>NW_026596091.1:4330366-4334385 GCF_907164565.1 Psammomys obesus | reverse complement strand
TTAGTTAGTTAGTTAGTTAGTTAGTTAGTTAGTTAGTTAGTTAGTTAGTTTTGTTTTCTTGGGTGTAGTTAGCCTCCTTGGGTTGGAGTTTTCCCTTTGGTATCTTCTGTAGGGCTGAATTTGTGAATAAATGTTGTTTAAATTTGGTTTTGTCATGGAATATCTTGTTTCTTCCATCTAGGATGATTGGAGTTTTGCTCAGTATAGTAGTATGGACTGACATCTGTTGTCTCTTAGAGTCTTCAGGCAACTACCCAAGCCCTTGTGGCTTTTAGAGTCTTTGTTGAGAAGTCAGATGTAATTCTGATAGGTCTGTCTTTGTATGTTACTTGGCTTTTTTCCCTTGCAGCTTTTAATATTCTTTCTTTGTTGTATACATTTTTTGCTATGACTAATATGTGGTGGGAAGGTTTTCTTTTCTGGTCCAATCTATTTGGTGTTTTGTAAGCTTCTTACATGTTTATCTCTTATTTTAGTGTGGGGAAATTTTATTTTATGATTTTGTTGAAGATATTTTCTGGGCCTTAGAGCTGGGAGTCCTCTTCTTCTATTCTTATTATTCTTAGGTTTTGTCTTGTCATAGTGTCCCAGATTTCTTGGATGTTTTATGTCAGGAACTTTTTAGATTTAACATTTTCTTTGACTGATATATTGATTTCTTCATTTGTATCTTCTACACATGAGATTATCTCTCTTATTGTTTGTATTCTGTTGGTGATGGTTGTGTCTTTAGTTCCTGTTTTCTTTCCTAGATTTTCCATATCCAGGATTCTCTCAGTTTGTGTTTTTCTTTATTGCTTCTATTTCAATTTTCAGGTTTTGAACAGTTTTATTTATTTCCTTCATATGCTTGGCAGTATTTTTCTATATTTTTTTAGCTAATTTATTCATTTCCTCTTTAATTGCTTCCATCATCTCAATAAGGTTGGATTTAAGGCCACCTTCTTCAGCTGTGTTATGCCATCGGGGGTTGTATTAGGATAGCTGGGATCTGGTGGTGCCATATTGCCCTGGCTCTTGTTGATTGTGTTCTTAAGCTGGCCTTTAGCCATCTGGTTGTCCTGGGTGTTGGCTGCATGTTCCTGATGCCTGCAGGACTCCTCAAAAAGGGAGGCAGGGCTGTGAGCCTGAAGATGGAGCTCAGGGGAGAGCTCATCTCTGCTGGCTACACCCCAGGTGGGCCCAGCAGTCAGGGACTTACCTTGTTATAGTTATGATTTTACCATATTATAATCAAAGTTCTCTTTAACACTCTGGCTTTTTCCAAGTTATAATCTGAGAAGGATCCTCTTTTTACTTACTATAAATGGTCCAGCTTGTCGGATTTTCTCCTTGATTGCTTTAATCAATTGTCCTTGATTTAGTTAAAATCCCCTATCTTAGATTTTCTAAGAGATTTTGAATCATCTGAACCAAGAGACTATTCTAAAAGTCTAAAAGACTAGTCTTTTTTTAAGTGGCAACTCAATCTATAAAGATTTCACCCAGTTTTTTTCTCAGGGAATTAGACAGTTATAATCACCTGACAAGCATGGCTGCTGGCTGGGGTGAGAGCACTGTTAAGCTGGGGCAGTACTTGTCATTGTAGAGTGATGCTAGGTGATATTTTGGAGTGCTATATCTTTGTTGGGCAGGATGCTGGTGACATTGATGGTGTGAGGTGTGATAGTAGTAGAACATGGTGCATTGTGGGTGCTGCTATGGGTGTGGGACAATTAATGTTACTACCATTAATTGTGATGATGAGGGACAATACTGTCAGTGGTGATGGTGTTGACAGAGTGTGCCGATGCAGATGATGACGGAGCCATGATGTCACCATATAAGGGTGCAATACTGTTTCTGGTGAAGAGGAAGGTAGTTGTAGATGATGTTCTAGTGTTGCTGTTTGTGGTTGTGGGAGGAAGTGATGCCAATAGTGGCACTGTTGGTAACTAATTCAGTTTCTAGTTACTGTGATAAAATACCTGGCAAAAGTAAGTCCAGGGAATAAGATTAATTTTGACTGATGGTTTGAGAGAAGCATCATGGAAGTAAAGGTATAGAGGAAGGTGGCTCCGTGGCAGAGGAATGTCCAGCTACACCACATCACCTCTCAATAGGTCAAAGGGTTAGGAAACAGTAAGAGGATGACACTGGACACTGAGCGCATTCTCTCTCTCTCTCTCATTTAGTCTTCACCCCAAGACCATAAGATAGTGCCACACACATTAAAGGTAGTTATTGTCCCCAAGTTTTAACACGGCCTGACAGTCATCCTCAGAGGCAGGTCTCCTAGGTGATTCTAAAACTGAGTCAAATTGACAGTCTACATCATCACCAGAGTGCAATAGTGGTGATGCTGGTAGTGGCAGTGGATATCATTGATAATGTCAGTGGAGAAGAGAGTTAGAAAGAAGAGTCTCAACATAAGTTATCTCTGTTCATTTTCTGCCTGATCCTTGAAACCTAGACCAACAATAGAAAGAGATGAATAACATGGGACAGATGTCCTTTTTGTGATATGCTCTTTCAAAATTCTTTCCCTGAGAATTACGTAGTCTCTCCAAGGAAACAAATCAGGAAAAGAAAATCCTTCACCTTCTGAAAACTCAAGCTAACAATCTTGCTATTTCCTCAGTTTCCTGTTCAGCTGGTGCTATAGCACACGCCTGCAGTCAACATGTATTTCCTTCCTTTGATGTCACTCACCAGCTTTCCCTTCATTTTTCCTTCTTTAGTGATTCAATCCTTCAATGTCTAGCCTAAATTTAAGCCCTGCCATGAAGTTAACCCTCTCTACCTCTGTAGAATTCTTACTTCCATTTCCATCAGTTAGGCAGTAGGATGTCGTTCAGGATAATATGTATTGCCTGTGGTCCAGTGATACCTTGGAAGTTCATTTGGCTCCTGCAGGTTTCCAGCACTACAGGACAAGTGCCCTGCTCTCACATTCTTGTGCTCAACACTCAGCAGACATTAGAACACCACACTTCATTCTAAAGCTCAAAGAAAGACATCAACACACAGCCCCCAGACCACAATCTGTTCCTAATCCATTGCATGACCTTAGATCTTCCCTTAAATTCTCTCCATCTCAGGATTTTCATTCAAAAAAACATATTATTGAATCAGTGATCTCTCCAAGTATGTGGATGAAAGAGAAGTTCCTGCCCTGTGTGAAAACAATGTTACATTTCAAATCACCAGTTATTGTTCCAGGCTAAAAGCAATTTCAAGTGCTAGGGATGCAGATCAATTGCTAAAGTGTTAGTCTAGCATGCAAGAAACACTAGGTTTGTTCCCAGCAAGACATAAACCAGGTGTGGTGGCCACACCTCTATTGGAGAAAGAGGCAGGAAAATTAGAAGTTCAAAATCATTTTCAGCTCTATGTTCAGCTTCAGATCAGCCAGTTTTGGCTGAGTCAAAAGGTGTCAAAACAGCAACAACAACAATCCATTCATGGTCCTGAGGTGTTCAAAACGATGGCATATGTTACAGATAGAATTTCTTCCATTTTGTTCTACACTCATGAGAAAAGAAATGGCAGAGCATTTATCATTGCTTAATATGCAGCTGACTTCGAAAACAAAAACAAAAGAGTGATTTCCAGCGACCAAAAATTTATGATAGATGTTTCTGAAACTCAGGAGAGAATATGAACTGACTCTAAAGTCCTGAAAACTGAAGATGGACGTGAACTTGCTAGACAGGTTTGGCCGCTGAATCTGAAAAGCAGTTATATAAGTGATGGTTTCTAAAGAGACAATGCAATTGCCATGTGTGTAATTCCAAATGTAAACATATAGTGCTACAAAATAAAAAAATAAAAGACAGGAAATGAGTCTGCCAGAGAGTTCTATAATGGTAGCACTACTGAAAAGAAGAAACCTATTTCCTTCTTTTTCCATTTCTGTACTTTTCAAGTTAAAGCATAGATGAGCATCCCCGTTTTCTCATGCCATTGCCCTGCGAGTCCACTTTTCTGCTTGAAGTAATCACGAAAGTAAGAGCAACCCAGACTCTAAACTCAGCCTC
>NW_026596091.1:4200366-4325366 GCF_907164565.1 Psammomys obesus | reverse complement strand
GCAAAGAAAGGAGGCACTCGGTGGGAAAATCAGACTTCGTATAGAACACACAGTACTCCATGGGCTGAACTGTCTAAATGTTCCATGCTGCCTTAGAAACATTGACAAGACTTCAAATTCCCAAGGCCACAAATCTGATTGGCTAAAGCTTACTCACGTGACCACTTCAAGGTTTCATTCAAGCTGAGCTCCTTTCAGTGGATTCTGTGTCTTCTCACAGCTGCACATCATGTGCAGAATATTATCCAGGGAAGCAGTCACGAGGCTATGAACATTAGCACCACTTACTAAATGGTTAGACAGTAAAATATACATTGTGAAATCCATATTTCACAACGTTCTATCCCAAAAGAATTAAAGTCTGTTACTTCTATTCTTGGTTATCATTGGTGTGTGTGTGTGTGTGTGTGTGTGTGCATAGATGGCTGAGCAGGAAAAAGTGCTGACATATAAAAGTCTGATGACCTGAATCCACATGAAGGTAGAAGGGGAAAACTAACTTTACAAAGTTGCCCTCCGACCTCTCCATGTCCATGTCTTGTGTACAAGCCCCCTCACACACATCATATACACATTAACAATTAATAAAATTAAAAAGGCCTATGTTTCACAGCTGTAATATTTTCATGTTTTTACTTGTTTCAAATATTAAAATATATTTATAAATGAGTAATTGAATAAAAGAGCAGAGAACTCATCGGTGCCCTGAAAGCTCCCTCCTAAACCTTGGACTTTTCTAGTTCCTTTCCAATCAGTTTGAGGGTCTTTATCATAATCTCAGAGAGCGATTGAGAGGAAGGAATTAATGCTCATGCCTGAGGTGCGGCCCCTGCTCGGCTGACCCCACCCACACCCGTGTGCAAATGGTCAGCACTAACTAGACTCAGTGAGTTAGTAACAAAACAAACAAAAACAATGGACATGAGGTTAGGAAAGAGGAGGAAACTCAGGAAATACTCAAAGAGGAAGTAGCTGTGAGCATGATCAAAATACATTGTGTGCATGCAGTTCTTAGAAAATTAACACGTATTTTAATAAAAATATAGTACAAGTGTCTGTAAAGTTCTTCTTCTGTTGATTTCGTTTTGTTCTGTTGCTTTCCCCTCCTAATGATTCAATCCAAATCCTGCCTTATGCTAGAAGCCAGAGCCTCCAGAGTGCTAAGCAGGGACTCTGTGCATTGAACTAAACTGCCAGCTCCTGATTTTTACTTCCTGTATTATATGTATGATTAAACTATAAAATGATATTCATAAAGTATTTTATTAGGTATTACATATTACGGCAATATAGATTAAAATTAATGAGGTAAAATCAAAATCACATACTATTTCATAAAAATGTATACTATCTCTTGTATTTTGTAAGGGAAAGAAATATCTTGCATAATTAAAACATGCTTAATTGTTATGAGGCAAAAAGATGCTGTTTCTTATGTTTTGTTTATATATGAGGCTGAGGCATTTAAAAAATACTTATTATCTATCAATTGTGATTAATATTTTCTATGGGTCAGCAGGTCTATGAGACACATTTGCCCCTGGGTAGTGGTGAGAAAATGAATGCCAAATTCATGGAAAGCCATTGCGACCACAACAGTATCTCAGCCTGGGTGCCATGCCACTGTGACCTAGATCACACTCTAGAGATCTGCAAGCAACAGGCCCAGGGGCTTCCTTTTAGAAAGGCAAGGTTTGTTCTCGGGACACATTTCAGAGGGTGCTGTGGATGCAAACGCTGTAGCCACCTAAATCAGAATGCATTTGGTACACTTCTTGTTTAAATTAAGTATTCATAGTAATTTCTGCAAACAAGGAGGCATGTAAAGGGCGCTGGAAAACAAACACGTATGTACTGTGGCTAAAACTGAGCCTGAAAGAGGGAAGCAAGCAAGTCAACTAGCTCAACTAGCTAACCCTGTTGGTCTGTATCTAGCTTTTCTTTTTTTTTTTTTTATTATTTTTTTCTTTTTAGTTACATTTTGTTAACTCTGTGTCCCAGCTGTATCCCGCTCCCTCATTCCCTCCCCAACCCCACACTCCCTCCCTGGTCTCCTCCCTGCCCCTTTCCAAGTCCCCTGATAGGGGAGGACCTCCTCCCCTTTCATCTGACCCTGTTTTATCAGGTATCTTCAGGGCTGGCTGCAAAGTCCTCCTCTGTGGCCTAACAGACTGCTCCTCCCCTGGGGGGGGGGGTCAAACAGCCTGCCCTTGAGATCCTGTTAGAAATAGTCCGTGTTCCCCTTACTTTGGAAAACTACTTGGTTACTGAGCTACCACAGGCCACATCCGAGCAGAAGTTCTAGGTTATATCCATAGATGGTCCTTGGTTGAGTGTCAGAAAAGACCCTGTGCCCAGATATATTTGGTCCTTGTAGAGCTCCTATCCTTTCCATATCATACTAACTCCCCTTCTTTCATATGATTCCCTGCACTCTGCCGAGGGTTTGGTTATGAGTCTTAGTGTCTGCTTTGAAACACTGCTAGGTAGAGTCTTTCAGATGCCTTTTGTGGTAGACTCCTGTCATAAGTTCAATGCACATCCCATTTGTCTTTCTAAATGAGGATTAGTCACCTTCGCCTGTGTCCACTTTCTTGATTATCTTCTTTAGGTGTGTAGATTTCATTATGTTTATCATATCTTGTAGGTCTATATAAGCGAGTATATACCAAGTTTGTCTTTCTCCTTCTGGGATACTTCACTCAGAATGATCTTTTCTAGATCCCACCACTTGCCTGCAAATTTCATGATTTCCTCCTTTTTGATTGCTGAGTAGTATTCCATTGTGTAAAAATACCACAATTTCTGTATCCATTCCTCCGTTGATGGACATCTGGGTTGTTTCCAAGTTCTGGCTATTACAAATAAAGCTGCTATGAACATGGTTGAACAAATGTCCTTGTTGTGTACTTGAGCAAATTTTGGGTATATACCTAGGAGTGGTATAGCTGGGTCTTGAGGTAGCACTACTCCTAGTTGTCTGAGAAAGCGCCAGATTGACTTCCAGAGTGGTTGAACCAGTTTACATTCCCACCAGCAATGGAGGAGGGTTCCCTTTTCTCCACAACCTCTCCAGCATGTGCTATCACTTGAGTTTTTCATCTTGGCCATTCTGATGGGTGTAAGGTGAAATCTCAGGGTCGTTTTGATTTGCATTTCCCTAATGGCTAATGAGGTTGAGCATTTCTTTAAGTGTTTCTCTGCCATTCGATGTTCCTCTTTTGAGAATTCTCTGTTTAGCTCTGTTCCCCATTTTTTAATTGGATTACTTGGTTTGTTGCTTTTCTGCTTCTTTAGTTCTTTATATATACTTGATATTAGCCCTCTGTCAGATAAAGGGTTGGTGAAGATTCTTTCCCAATCTGTAGGCTGTCTATTTGTTTTGATGACAGTGTCTTTTGCTTTACAGAAGCTTTTCAGTTTCATGAGGTCCCATTTATTGATTGTTGCTCTTAGAGCCTGTGCTGTTGGTGTTCTGTTCAGGAAGTTGTCTTCTGTGCCAATGAGTTCTAGGCTGTTTCCCACTTTTTTTTCCAACTGATTTAGAGTATCTGGTTTTATGTTGAGGTCCTTGAACCACTTGGACTTTAGTTTTGTGCAGGGTGATAAATATGGATCTATTTTCATTTTTCTGCATGTAGACATCCAGTTGGTCCAGCACCATTTGTTGAAGATGCTGTCTTTTTTCCGTTGAATGGATTTGGCTTCTTTGTCAAATATTGAGTATTCATAGGTGTGTGGGTTTATTTCTGGGTCTTCTATGCGATTCCATTGATCCTCCTTTCTGTTTCTATGCCAATACCATGCAGTTTTTATTACTGTTGCCCTGTAGTACAGCTTGAGATCAGGAATGGAGACACCTCCAGATGATCTGTTGTTGTACAGGATCGTTTTGGAGATTCTGGGTGTTTTGTTTCTCCATATGAAGCTGAGAATCTTTTTTTCAAGGTCTGTAAAGAATTGAGTTGGTATTTTGATGGGAATTGCATTGAATCTGTAGATTGCTTTTGGCAGGATGGCCATTTTCACAATGTTAATCCTACCAATCCATGAGCACGGGAGATCTTTCCATCTTCTGAGATCTTCTTCAATTTCTTTCTTCAAAGACTTGAAGTTTTTCTCAAACAGGTCTTTCACTTCCTTGGTTAGAGTCACACCAAGGTACTTTATGTTATTAGTGGCTATTGTGAAGGGTGTTGTTTCCCTAATTTCTTTCTCAGCCTTTTTGTCTTTGGTATACAAGAGGGCTTCTGATTTTTTTGAGTTGATTTTGTATCCTGCCACTTTGCTGAAGGTGTTTATCAGCTGAAGAAGTTCTCTGGTTGAATCTTTGGGGTCGCTCATGTATACTATCATATCATCTGCAAATAGTGACACTTTGACCTCTTCCTTTCCGATTTGTATCCCCTTGATCTCCTTTAGTTGTCTTATTGCTCTGGCTAGGACTTCAAATACAATGTTAAAGAGATATGGAGAGAGTGGGCAGCCTTGCCTTGTCCCTGATTTCAGTGGGATTGATTTAAGTTTCTCTCCATTGAGTTTGATGTTGGCTATAGGCTTGCTGTATATTGCCTTTACTATCTTTAGGTATGTGCCTTGTATCCCTGATATCTCCAAGACTTTAAACATAAATGGGTGTTGGACTTTGTCAAATGCTTTTTCAGCATCTAAGGAGATGATCATGTGGTTTTTCTCCTTCATTTTGTTTATGTGGTGGATTACATTGATGGATTTCCGTATGTTGAACCACCCTTGCATTCCTGGGATGAAGCCTACTTGGTCATGGTGGATGATATCTTTGATGTGTTCTTGGATTCGGTTTGCAAGTATTTTATTGAGTATTTTTGCATCAATGTTCATAAGAGAGATAGGTCTGAAGTTCTCTTTTTTGTTGGATCTTTGTGTGGTTTAGGTATCAAAGTGACTGTGGCTTCATAGAATGAGTTTGGTAGTGTTCCTTCTGTTTCTATTTTATGGAATAGTTTGAGGTGAATTGGTGTTAGTACTTCTTTGAAGGTCTTGTAGAATTCTGCGCTGAAGCCATCTGGTCCAGGGCTTTTTTTGGAGGGGAGACTGTTAATGACTGCTTCAATTTCCTTGGGAGATATAGGGCTATTCAGTCTTTCTACCTGATCTTGACTTAATTTTGGTAGATGGAATCTGTCAAGAAAGTTATCCATTTCATTTAGATTTTCAAATTTTGTGCCATATAGGCTTTTGTAGTATGACCTAATAATCATTTGGATTTCCTCAGTGTCTGTAGTTATGTCCCCATTTTCCTTTCTGATTTTGCTGATTTGTATGGTTTCTCTCTGCTTTTTAGTTAGTTTGGCTAAGGGTTTGTCTATCTTGTTGATTCTCTCAAAGAACCAGCTTTTTGTTTCATTGATTCTTTGGATAATTTTATTTGTTTCTAATTGATTGATTTCTGCCCTTACTTTGATTATTTCCAGCCTTCTTCTCCTCTTGGGTGTATCTGCTTCTTTTTTTTCTAGGTTTTTCAGTTGGGCCATTAAGTTGTTTGTATGTGATGTTACGGATTTCTTCTTGTAGGCACTTAGTGCTATAAATTTTCCTCTGAGCACTGCTTTCAATGTGTCCCATAAATTTGGGTATGTTGTGCCTTCATTTTCATTGAATTCTAGAAAGTCTTTAATTTCTTTCTTTATTTCTTCCTTGACCCAGCTGTCATTGAGTAGTAAGTTGTTCAGTTTCCATGTGCGTGTCGGCTTTTTGTTGTTTCTGTTGTTGTTGATGCCCAGCTTTAGTCCATGGTGGTCAGATAGTATACAAGGGATTATTTCAATCCTTTTGTATCTGTTGAGGCTTGCTTTGTGACCAACTATATGGTCTATTTTGGAGAAGGTTCCATGTGGTGCTGAAAAGAAGGTGTACTCTTTTGAGTTTGGGTGAAAAGATCTGTAGACGTCTATTAGGTCCATTTGATTTAGGGATTCTGTGAGTGCTTTTATTTCCCTATTTGGTGTCTGTCTGGTTGATCTGTCCCTTGATGAGAGTGGGGTGTTGAAGTCTCCCACTATTAAGGTATTAGGATCAATGTATGATTTAAGCTTTAATATTGTTTCATTTACGAATGTAGGTGCTCTTGTATTTGGGGCATAGATATTCAAAATTGTGATGTCCTCTTGTTGGATTTTTCCTTTGATGAGAATATAGTGGCCCTCCTTATCTTTTTTTGATTAACTTCGGATGAAAGTCTATTTTATTAGATATTAGGATGGCTACTCCAGCTTGTTTTCTGGAACCATTTGCTTGAAAAACATTTTTCCAGCCCTTTACTCTGAGGTAGTGTTTATCTTTGTTGCATAGGTGTGTTTCTTGGATGCAACAGAATGTTGGGTCTTGTTTCCGTAACCATTCTGTTAGCCTGTGTCTTTTTATTGGTGAGTTGAGTCCATTAATATTGATAGATAATATTGACCAATGCATGTTAGTTCCTTTTGTAATGGAGTCGATGATCTTACCTTGTTTCATTGCTTATTTTCTTTTCATTTTTGTTGGGATATTATCTGTGTGCCCTGTTTTCTTGGGTGAATTCGTTTTCGTTGGATTGGAGTTTTCCTTCTAGTATCTTCTGTAGGGTTGGTTTGCTGTATAGATATTGCATAAATTTAGTTTTGTCATGGAATATTTTGTTTTCTCCATCTATGTTGATTGAAAGCTTTGCAGGGTATAGTAGTCTGGGTTGACATTTGTGATCTCTTAGAGTCTCCATGATGCTTGCCCAGGCCCTTCTGACTTTCATAGTTTCTGATGAGAAGTCTGGTGTGATTCTGATAGGTCTACCTTCATATGTTACTTGGCTTTTTTCCCTTGCTGCTTTTAATATCTTTTCTTTGTTCTGTAGATTTAGTGTTTTGACTATGATGTGACGTGATGTGTTTCTTTTCTGGTCTAGTCTATTTGGTGTTCTGTAGGCCTGTTGTATATTTATGGACATCTCTTTCTTTAAGTTGGGAAAATTTTCTTCTATGATTTTCTTGAAAATATTTTCTGGACCTTGGAGCCTGGAGTCTTCTTTTTCATCAATTCCTATTATTCTTAGATTTTGTCTTTTCATAGCATCCTTGATTTCTTAGATATTTTGTGATTGAAATTTTTCTGATTTTACTTTTTCTTTGAGAGAAGTATCAATTTCTGCAAGTGTGTCTTCAGCTCCAGAGATTCTCTCTTCCATCTCTTGTATTCTGTTGGTGATGCTTACTTTTGTGGTTCCTGATCTTTTCTCCAAGTTCTCCAGCTCAAGATTTTTCTCATTTTGTGTTTTCTTTATTGATTCTAATTCTGTTTTCATGCCTTGCACCATTTCTTCCATGTGTTTGAATTTGGATTCCTGTCTCTCTACGATGGACTCTATTTCTTTGTTCATTTCCTTTTTGTATGCCACTAATTTTTTCTCTACTTGTGCCTCTATTTGTTTGGCTATGTTTGCCTGTGTTTCTTTAAGGGTTTTGTCTATTTCTTCTTTCTTTACCTCCAATTGACTGGCCAACTCTTTGAAAGATTTGTTCATTTCCTCCTTATGAGCCTCAAATAATTGAGCAAGCATGGCTTTAAGGTCATTTTCCTGTGCTTCTGATGAATTGGAGTATCCATCGATTTTGGGGTTTGCTGGTGAAGTCATGATGTCCTGATTTATGTTGGAAGTGTTCTTTCGCCTACCCCTGGCCATTGGCTTATCTGAGACCTTCCCTGTTTGTTTTTGGATTCTGCCGATCAGACTGGTACTCTCTCTCTCGATTCTGGAGAATTCTTCAGGAAGTTGAGAGAGGTCCTGTGTCCTTAGCGTGTGCTGAGGACTAGCTGTACCTGTGGGAGGAAAGTACGCAGGCGCAAACAGAGGCAAATGCAAGCGTGCGTGCGTGTGTATATGTGTGTGTGTGTGTGTGTGTAAGTGGGCGTGGGCGTGTGTCTCAAGGGACAGAGTGATGGCTAATGTTGAACCCTTGAGTGTGTGGGAGGGGCTCTGCAATGTATATGTCGCAGGCGCTAGTGATGATCGCAGCGCAATTTCTGGCATTAACTGCCTTAACTCCTCAATTAGACCCACAGAGCAGGAACTTCAATGTTCCAAGTGCCCCTCTGTTTCCCAAAGTGGGTATATGGGTGGGAGGGGGTTCGATGCCTGGCTTCTGTTTTAGAAGGACCCAGGATCAGTGGAACTGCAGATTTTCAAGGGTTCACTCACTTACAGGCAGGTCATTTGGCAGAAATCGGGGTATCTGGGCACTCTGCTCTCTGGTTTGGCCCTGCTTCTTTGATGTGCTCCGCCAGTTCCGTGCTGTTGTCACTGCCAGGTTATGAGGTCTTGCTGCAGCTGGAGATTTCAGGGTGGTCACGTCAGTGGGAATCAGGGTAACCAGCCTTTCTGTTCTTTGGTTTGGCCCTGGTTAGTCTTAAACTGGAGGGCTAATGTGCCCCACCAGCTCAGTGCTGCTCCGCCGCCAGGTTAGAAAGTCCCGCTGTAACTGGAGACTGGGTTGCTAGTCCAGATGCTTTCTGGGAAGTCCTGGGGTCTCTTTACTGTGCTCTCCAAGCTTCAGAGGCCCAGCGCCTGGTGTGTCTAGCTTGTATGGCGTTTCTGTCTGGTTTTGGTGAGTACATAGCGTATTCTCTGTCACTGTGGGATTGGGCGGGCCGTACCGTCAGTGATCGCGATCCTACGGAGCTAGGATGGCGTCTAGCAGACTCGGGCCCTGGGAGGATGGTGCAGCCGCCGCGGGAATCTGGGGCTCCAAGACACAGTACTGCTGGCCTTTGCCGATAAAGGGCTTGGGGCTCCGCCTCAGTGGCTGCAGGCCCCAGGCAGTTAGGTCTGCGCTGAGAAAGGCGAGTCTGAGAAAGGCGAGTCCGCTGTGCTGAGGAGGAGGGAGGTCTGGGGGAGGGGAGTGCCGATAGATCAAAGGATCGTTTCTCACCTTCCCCAAACAAGTCCCTGGGTGACCCGAGACCAAGGTTTTCACCTCCTGCGATGTTCCCTGTTGTTTAGAAAGTCTCTCCGTTGTTTCCCTGGCTTCAGAAGTTCTTCCACTCATCAACTCAGAACTTTATCTCTTCCACAGCTCGGAAACTGTGTGTGCTAGTCGCCATCTTGGCTCCGCCCCCCGTATCTAGCTTTTCTTATCTGAAAGAGCTTTCGGATCCGTGGGACGAAAGACACTTTGTGCAGTGCAGGACTTGCATTGCGCCAAATTAGAGTCCGGGCCTTCGCAATGAGCGAGCCATTTCCTATACGAAAATCCATGGCTGTGACCCAGGAGCAAAGCGGAGGCTCATTCTTTTCCCTGCCAGTTGTCTTTGTGTCTCAGAGCTGAATTCATCCCACCGGTCTACGCCCATTGTTCTTCCTTTCACTGCATTCATAATAATAAACACTGCAGCATGAATTGAGCAGAGCCACAGTTGAGTGAGGCCTGTGTCCATCTGGAATATCCATACAGGACATGCTACCATGTTCAGCTTTCTGGCTCCTGATTCTGTCATAGCTTTGAAAAACCTTGTTCAAACATTATGAGTCAGAACAAAATCCCCAGAAAAATGGAGGTGAAGATTGCAGAGACAATATGTTTACTCAAAGCGCATGAGTGAGTGGCCAAAATAGCCTGACCAACCTTGTGGTTTATTCTTCCTTACAGTAGAGATGTCGGGACAAAGCTCATGGACAACAATGAGAAAAATAAATGCTGGTAACATCTCCCCTTTTCTCAGTAGTCATACAAAAGAAGGGCACTGCATTTGAAAAGAGCAAGGACAGATGGCCAAGTCTTTCTCTTTTCTATATATTATTGGTGGGCCATAACACAGTTGAACAACAATTTTGTCTTTGAATAAAAGCAAACATTACAGCTCTGTAGAGGTAGAGACGTACAGTGTCTACCAGCATGACTTCAAGTTTTGGTGTGGTTATTCTAGAACGCCAACTGAAGTAATCTCTTAAATCAAAGGGCCACGCTAGTTGAGCTTTGTTAGTATGTCATCACTGTGACATAATACATGACACAAACAACTTAAAATTTTGTTTTAACTCAAGTTTCCTGAGAGATCTCAGTTCAAGGTTGAGTGGACCCATTACTTTGGCCCTGAGACAGGCAAACAAAGGGGGCATGGTGTAGTGATTGCTCACCTCTTGACAGCCAGGAAGGAGAGCCAGGAGGAGTCAGGGACAAGGTATGCCAGGACAGGTCTCCAGTGATGTATTTCCTCCACCAAGGCCCCACCTCCAAAAAATGCCTTTTTATTATGAATCCATCAAAGGATTAATTCATTGACTCGCTCAGAACTCTGGGGATCCAGTCAATGATCACCAAGCTAATCAGCTGGCAATCAATATTATAACGCATGAGCTTTTGAAAGGACACTTCATACCAAAATCTTTACAGGGCTGTTACTGTTCTTTTTTTATATTCTATTGACTGCACCAAGAGTTAAGCCCTTTGAGTTTCTTGCTAATACATTCTATATCAAAACATAGTTTTCTTAAATATACACTTTAGTAATTTAAAATATGCTTTTAAAAGGTCCAATTTATAGAAATTGAGTTTGCTATGACATTGTTTGCAGTAGTCTAGACTAACAGTTAGTTAGAAATTATCTGTGAATAGGAGATGTTTTGTACTTCATGTTTTTTGTTCCATAAATTACTTAATTTGTGGTCTTCATCTGAAATATTAGAGCATTTGTGAAGAGTATGAACACAGGGTACATTTTCTTTAGATAACTACATTTATATCATGAAGGTCTTTTAAATCTCTTCCTCTATTCTTATTTTGCTCCTTGAATCTATGAACTATAGAGTGAAAAATGAGACTCATCTTAGCCAATTCTATTTGTAAGCTCATATAAATAGTAGTGGTTGTTTCAAAAATGAGTTAGATTGAAACGACAAGGAAATAAATGAACATTTGTTGCATATTATCTCAAAATTCCTTATGTGCTTCTAATGTTGATGGAATAGACAATGTACTCATTTTCCATGGGGGAAACTAAACACACATTGGTTTGGGATCATAAAAACAGCCATACTCTGTCTTCCATCTGGTAAAGTCAGGGTTAGACTCTAGAACAAGCTACCCGAGATTTCCACATTCAGAGAACTACTGCCCACTGGTTTATTATTATGAAAGAAGGAGCTTTCTATCAGCATTTGTTGATACATACTTGTAGTAAGACTTCAAAACGGTAGAGTCGGACTAGTTGGAATATAATTTGTCTTCTCCTTTATTCCAAAAGTCAAGTTTCTTTATAAGGAGTCAGATAATCCAAAAGCCTGACTTCTTGCACCCTGAAATGTTCACTTCTCCTTGAATGTATACACTCTGAGAGGTCCAATTGAAGCAGAAAACAAAACCAACAACAAAACACCAAGATTAAGCTTAAAATGCATCTTCCTTTTATTGCTTTCCAAAAGAACATCCTTGTTTGGAGTTGCTTTTCTGTTAGTAGCATAATGGAAAATTTTCACTCTGAATTATGTGATATAGATTGTCTCCGTATATGGTACCATTAGAAATCAGTCCATAAATCACCTGCCCTGAGAGTATTAGGACCTGAGTTTGGATTTCCAGTATCATATAAAGGCTGCGGTGGTCCATATCTCTGACTCTAGAGCTGGGGACAGGAATGTAGGCAGAGCTTGAAGCTCATTGGCCAGCCAGCCTGGTTGAAGCAATGAGCTCCAGCTTTAAAAAAAAAAAAAAAAAAAAAAAAAAGGTAGATAAACAACTAAAGAGGCCTTTTCATCAATTGGTAATTTTAAAAGTATGTTTTAATTCTTATCTTGGTAGAAAATTAAATTCAAAATAGATTGTAGATTTAGTTGTAAAGAATAAAACAGAAAAGATCTTAGAGAACACTGCATTGAATAATGCCTCCTGCTCTTGCAGAGGACCTGAGGTTGTTGCTGGCAGCCATGTTGCCTGGCTTACACCTCTCTGGAACTCCGCTCCAGGAGGATATGGTGCCTCTGGCCTCCTCAGGGACCTGTACTTAGCTATGCAATAACTTCCCACCTCCAGTATGTTTATACATTATTAAAAATAAATAGATCTTTACAAAGAGAGATCAACTTTGTTAAACTATGCTATGATTAAACTCTGTTTATTCAGCAGTTATGTTAAACATATATTAAATATAGTTAACATACATTTATAATATAGCATAAATATAGTTAAATATATTGAACATAGTTTTGATTAAACTATATTATTTAACCAATTAAAAACCAACTAGATTGGAGTAAATATTATTTTTTGCAAAGATCCAAAAAAGAGAACATGTGAAACATAAAGAGAACATCCGAAACTCAATAAGGAAATAGTAAAAATTAAAAAGAATAGCTTAAAACTTCATACATTAATACAAGGCACACAAAATTATTTGTCATCAGAGAAATTCAATTAACACTACTGTGTACTGACCAGAAAAATGGAAAAAAAAAAAGACAAAAGATCAAGTATTGATAAGGATACTTAGCAACTAGAACATTAAAAGACTGGCAACAAGATAAAAAAAATCAGCAAAACTATTTTGGTAAACTACAAAATATCTGTAATATTCAAATATGTTTATTTCCCCCCCCACCCAGCACTTTCACTCCTGGGCATAGGCACAACAGAAACTCACGCATACAGTCACCAGAAAACATGGGCTAAGGTATTTCACAACACCATTACCTATGATGGTCTGGAACTTCAACGCAGAATAGATGGTAAACAACAACAAATTACACTGTACCCATACTGGATTCCTATGCTGTACTGGAGAGTTAAGAATGTTACTGAACACCGGAAAGAAAGGTGATCTTGATAGATGAAGCCAGACACACAAGCGCAAGCTAAATGATTAAAATTACATGACAAGTATAAAAGAGAAAAATATAATTTCTGCTAACAGACATCAACATGATAGCTCCTGAAAAGAAAGACTGAGGTGTGAAATTGGGGAAGGGGTACCTACCATGGTGTACTGGAATGACCTGTTTCTTAATCGAAGTCCTTGGTTATTCTCCTGGATTTAGTTTGCGAAAATTCACCAAGTTCCATAATTACCACAATCCACCTTCCCATAAAAACAATAGCATACTTTGATGGGGGAAAACACACAAGGTAACATTTGAAAGTAAGCATGTAGAAACAGCGCAGTGCCAAGCAGGCAGTCCAGGTACATCATCAGGAGAGTCACAATAGAAAGGGAAAGCCCAGATACTATCACAAGTTATTTGGAGAAATTGTTCAACTTAATTGATAATCACAGAAGTGTAAATTAAAGCACTGTCAATATTGGTGATAGAATATAGGATGAGAAGAAATCTATCAAAATAACAACTGTTTAGTGTATTAAAAGGCAGATATGATATATATTATATATCATATATATATTATATGGGATTATATATATAATATATATGGGATAAGTTACTTTCAAAAAAGGGAAGACAAAATATTTTCCCCATAAGGCAGTAATCTTATATTCAGACAAAACAAGGAAAAAACTTGATGTTTAATGTGTTTTATTTGCTTGGCTAAAAATAAGCTTTCATTAAACAATGAGTTCGGCTTATAATTATACATTTGTAGCTGTCTACTGTTATTTGGCTGTACTTTTAATTTCATGTCTGGAATGGGACTCACCATCTCCATATCATTCCTACTTGAAAATAAAATGCCTAGTCATGTGTTTAGTCAGTAAAGTGACAGCTGAAACTGGAAATGTCCATATTTCTCTCCTCACTAAATTCACACCTTTCTATAGTCTTCTGTCGACATTAGCATAGAATAGGCAAACAGTCTAGAGATACAGGTATCAGAACACACTGTTCTCCCTTCTTTGTTCTTATTGCCCCTACCTTATGTGCATGCCCTGTAAGACCAGGCTTGGAGAAAGCCCTTCTGAATGACTCCTTCGGCAGTAGTCTCTACCCCCTCCAGGCTCATGGCCAAATAGCACAGAGCATGGGAAGTTACATCTGAGTAGGTGGGTGGGCTTGCAGGTGTACAATGAGCATTTCCACTTGTTGTGAGACCACAAGCCGCAGGGGATGGCATATCGCTGTTACTCAACGTGAAAAGTAAAGGCTTGTCACAAGCGTGTTGATCAGGCCTTCCACCTTACCTCCTGCGTGAGCTATAGAGGCACCAAAGGCTGCCCAAGTCACTCAGTGATCAGCCTGGAGCAGTGGGTTCCATACCCTCTCTCTCTTACACACACACAATTTGACCTCTTTGCAATCTACTTCCTTCATTGATCTTTTCACCACTATCAATTTTTTATAATCATCATTTATAATTTATTTTAGGTTAGCATTTGCTAATAAGTTATAACTATTATAATTAATAGTGTCATAGTTCTATTTTATAAAATTTGCTTGCTCAAAAATCATTCTTACTCTTTTGAAGCAGACCAAATGTGATAGCTCATTCTTTCTAGATCAGTCTAAACGGTTCCACAGCTGGGGCACACAGTGTTTGTAGCCACTTAGAACCATTATTTATTTAACCCTTGCCACAAAAGCATCCCAATTTGTGTAAATGTAAAAAAGGGACCAAATAAGTCTGTGACGTTGTAAGTCAGGATTGTGATCACCTTTAGAGGTGACAATGGAAGTCCGTTATGTAAGTGTCACCTATTGGATAATTCACAGATCCTTTTTTCTATGCACATAAACACAGTACTTCAGCACAAAGTAAAGAATGAAATTAAACAACCTGTTTAATCCCAAACATGTTAGTTGGCACAGAAACTTTAAAAATGCAGTCTTAAACTTGTGTCTTCCTTACCAAGGATTCTCTTTTTGTTATCATTTGTACCAAGACATATTTGCTTGATTATGTTTCTTTATTAT
Source organism: Psammomys obesus (assembly GCF_907164565.1). Classification (NCBI taxonomy): domain Eukaryota; kingdom Metazoa; phylum Chordata; class Mammalia; order Rodentia; family Muridae; genus Psammomys; species Psammomys obesus. The sequence continues at coordinate 4,310,506 of NW_026596091.1, read as the reverse complement.
TGTAAATTTCCAATCTATAATGTTTCAAAAGGGATATTAAGAAACAAGGGAAAATGTCGTCAAGCTTGTGGCAAGAGTCAGCCACTAGAAATAACAGCTGGAGTTATCTTTTTATTGCCTGTTCTGTGTTGTGACACCACATTTACCTCTAATATTCCCACATCCAGAGAGTTGTTACTTTCACTTGCAGATGGGGTGACCGATGCTCAGAGAGCTGACTAAATTATCCAAGTCAACGTGGATCAAGTCAATTTGTTGTGTGCCAAAACCTGTCCTTTCTTGCACTGTCCTCCAGGGCCAGGTGCTTCTTTTGCAGGATAATGCCAGTTTTTGCAAAAATGTGCCATGAAGACAATTGCTTTGCTGAGGCCCATCTCACCCACCCAGGGACAGAGAGCCGCTTGTTTTCATCTGTCTTTCTTGGAGAATCAGTAGGCTGTGGAACTTTAAAAAAAAATCTTATCTACCTAAGTCAATATTCATCCAACTGAGATAGATTTTCAGCACGGTGACAATATGTTGTTGTCCAATTTCAGCTTTTGCTTTTTAAAAATTGAAGAAAAAAAGGGAGAGACTGGTGGTTTAGATATTCTAAAGCTGATGAGCTTCCTCAAGTACAGTAAATAAAATAATGAGACAGGTGTTAGGGAAGAGGAGAATATAATTTTATCTACTAAGTTATGAAAAATGTCTTGAATCAGATGCAGAACAGATTCCGCATTATCTTAATGTTGCACACTTGCCAAGGCTTTAGATATATTTTGTTTGTCACTTCATAAGAAGGTAAGAAAGTAAAATTCCTCATGTTAAATTCTTAAAAATTTATTTACTCTGAGAATTTTATACAGTATATATATATATATATATATATATATAATTTTTTTTACCTTTTTTTGATTCTTTGTGAGTTTCACATCATGCAGACTATTCCCATTCATCTCCCTGTCCCTTCAGTTCTGCTCTCTGACCTTGCAACCTCCCCTCCAAAAGAAAATCAGGGAATAAAATGAACAAAACAAAGGCATAAAAAACATCTTGTGGTGGAAGCTGTCGTGTGTCGCAGTGTGTCACACAGTGTACTTTTGCCCTTACATCTTTATTTGCAGATATTCACTGCAATGAGTCACTGGTCTGGTTCGAGGCCTCTGGCTCTGCTACACTCTGAACACTGGATCCTCACTGGGACGCCTCCTGGATATCCTGCTGTTGCCCTGTGTCATGGAGGTCTTGAAGTCTGGGATCAGCAGGACAGGCATTTTCAGGAGCTGCAGCAGTTCGTGAAACAGCTGAGGATGTTGGAGTGGGCTAACTCAAGTCCTGGGTCGGGGCCTGGTGGTAGCTGAGCTGGTCGGCCCACCAGCTCTCCTGTACCTACACCACCAGGGGAGTTCTCCAGCAAGGCCCTGGTTAGCTCACCCAGTGCCACAGCCATGAGGGGGTTGGCCAGCTCTCCCGCAGTCCTGCCCTCAGGGCGGCTGCCTGCACCCCTGCCGCCAGGGCCAGCTCTCCTGTGCTGTCCAGCCGAGGTCAGGGCCCGCTCTCACAAGCGCAACAGTTGGTGAGAAGCAAAGCCAGCTTATATGTTCTTTATCAAATTCTTTCCTGTAACTAACTCCTTTCTAATCTTCTCTACTCTCAACCCACCCAACTTCAAGTTCTTTCTCTTTTTTAAAACCAAAAGAAAAAAGGCACTATTAAAAAAAGTGGATCTGATTTGTGTTGGACAACTTCTCCTGAGAGTGGGACCTGGCCTGAAGCGTGGTCAGTATAGCCAGGGTCATGCTCCTGAAGAATCTATTTTCCCTCTCCCGGCAGCCATCGTTTGTGAAGAGATGCTTGGTTACAGGTGAAACTTTACCCCCACTTCCTTTCCTCTCTGCTGGGATTTTGTCTGGATTGAGCTTGTGCAGGCCTTCTGCTTTCTACTACAGTCTCTGTGAGTTTGTGTGTGCCTCACGCCCATTGTGTTTGGAAGATACTGTTTCCTTGGAGTCATCTACTATGGTTCTTACAATCATCCTGCCTCCTCTTCTGCAAAGATTGCTGAGTCTGGAGGGGTATGATAAAGACATCCTATTTAAGCGGGAGCACCCCAAAATCTCTTACTTCTGCATGTTGTCCAGTTGTGGGTTTTCTGTTTTAGTTACATCTTTGATAAGAAGACGCTTCTGTGGTAAGGGCTGAGTGACAAATACACTGATCTGTGGGTACAGCAGTATGCCACTTACAGTCAAATTCTTGCTATGTTCACTTGGGAGAACAATAACAATAGATTTTCCCCTGGGGCCCACAACCTATTTAGTCTTGAGGATGTAGGATCCTATTGCTGAAGATACCACAACCTATGGCATAGACCATGGGAAAAAAAGCTGGTGCTCAACTGGAAGCTTTACTCTTACTGGCTAGCATTCATAGTGTTACAATGTGTTCTATACTCTACTATAGATGAAAAGTAATCATCAGTCTCACCTAGCCACAAACCCTGAGCTACAGTAACAACCTGCCTGCAAGTTAGCCCACTAGTGCAACAGTGACACAGAGGTTAGGGAGGTAGTCAGCCACTTCTGAAAAATCGGGGATATTTAATGAGATGAAATCCATACCTGACACTGTTAATGAGGCTCATGTTAGATTTTTAAGAATAGATGTATTAAAGGCCAAAGTTAAGTTGATACAGTTGATTTACAAACAAACAGCTCTGTGTTTATTTTTCTGTTTATAACTCTACTCCATCGAGGTCGTGTTACCTCTATCTAAACTCTACCGGCCTGGTTTTCAGAAGTTACTGATATACTAGGGCTAGGGATCGTATGGTTTAATTTAATTCTCCATCAGACATGTATACCTTTTACCTGCTCTCTCCCAAATATGCTGTATTGGATATGTAATATGTATTGGATGATCAGCCTGTAACGATGAGCCAGAAATCTTTCTCCTATCTTCAAGAAGTATCTGGTATTCTTAAGAATGAGTTTGTGGTCTAGTGCCCTTTAAGCCATCCAAGAGCTTTCTGAATGTATCAACAATTTCTGACCGTGCCTTGGCTTTATTTGTGTCAACCATCTGAGCTAGAATTTTCAACTCCTGTCACAACAACTCCCCAATTTAAAAATCACATTCTTTCTTCAACAAACACTATCATCAATTTAATTTTCCCCTTCTATTCAGAGTCAATCTTCTGATCATTCATTCTGCCCACATATTATGTTTCTCATGCCCTCCTATTGTATTTGAGAAATTTGAATATTTACATCATCTCCTCAGCCCTTTGATAAAAAGAACCCCTGATTTTTAGTTTGCATACATTTGCATAGCTTAAGACACCTTCTTCAGAAGAAGTTTGTATAGTCAAGTATTTGTTGATTGAATCATTGACCATATGACTCTGAGATTATATTACAAACCAGGTTGGCTAATTCAACAGTGTTCCTCTGGGATGAGGCAACCTGAGGTGAAATGATAGGGCATAATTCAACTGGGGTGTTTACCTCACGGTGTTTGACATGTTATCAGGTGCCAAGGGTTTTCCAAGAATGAATGGCAATAACCATTGAGATTTCTTTGTTTGAAGAGTGGGAGGAAAATGGGCAGAAAGTATTAAATAAAAAAATAAATAAATAAACTTTAGCTCTTTTCAAAATCTGCCTCAATAATAAGTTTCTGAAATTGGTAAACAAAACAGAATAGAATCGATCTTAGAGAAGTGTAGAAGATCCTAATTATCAAAACTGAAAGATTTACAGATTTTATAAAGTTTACACATGGCTTATAGGATATTTTTTTTGACAGACTAATGTTCCATTGCTCTTAATTTCAGTTTACTTTAAGTAAAGTAAGAATAATTGGGACTTAGATCTACATTTGCAAGAAATGGAACACACTTCACAAAGAACTCTAAAGGAGACTTTAAACTCAAGATTCTCTACATTTACTCCTAAAACCCCTTGTTGAAGAGTCACTCGGGACCCAAACTTTTATTCAAGTCCAGCTTATATTTCCAGAAAGCAATTAGATTTTAACCAAAGTCTCGCTCATCCCTCGGTGATTTCCATCCCGCTGTGAAAATAAAGTTCAGAGATGCAATGCTGGTGTGACCCCAGATGAGCCATGGCATCTGCATGTGTCAACACGGTGCAGAGACTAAAAGTCACATTGCATCATTTTGTTCCCAACACACTGTCTAGGTTTATTTGAATCCTAGATCTTCCATTCACCGTACAATCATGCTGCGGGATATGAAGCATTTAACTTCAGTTTTTTTGGTTGTAAAATGGTGGTGGCCACCCAAAGTGAGCAGCTGTGAAGTTCACACTCAACACTTTGTGTGAAATGTCAAGCATGACACCTGCTGACCTTCAGTCTTTGGTCCCCTGTTATTTGTCCCACCATCATAAACATAAATTCTGCCATCTTCTTTGCCCTTGTTGCTGGGATTTTAGCCCTAAAAGTTCCCTTTCAATATCCCCAAGTGTTATGGAAAATTAGACATTTTAAGCTTGAATTCCAACTAGAAGGAACTACCTTAGAACTCCCACATACTTACCCATCGAAAGACTGGCTTCAAGTCAGAGCATTTACAAGGAAGTCCTGGGGACTTTACACTGCCACATTTCGCACTGTGTCTGCGAATACTCACCGTGCAGACTTCTCACCGGAAAAGGAAAAAGGAATCTAGTCCACTTCGAAGGCTTGTCCCCTCCAACTCTGAGAGATTCTCGTAGGCATCGACACTCTAAAGGAAAGACGCTTGGCATTGTATTTCTGCCACTTACTTTATTGGTGGGTGTTTTTCTACTATCGTGGGGCTTGTTTTCAGGGTAGTGCTTGAGGAGTGGAAGCTCATGTCAGTTCACAATGTTAAATGATGTTACTGGAAATGAGACTGCAGTTTTCCAGTCTCTCAGAAAATATTTTCTGAATGATCCTCTACTCACTATTGAACACAATCAAATTCTCCCTTGACAAAATGAACTTACCGACTGAATACGTAAAGCTTGTTAATCTTGGCATGTAAAACAATCCACTCACACAGATCACCTGCTGGCTTGTGAAAAACTTTATGACCTATTAACCATGAACAGCTTGAGTTTGACTTCTTGGAGATGAAGTCGTCTTCCTCAGAAAGCTAATCACTGAAATTCATTATCTACCAGCACATTTTGCCTCTCACATTCTCTTTCTGTAGGAATCTGTTATCGAATCTGTTCCCACATACTTCAGAATAAAGAGGATAACCCTTCAATCCCCTAACCCTCTTCTTTTTTCCCTTCCAGTGCAGAGCAGCTGGTAGGGTTTCCTGCTCTTCCCCAGCATTGGCTGTGTTTTATACATGGAGCGAGATTGATTATCTTCATCCTAAAATGTGAAGATCTGCATGTGCTTTGTCCTGCATTCCTGAGAGGCAGTTGGCTTCAGCAGCACTCAGGAAAGAGGCAGGACCTCTCGGTCCACCAGCATTGACAGTGAGAGTCTAGTGTGCATGCAGGGCCACTTGATCCAGCAACAGCGCTAGCGACAGTGTAGTGCAAGCTCTGCTACCCCCATCTGTCAGCCATCTTGTACTTTAACTTCAGGATCCACCAGCACAGGCTGCTGCCTTGCCAAACAACACATGAAAGGGAACTCACACCCCAACCTCCTGCAAGGACCTGCTTTGTAAGGCTGGCCAGGGATGTGGGGAGAGACCGACTTAGGTAGCAAGAACTTGCATCTAAAGACCCTTTCGGTTACAGCTGTAAGGGGACTCAGACATCCAGCTAGGTGTGCATACGCCCCTGAGGGTATACACACACTCCTAAACAGGAAGCTGATGAAACACTGCCTGCATCCCTCCCATCTATCCTCTCAGAATCGGCCTCACTAACTTCCAAGGCCAGTTGTGTAAACCTGGCACATCATGACAGGATCCCCAGGCTTTCATCTTTTGTGCCACCAATTTGGCTGAAATAAAATCACTGAGCCTGCACAATATTGAACCACTGTGGACGACCCAGCCAACGTTCGGAGCATAAGGCGAGCTGAGTGAAGCAGCGTGGAGGCGACCCAGAGAAAGTAATTGTTCTTCTGTCAGCACGGCTGCTCCTCTACTTACGCGTCTGAACAAGTTAATTTGAAGCATGGCTTTCTGGAAGGAAATGAAGCTCCTCTCAGCATCCCACGGATTCATGGGGAGAGATGGCCTTTCACCAGGTAGCAACAGCAAATTATATTTGAAATCCATTTCTATTAAAGGAGGGGAAAAATCCCGTTCCACCCCAGAAGCCGCCCCTTTTGGCTTGGCAGCACCATTTGACATTTTCTGTCTACCAGAGGTGCCTTTTGCTAGCATAAGTGTCTGACAACAATGGCAAGAGTTTTTACTAATTAAACGAGGAGCAGCTTTAATTAAATGTAGGATTGCACAAAGTTTGCCCCTTTGCCAACCCTGGACTTCAAGGAACTGATCTCAGCAGCATCCAAGTCAGACAAATTGGCTAAATTGATCCTGCTCCATGGAAAGGGTGCTTCATCTAGGGCCAATCAATGGCAGATTGAGGTGTGATGAGCAGTGAGAGGAAGGAATCAGGCAGCCCCCTGTTTCTGGGATGCAGGTTGAGCTTCAAGGAGCAAAACCACCTTTGCTTCGCGGAAGCTTTATTACCCCCCAGGCACTCAAGCTCTCCAGCCTGTGCTTCTCTGGCTACCCCGGCTTGTGAACAAAGCCTGGTGGCAATGAGCACAGAGGGCAGCAGCTAGTGTAACTCTCCTAGATTCTGTATCTTTTGTCCTGTCCACAGTTGTCAATTCTGCGTTTCACTTTCCATCACGAGCTAGTTATGAACCCTTACAGGAAGATTTTTCAACATTTCAAACACTGAATCAATGGGTTGTAAAATTACTTTCATCCTACAGACCTAGAAAAACAGTATTGAGGTGTAATTATATATGCTTCCTTAGTTGGTCTTATTGCACATTTCGCATCTCAGTGACGCGCTACATGATTTGAGTCATGCTCACTTTTGCTCCCTATGGTGGTTTACATGAGAAATATCTACTTCCAGACTCAGACATTTTCATGTTCAGTCCCCAGTGACTGGCACTGTTTGAGGAGGTGGCACAGCCTTGCTGGAAGAAGCACATACCTGGCAGGAGAGGGGATGTGATGAGAGTTCATGCTGAAATTCCTCTGTGAGGTGAGGATGAAGGATTCAAGTACACACTCTAGGCAATAGCAGGTTTCCAAGGTCCAAAGGCTGTACAAAAACAGTCTGGGGCAGGCAAAACCCCAAACTCAAATAACACAGAAAATGGACGGACTAGTCCTTCCTTTTCTCCACTGAAAAAAATCTCATGAGTTAGCTTTTCAGCATACTATGTGCCTAATCTGCAAAGGCAAAAGCAGTGAGAAATCCAGGCACATCCCTGACATCAGTGCTTTACAAAACAGAGAAGCCATAATTCATGTAAAGAAATAATAGCACAACATTCGAAAGGACGGGCCCTGACATCATCCTTCACAGGCATAATCGACTGAACCAGGCTCTTTTCTCGTGCATAAGTTCAGGCCTAATCCATTTTGGCACAACCTAATTCCCCAAAACAGACATGAAGTCTCAAGTAAAAATCACCAAAGTCTTTTCTCAAGTTTAGTCGAATTTGGCAAAGTGTCTTGCATTCCATCTTTGCAGGAAGTCATGCATATAGTTGGCTGTACTTACCTGAACATCCCTTCCTAACCCCCATTTCCATAGGCTCTGACCATGTCTCTGAGATCCTCCATTTACACACCAGTCATTTCTCTAAGCAGAATCTTATTCTGGACTCACAGGAACCCCAATAAATCCCTAACCCCCACCCCCACTGGAAGCAACCTAACAATGGCACTCCAGATGTTGGCTGGACTCCTGCTTTAACTCCAAGGAAGCAACAAGCTTCCCCTCATTCACTGCTGGCCGAAATAACACGTCAGAGGATGGGCATAAGTGTGTATACGAATGTCTCAACTGTTTATAAACAGCTCTCTCACATGATTTGATCGTACGTAATTTCTATGTTTTGAATTTTTCTAAATTCATATGTGTCTACTTGTCTTTATTGGGATGTGAAAGGAGAAATGGGATCGGTGGGTACTTTGTGCTTTTATTCTCCTTTTGGAAGCCTTTTGTTTTTTTTAAGGTCGACATTGAGTTCGAAGATATACATCCTGAAAAATCATCTAGGAGAGATTATTTCCACTTTTTAAAATAGATTAGTGAGTGGACTAAGTCCATAGCAACAGGTCATGTGAGAGCTATAGAAGGTATAAAAGGGAATTTTAGAATGATAGGTAATTCTCGTGCTAGAGAAAGAAGATGGCAAGTTCTTTGAGCTGTGGATGATGCTGAAGATGTGTATGTGATTTCTATCTGGTTACAGCCAGTGGGAGGGGCAGAGACAAAAGACAAGACATTAGAGCAACAAACTAAGCTGTGGGTCTTTCCCTCAATTTTGTTTTGTTTTGTTTGTTTTGTTTCTGATGTGAGGCCTCATGTATCCCAGGTTGGCCTCAAACTGTGTGTAGCCAAGAATGGCCTTGAACTCTTGATACTCCTGTCTCCACCTCCCAAATGCTGAAATTACAAGCTTGTGCTACCATATACACCTTAAATAGTATCGGGCACTGAACCCAGGAATCTGTGCCTTCCAGGAAAACCCATGCTCCTCACCAAAGCGCTTCCTGCATGAGGTGCTTTCTGCCATCTCTCTGCTCCCATGCCTAGCGCTTTTCTTTCTATCACTGCATTGGAATCCAAATACATGCGTGTGTGGTAATAGATAAGGTAGTAAACTATCTAAGAGCCCAAGGATATCTTACAGAGTAAAATGTACACAGACACAGACACACGCATGCACACAGGCATACACACATGCACACAACACACACACACACACACACACACACACACACACATACACACCTTGCCCTAATATCACTGAGAGTCCAGCTGAGGCAGCATGGTATCTCACAGATCCTCTAACACAACCTCTTCAAAAGAGTCAAGTGACTTATCTGAGATTGCTCATCAAGACAAGACATCTTCTCAGGCTTCATGTGTGTCCTCCAGTAAGAGGAGAAGGTGCTGTCTCTGACATGGACTCTGTTGCTTTTTGATCACTTTCCCCTGGCAGGGCTGCCTTGCCAGGCCACAGGGGCTGAAGATACACTCAGTCCTGATGAGACTTAATGAGCCAGGGGGTGGGGGGGCCCTCTTGTCTGAGGAATAGGGGAGGGAGGATGGAGGAATGAGGGGCAGGAGGAGAGGAGGGAAGGGGCAATGATCAGGATGTAAAGTGAATAAATAATTAATTAAAAAGAAGACAAGGCAACTTTTATACAACACTATTTCCTCTTGTCTCTTATGTTAGATATTCCTGCCGCACAGATCGATGTTCCTAGGCCACACTAAGCACCTTTCCTGCGGCTTCTCTGATAACTCTTGGTTTTTCTCAATGATTCTCATCCCAGGTACCTGACTGGATCATTCTCACTTCATTGAGCTTTGGCACAAATATCACAAACACAAGAGAGACACTGCAATGGCAGCCATCCTAATCTCTCTCTCTGTCTCTGTGTAAGTGTGGTGTATGTGTGTGTGTGTGTGTGTATGTATGCGTGCGTGCATGCCACAGAGTACATGTGGAGGCCAGAGGGCATCTTGTGGGAGTCATTCTCTACTTTCACTATGTGTGTTCCAAAAATTGAACTCAGATCATCTTGCTTGGGGGCAAGCACTTTGATCTTTTTGAAGCATCACTCCAGATCTCCCGTCTATTTTCTTAACTTGCTCCAACATTCTTCCTGCCCCATCACTGTATGTAATTATATAAACACACAAGTATATATTTCATTAATTTGCTTATTATCTGTCTTTCCTTCCTAGAAAGCAAGTGGTTTTCTGGCCTGCTCACTAAAGGCTCTTTATAAATGTATGTTGAATGAATTACTGAATGAGCCAATGAACAAATGGATTGGTATGTCCAAGGAATAAAATTTAGAGGCATAAGTAAGACAGAAGTAAAAATCATTATGAAAGAAATATTTTGTAACCCTGGCAATTAGCTGGATCCACTAAGAAGCCATGGTTGAAGAGAATATCAAAGGGAAACCAAGATTTTGAGCATCAGAAGCTGGGAAATTAACTGTATTAATAAACTGAACACTGACTTGATGTGCTGGGGTGGGTAGAGGAAGTATAGGGGGAAAAGGGAGTGAGGGTGGGACTGGGAGGAAAGGAAGGAAGGGTTAAGACTGGGATGTAATGTAAATAAATAAATTAATTAACTAAAAACACAAACAAAAGAAACAAGAATTAGAAACAAATGATAGAAGGGAAATTTTAAAGCTACTGGAGAAATCATGGTATTGAGGCATGGGCTTTGATTTCAGGAAGAAAGAGAGAAGCAAAAGGTAAAAGGTTTCAGCAGTGTTTCTCCCTTCCTAGGGACAGGGAAGACATATGGTTTCTTCTCCTCTTCTTACTATTTCATGTTGTAACAGGATACCCCGGCCTGCAGGTGAGCTGATAGGCAGGCGAGCCACAATAGGAGAACACAATGAAAGAAATACAGAGAATTGAGAGTGGTAGAGATAGCGCACTGCCTCTGTGTTGGCCATTACAGGAACGTGAAACAAGGGAATTGCTCATTTGGGACTTCAGAATGAATTATAGAAAGCACAAACTAGACCAATGGAGAGTTCAGAAACCCATTCCTTTGTTTCTCAAATTGTAGCCATAAGGAGGTTACCAGGATTTGTGAATCAGACAGGTCTCCTGCTTTGTAGATTTCTGACTCTGTGACAGTGGAAAAATAGGAGACTATGATGTGAATGACAGAAAGACGGACAATTGAGCAGCTGAGTGGGCAGAAATAGGTTATATGTGCAACGATGCAGTAACAGTAACTGCGTTAATTTGCAGAACTCTCTGTCCCCAGTTGCTTAGTTCCTCCCCACAACAAAAACATGTAAATTCGTGTGTATCCCCTATTTGTAGAGAAAGAAAGACTCAGAGAAGCAAAGGCCTTGCAGAAGTCTCGAAGCCCTTGAGTCAACCCTCAGCTCTAGTAGTGTTGGGAAGCAGATCCTGAGTCCTCTGCTGGCGACAATTTATTTTCTAACTAACCCTAAAAGCTTCCCAGATTCTGTTTTTCTCTTTCAATGATTTTCTACAAACTCTTTCCAAGAGCTCTGGATTTTTTTCCTGGAAATTTCTTCAAAAGAACATTGGCATAATTTCCCAATTCTAAAGCTAACATCAGCTTGGTTTGTGTATAGAATCAGAATTTCACCAAATGGATCTCTTGAACTCACATCCCATGAGTTAATCATCAAACTCTCCACCACCTGACCCACATGGTTATGTTGGTTTGTATTGCTCAATAATTAAACTTCATGGACAGAGTTTTCTTTAAACAAAGCTTTTCAGTATGTCTTCTCTCCAGGAACCGAGTGGCCCTTGGGTGCAGAAATTAGTTCCCCTATGGCTGCTACAAATTTTATAAAATCCAGGTAATGGAATTTCAGTTTTAATGACATTTATATGGTGTATTTATAAGATAACAAAATATAATTGATCAAGTACTCTTCAATTTAATGCCTTCAATGATAAACAAGGAGGCCAGTAACTCACAGACTCTAAGAAATAAATCTGAGTTTACACGGGAATAGAAAAACTAGCCTCCAGCTCTCTCAGCTCCTCTCTTGGTTTTGCACAAGAGAGTGCTTATCTAAATGCTGTTAGTGGGCACCCAAATGTTTTAAAGAAAATTTGATTCTCACTGACCTTGTCTTCGAGAATGATGCCTACGCCCACCTATCACCACAGTCCTCGCCAAGCCTTCCATGCAAATTTAATGAGTCATCAAATTTGTCCTGCTATGCCAAGACAACCTTTGACTTCCTCCAGTATCTAGACCATGATGGAAAGGACCATTGAACAACCTTTATAATGTTCATCTGATATCCATGCTTTTTTTCTTTTTCTTGTCCCAATGGCTTTCACTAAGCAAATAAAATTTGCTCTTCTTTCTTTTGCCAAGAGGAAGTGTTTATATGTAAGTTTGCTCATCACCTATCTGTCTCTTGGTTCCAGTTGTGACTCCTACACTTTGATCTCCCATTTAATTCCTTCTCATCTTATTCTGTCTGATCAGCTCACTCCAGGAACTTGACCACTCTCTTTTATAAACATTTGTCACTATCATTCTAGATACGTACAGACATCTTTGGGGGCTGATGGTAGGTGTAAGTAAAGAGAGGCATTCTCTCTGTTTTACAGAAAGAAAGAAAGCAAGACTCTGCATCCCTTTACCCTGCATGAGATGGAAACCTAGACTAGAGGCAGCTTTTGAGATTTTCAGCTCACAATTAACAGTGCTGCAGCTGCTGGTTAGTGACAGCTACAGTGTCACACACTGAAGGTCAGCTCTTTACACAGACTCTGGGTACTGTTGGGACCACTGAATTTGATAACCATCTTTCTGTCAGATGCCTCCAATCTTGCAGCTTCATTAACCACTTTAGCATTGCTATTCTCTGTCTTCTGCTGTACAACATATCCCATCCTTCATTCAATGCCGCCTCTTGGATATACTGATCAATTGTTGCATAGTTTACTCCCAGGTGGGTTATATACTCTTGGAGCAATAGACAGTATTGAGAAATGTGTATTACACAAATGGTAAATAAGATAAATGCATTTGTTTTAAAAATCAGATAACTCATGGCCACGGTCTGATATTTACCATGCTCATTTATTTTATTCCCATTTTAGGGGGATAATACTCATGAGATAAAAACACATATGAAATTATTGGGTTGCAAGAACATAGTATATGCTCAATGGTAGAGGAAGCAGAAGTTCACATTTCTGGCCAGGTTGTGCAATCTTACATCTTCCATTTAACTTTCCATGTCTTAATATGAGAGGTTCTTTAGGGAGTGTGGGTAAGAGGTTATTTACAAGAACAGGGACACTTTACCAGTGGCTCCACCACTGAAGAAAACATTGTTCCCTCTTCCAGACACGTTAACAAACTCTCGTGCAGCCTTGTGATACCCTAGCCTCTCCATAACAAGATGTTGCTGTGCCCAATCTCATGTGGGCCTGTGCACATCACCACGGCTGCTGTGAGTTCAACAGAGCCACAACCATGGCCATGTCATGTCTGGAGGGTGACTGACTTCCTACAACCTGTTCTTATGGCGTTTACATTCTCTTTGTCCTCTTTTCTGTGAAATTCCCTCAGCCTTGAGGGAAGTGTGAAATAATTATCCTTTATTGTCTTCATGAGGAAGCTGAAGCATAGAAATGTATATAGCACATCCAGCTCCCTCAAAGATAGTAGGAACAGAGGTGGAGACTCGACTCTCTGGCTCAGGAATCTGGATTCTTCACTCCCAAACTGTTCCACACTGAAACAAACAATTTGACAGCCAAGTGGGACAATCATACAGAATTCTTGGAGATTCAGCGCCAGCGAGAAGCTGCTACTGTCTGCTTCTGAAAGTGATGCCCCCATAATTCACTACCATTTTACTCAGCATCTGCACCTGAGGTAGAAACAGGTATTCTGACTTTCTGAGAGCAACGTAGGTCCAATAGCAGCAATGGTACAAGCTAGCAGGAAAAATATTCTGCCTTCCCTTTCTAACTGTGCCACTTGGTCATCTTCTACTCCACCACCCAGTAGGCTGGGGGAATCTTCTCAGAATTTTTTCTTCTTCTCTTAGGACAGCACCTGCCACCATTGTGACTTTTAAGTAAAGGCAGTGGAAGACACATTTCTGTAAAGAATTACTGGAGGGCTGAGGATGCCAAAGTCTATGCTTAAGATGTGGTGGCTTAGTTCTGTCCACCCACGAGGCGTATGTTACTAAAGTGATAATTCGTCGTCCAGGTGTTGTAATGAAAACCCAAAATTCCATAACTCAACTACACAACAGGCCGAAAGAGGGTTGGGAGTTTAAAGTCAACATGAGCAAACGGCAAGAAGCCACCTACAACAAGCCACACTCGGAGAGGGAAGAAAACACAGTGTGGCAGCCTGGTGCCTAGAAGATGAAAACAAACTTTCCCAGTTTCCGTCACAGCAGCCTTTCAATGCTTGGTGGTGTGCCTCAATCTTTTAAAAGATTTATTATTGTTATTGTTGTTGTTACTATTATTCGCGCGCGCGTGTGCGAGTGTGTGTGTGTGTGTGTGTGTGTGTGTGTGTGTGCGCGCGCGCGCGCGCGCGCATGCACATATGCATATGTCTGTGCTAGTGTCCATGGAGGTCAGATGCCTCAGATCCCCTGGAGCAGGAGTAACAGGAGGTTGTGAGCTACTGGACTTGGAAACTGGGAACCGAAACCCAATCCTCTGCGAGAGCATTATGTATTCCTAAACACAGAGCCATCTCTCTAGTCTGCAGACCTCACGAGCCCTGAGTCAGAATGCCTCCCCGCATAAAGAAAAGAGCAGGGAGCTCTCCGCATTCTAAAATACATTAAGACAATTAAGCAAAGCTCACCCTAAATGTACTTGAACAGCTACCCAAGGGAAAAGCATTTCCTAATTACACTACCTTCCCTGAATCCAGACTTCAAGAGGGCTAAAAGAAAGACGGGCTTCCAAGAAGCTAAAATTATTTGATTTTTTTTTAAGAGAAAGCTCATGACACAGAAAAACAATTCTAGAAAAGGAAAAGAAACATCAGTTAAAACATTAAAATGCCACAGTGAGCCTTGCAGAGGCATGCTCAGAAACACTGCTGAAGAAACGACTTTCTTCTATAAGTAATCAGATAATAAGACTCTGTTAAGAGGCACAGAATAGTTAGATTCATCCGCATAATTTAATTGTACAGGTTATTAAAGAGCAGTTGGCCCCTCCTTCCCCAGCTTTTGTGTATTAAACTCAGACTAATCAAATTGAGGATTCCAAGAGTACTGCGTTAGTCAGCCCCATCCCTTTTAATTTGTTTAATGGCTGTGTGTGTGTGTGTGTGTGTGTGTGTGTGTGTTTGTGTGTGTGTGTGTGTTTTGATGGGCCATCTATTGCTTAGCCTCACAACGACACGTAAATAAAGAATGGGCAGAGAGACGTTTGCAGAAGAGAATAAAGTGTGCCTCCTTTCTTGGGTTGCATTTGATGTTTGAGTAATTCAGGGGATGCGGACAGCAAGCAATAGTGCTTATTATTTCCACTGAGCAATCTGCAGACATAGAAGAAGAGAGGAGGCGAAGAAAGGAAGGAAGGAAGGAAGAAAAGGAGTCTGAATTTACACTCACTGCTTCAAAAGCTCTTTTGTACTCCGCCAACTTCTCCTGGCTGAAGATGCAGTATTTGCCCAAAAGTCGCCCGCAAGAAAGCACACAACACAACAAAAGTAGAAAACATCGCACCAAAGGGCTCCTGTGCTGCCTACCCCCATCTTCTTTGACAATTTTCCCTTTGCATAAAGGATGCAGTTACAGAAAGTGGCACTCGCTTGGGGTCTTACAATGCCCACCGAGCTTAGGAAACAAACCACCTCGTTAGCGAGGCTTCACGTTCGGGTTGGCTGTTTGGGTTAATTGTCTTTTCACCTGGCTCCAGCCATCAAGTCAACATGAATGAAGAATAGGAGTTACTTAGCATGTAGAGTTCGTCCCTACATCAGGCCCCTCTGAGCGATGGTCTGAGAGGAGTGAGAATGGCCGTCTTGTTTGGGTTGCTGTTAGCTGCCCTTGCACATTCAGGCTTTCTGTCCATTCAGCCAGAGAGGCCACGTGTCCCGGACCTAAAAGGGGCCTCTGCCACACAGAAACTTGGTTCAACTTGCCCTTTCATGTGTAGAATTTTCCATGGATGCTGTGCTTATTCTCTGCAGTTTGCAGAGTTTACCCAAATGCGAATGTATTTCCATATCTATGTTTCACGTGGCTGCTCAAACACCAGCATAGGTTTGCTGTATGTGGGAGGAAAGACAAGGAAAAGAGAGGAATAAAGTACGATCAGCAATTCCTTCCATCAGGGGCTCCACAGACACCTGCTGAAGCATCCCAAGCTCACTGGGATGACTTGTTGAATGTTTGGGTTTCTGTGTTGCCAACTGGCTGACTTTTCCAAAGAACCGACTGGTTGCTTGGGCATCTTTCAGGAACAACTCTGGTTCATTGGAACTATTTAGAAATAATTATCACCATTGGTGGATTATCAAGGCCATGTTTTCTCTATAGCTCCTTCCTGAACACCTGCTTTTTTGTGCATTTTAATACTAATTAGCATCCTCAACCTTAGGAAGAACATCTCAAGCTTAATGCGGTAAATGGTTTTCTGAACATTTGTTATTTATCAAAATGCTCTCTGGGATGACTCTTCAAGGTGGGGAAGGTGGGCTGAGTTTTAAAGAATGTGAATGAATGAACCAGGTAACATGGAATAAGAAAGAATTTCAGGAAGAAAGAGCTAGTGTGTGAAAGCTAAAGTCATACAAAATAGTAAGAGTACCTCATACCTCAGGACAACCAGAACATGAAGAGAGAGAAAGACGATGAGGCAGAGAGATTGAACCAGGCACTACACTTGGGAGAGCTTCATCACTATCTTGAATCATCTATACTGCACTTCACATGCAGGCTGAAGACTTAATCCGGGTGGGAAATGAGACCTAAATCCAGTCTTCACGGAAATGGATTTGAAGAATGGCAGTGAGGAGGTGGCTGGCAGACAACTGCAGCCACTGAGAGAAGAAAGGATGAGGTGAACAATGAGACATTTGGGGGTTGACTTGCAGCACTTCCGAAACAGTTTCTGGCAGTGGGTGGTGGTGCTGCTGACAGGCAGCGCCTGGGGAAAGCTGAATGGGAGCATGCTGGGGTCTGGGGCGCACTGGAACAGAGAGCTTTGAGGTTTGGATGTCAGTGAAGCTCTTCCTGTACAGGCAGCATTTCCACCTGGGAGGTGAAAGGGAACCCTTGGTGATGTGATGGAAAAAGCATTCGAAATCCTACATTTTGTGTCTCTGCAAAGAACTACATGATGTAAATATGTTTGCGGTGTTAAAGAAATTTCATGATAAAATATTTGGAATAGGTAGCTGACAAGCTAAAAATCCAAAGTTCAAAGAAGCTCCTTGGGATGTCAATGATTATCTAAAAGAGTAGAAAAGCAGTAGCTTGAAGTATAGCTTTATTGCTGAATGGTAAAAGTGCAAGAGAAGCAGACTTCATTGTCTAAAGTGGAGCTTGATCCAGGACGGGAATTGAAGGAAACATCTCTTGACATAGATTGACACAGACCTCTTCTATTGAAATCACTAGCTTGTTTATTAAGATGCCAACCCCGCACTCTCACTTCCCGAGCTGTGGCTTGAGAATCCCACGTGAGTAGAACTTGGGTCTGCATTTAAAATAAATTAACTATTTTCTTCCAATGCCATACTCGGCTTTTTAAAATGCTGTTAGAGATCTGATATGAGCTATGGAGACAATACCCTGATGGTGGCTATGGAATTAGAGAAGGTGCCATGCTAACACACTGGTCTGCTAAGAGCACAGCACCAGCACACAAGTCTGACTTTTCACATCTTAGAGTAGGAAATGCATCTACAGAAGGAGGAGGAGTAGTGGGCGGGTCTGGCTAAAAACCAGAGATGTGTGGAAGGCAGCTGTGCTCACCTCTACGCTACCAAAGCCGCCCTAGAGACATGTGGAAAAGTCTGTGGAAACCAACTAGTTGATAAGCTAATTTTAAAATACAAATTTTTAAAAGGTTGAAATGAAATTACCCTGCAAGGGGGAATATGGTCACTGCAGAGGACACAGGTTATTAAATTAAAACTCCAGTGCAATGCATTGGACACCTCCCTATGAGTAACATTAGTCAGGGAGGCTTCAGAGGTCCCCAGCAACACAGGATAGTACCTTCGCCCTTTGTTGCCTATGACAATTACATGCTAAAACCCTGTTACTGAAGACACCACACACTTCGGCTGCAGGACATAGAGAAATCAGTCTCAGGAGGATATTTTCTCCCTGCCAGGCATTATTCATTGTGCTAGAAGATGTACAAGCTTCTGAGAAGAAAGATGTCCGTCGCCTTGCCCACGGATAAATTCTGCATGCTGCAATACCATCCTCCAAGCAAAATGAGCTCACAAGAGCAACAATGGCACGACTCTCACAGAGTAACCAACTGTTTTCTTATTGGATCTGATACCTGTTCAAAAGGAGAGAATTTTATGCTTTGAATTGTAATCTTAGTCAAATGCCCCTGGCTAAGGAGGTCATAGGTCCAAGGGCTGAACCAGCTATTGTTAGTTTGCTAAATGCTTTAAAATGTTTCTGATTATGTCTATAAACCTGGGGTGCTCTGACCCTCAGTCAGAAAAACTTTTTTGCAGTGAGCAGCAATCTATGGAAAGATGAGTAACTAGTCAAAGTGTTGAGAATGATTCAGTGCTCAGCCCTAAGTGGGATGGCTGTATTAACCTACCACCAAAGTTTAGGGAACGTCACAAAAGACAAGGCCAAAAAAATAAGAGCTGGAGTGTGGGTGCAGGGGATACTTTGACAGCCTACCTTCTGGACATAACACAGCCGTCACAGCAGCTACCGTTACCTGCATGAGACTCACATAATGTCATAGCCAAAATTGTGTCATATATGGGGTAGATTATCTCCAAGCCCCATCCAATACTGAGAAGTTGTTGACAATGAGTACACGCTGGAGAAGGAATCATCTTTGTTAAGTGGTTGGTTCTCCATACTTTAGTGAATGGTCCCACATTAATGCGCATATGGGCTGTCCTTAAAAGACTTAGTTATATTCCACAAAGTTTGAAAATCTAAATAAAATGAATAATTTTTTTGACAGATTCCATTTACCAAAATTATATCAAGATCAGATTAAATAGTCTTATATACCCTAAGGAAATAGAAACAGTCATCAAAATTCTCCCTTCCAAAAAATTCCCAGGGCCAGATGGTTTCAGCACAGAATTCTACCAGACCTTTAAAGAAGAGCTAACTCCAATTCTCTTAAAACTATTCCACAAAATAGAAACAGAAGGAATACTACCAAACTCATTCTATGAGGCAACAGCCACCTTGATACCTAAACTACATACACAAAGACCCAACAAAAAAAGAGAACTTCAGACATATAGCCAACATCAAACTCAATGGAAAGAAACTTAATTCAATCCCACTGAAATCAAGGACAAGGCAAGGTTGACCACTTTCTCCATATTTCTTCAACATAGTACTTGATGTCCTAGCTAGAGCAATAATACAACTAAAGGAGATCAAGGGGATACAAATCAGAAAGGAAGAAGTCAAAGTATCACTATTTGCAAATTATTTGATAGTATACATGACTGACCCAAAAAATTCAACCAGAGAATTCCTTCAGCTGATAAACACCTTCAGCAAAGTGCAGGACACAAAATTAACTCAAAAAAAAAAAAAATCAGTAGCTCTCCTATATAAGAAAGACAAAAGGGCTGAGAAAAAAATTAGGGAAACTATCCCCTTCACAATAGTCACAAATAACATAAAGTACCGTGTTGTGACTCTAATCAAGCAAGTAAAAAACCTTTTTGAAAAAAAATTTCAGGTCACTGAAGAAAGAAATTGAAGAAGATGAAAAGATCACCTATGCTCATGGAACAGTAGGATTAACATAGTGATTAATTCAATGCAATTCCCATCAAAATACCAATACAATTCTTTATAGAATTTGAAAGAACAGTTCTCAATTTCATATAGAAAAACAAAAACTCAGAATTGCTAAAACAATCCTGTACAAAAAGAGATTGTCTGGAGTTATCGCCATCCCTGATCTCAAGCTGTACTACAGAGCAATAGTAATAAAAACTGCATGATACTGGCATAGAAACAGAATGTTGGATCAATGGAATAAATAGAAGACCCAGAAATAAACCCACACACTTTATTTTTGACAAAGATGCCAAAACCATACATAAAAAGACAGCATCTTCAACAAATGGTGCTGGTCCAACTGGATGTCTACATATAGAAAAATGCAAGTAGATCCATATTTATCACCCTGCACAAAACTAAAGTCAAAGTGGATCAAAGACCTCAACATAAAACCAGACACACTAAACCTGTTAGAAGAAAAAGTAGGGAAGAGCCTTGAACTCATTGGCCCAGGAGACAACTTCTTGAACAGAACACCAACAGCACAGGCTCTAAGAGCAACAATCAATAAATGGACCTCATGAAGCTGAAAAGCTTCTGTAAGGCAAAGGACACTGTCATCAGAACAAAATGACAGCCTACAGACTAGGAAAGGATCTTCACCAATCCTATACTTGACAAGGGCTAATATCCAGAATATATAAAGAACTCAAGAAGTTAAAAAGCAACAAATCAAGTAATCCAATTTTTTAAAATGGGGTACAAAGCAAAAGACAGAATTCTCAATAGAGGAATATTGAATGGCAGAGAAACACTTAAAGAAATGTTCAGTGGCTTTCCGCCATCTTTCTGCGCCATCACCATGGTGTGCATGAATGTCCTGGCGGATGCTCCTAAGAATATCAACAACGCTGAGAAAAGAGGCAAATGCCAGGTCCTCATCAGGCTATGCTCCAAAGTCATCATTCGGTTCCTAACTGTGATGATGAAGCAAGGTTACATTGGGGAATTTGAGATCACTGATGATTACAGAGCTGGGAAAATTGTTGTGGACCTCACAGGCAGGTTGAATAAGTGTGGCATGATCAAGCCTAGGTTTGATGTCCAACTTAAAGACCTAGAGAAATGGCAGAACAATCTGCTCCCGTCCCGTCAGTTTGGCTTCACTGTACTGATGGCCTCAGCTGGCATCATGTACCATGAAGAAGCAAGAAAACACACAGGAGAGGAAATCCTGGGATTTTTTTCTAGAGATGTAAAACATAAATAAAAAGCCTCCGTGGACTATGAAAAAAAAAGAAAAGAAAAGAAATGTTCAATGTCTTTAGCTATCAGGGAAATGGAAATCAAAATGACCCTGAGATTTCACCTTACACCTATCAGAATGGCTAAGATCAAAAACTCAAGTGACAACACATTCTGGAGAGGATGTGGAGAAAGGGGAACCCTCCTCCATTGCTCGTGGGAAAGTAAACTTGTACAATTGCTTTGGAAATCAATCGGTGCTTTCTGAGACAATTAGAAATAGCGCTACCTCAAGATCCAGCTATACTACTCCTAAGCATGTATCTAAAATATGTTCAAGTATTGAGCAAGGACATTTGCTCACCCATGTTCGTAGCAGCTTTGTTCATAACAGCCAGAATCCGGAAACAACCCAGATGTCCCTCAGTGGAGAAATGGATACAAAAATTGTGGTACATTTACAAAATGGAATACTACTCAGCTATTAATAACAAGGAAATCATGAAATTTGCAGGCAAATGGTGGGAACTAGAAAAGACCATCCTGTGTGAGGTATCCTAGAAGCAGAAAGACACACCTGATAAATACTCACTTATGAGTTGATATTAGGGATGTAATATAGGATAAACATACTAAAATCTGTGCACTTAAAGAAGCTAAGCAAGAAGGAGAACCCTTGGTAAGATGATCAATCCTCAGAAAGGCAAACTGGACAGACATCAAAAGAGGGAGAAAATAAGGTACAGGACAGAAGCCTACCACAGAGGGCTTCTGAAAGACTCTACTCAGTAGGGTATCAAAGCAGATGCTGAGACTCATAGCCAAACTTTGGGCAGAGTGCAGGCAATCTTATGAAAGAAGGAGGAGGTAAAAGATCTGGAGGGGACAGGAGTTCTATGAAGAGACCAAAAGAACCAAAAAATCTGGGCCCAGGGGTCTTTTCTGAGACTGATACTCCAACTAAGGACCATGCATGGAGACAACCTAGACCCCCTGCACAGATGTAGCTCATGGCAGCTCAGTCTCCAAGTGGGTACCCTAGTATGGGGAACAGGGTCTGTCTTTGACATGAATTCAGTGGCTGGCTCTTTGATCACCTCCTCCTAAGGAGGAGGAGGCAGTCTTACCAGGCCACAGAGGAAGACAATGCAGCCAGTCCTGATGAGACCTGATAGGCTAGGATCAGATGGAAGGGGAGGAGGACCCCCCCTGTAAGTGGACTGGGTGAGGCTTATGGGAGAAGAGGGAGGGAGGGTGGGGCTTGGATGAGATGAGGGAGTGAGCTATAGATGGGATACAAAGGGAATAAATTGTAATAAATAAAAATAACACAAAAATACTTAGCAGGTTATCAAAGGTATATATGGCTCAGCAGTTAGAAGTATTCGCTGCTCTTTCAGAGGACTTGAGTTTTAGTCTGAGCACACATGAAGGAGCTCACAACTGCCTGTAACTCCAACTCCACGTAATCTCCACACACAGTCACACTCACACACAATTTAAAATAAAAATCTTCTAAATCTTAAGCTGGGAGAGGGTAGGGTTAGGTAGATATGAGAAATTTGAAGAGGAATATGCTGATAAATATTTCATTATATATATACATTGTATGGAAATGTTTTTTTTAAACTGAAGCAACTTTTTAAAAAGAATCTTCAGTAAATAAGATTGTTAAAGAACATTGTCTCTCCCTACCAATCAGAAAACAAGGAGAGTTTATGTAATTTTCAAAGGCCTAAGCTTTTCAGAATGGTGCATGGGTCAGTTCGCTTTCATGTGATCAAGTGTTCGCTAGATGAGCAGTTTTCATTTTCAAGAGCTCCTGTTTTATCCTCACAAACCCTATGGTTGCAACAAGAGGGTCAGCCTTCAGACTGTCTTGATTTTTGACACACCGTTATCATGAATCAATCATGTGTAGTTTTTTATTTAAACTGAGATGGACAGGGCTTGACAGATGTCTCACAAATGCCAGTTCCAGGAAACTCATGCTTATGGCCTCTGTGGGAACCTGCTAGTCTCTATAGCTAACTGCACACACACATTCACACACACGCACACAAAATTAAAAGTAGCAAAAATAAATCTTTAAATCTAGATAAGAGATATTCTCCTTTTTACTTGAACTCTTAGAAACAACTGTAATACATTTACTCATGCCAGTATTGTTGTGTCTCTGGGAATAAGGAAACCTGTGGGGAGAGAGATGTGGGTCGGTCAGCGGGACAGTGGAAACAGATTCCATACATGTAGGTTTTTCAGCACGTCTCTCAATAGCATGGATAGTAACACCAATAGTCACTGATCACAGAGGTAGACTGTGACTCAATCTTAGGATGTGTCTAAGAGACTCTGGGCTCAATCTCTTTTAAAAAATACTAAAAAAAACTGCTCATTACACATTACCATAAGAAATATCATAAAAATGTTTGAAACATTAATAGAATCACCAAAACATGATGCAGAGACACAAAATGTATTCATGCTATGGGAAAAAATTAAACCAAAAACTTAATGAATGTAAGGAGTCTCATAACATTCAGTATATAAAAAATACAGTTTATGGGAGAAGTTGGAGAGAGGCTACTATGACCAAAATATATCTATGAAATATTTTCAATAAAAATTAAAATGTTTACAAAAACAAAAAATACAGTATCTGCAAAGTGTAAAAAAGTAAAACTCAATGAAACAAGTATATCTGTGTTTTATTTCTAAATGACTTATGATACCTAATATACTGTACAAGGAATTACTATATTCTCTCATTTAAAAATAATGAGC
Organism: Psammomys obesus; assembly: GCF_907164565.1. Taxonomy (NCBI): domain Eukaryota; kingdom Metazoa; phylum Chordata; class Mammalia; order Rodentia; family Muridae; genus Psammomys; species Psammomys obesus. The sequence goes on along the minus strand of NW_026596091.1, from coordinate 4,286,829 downwards.
CTGTTCATATTCAATGAAAATACTATCCCACTTTCAATATGTATTTGGTGGCATTTTTAGATGCAGAACCCATAGACATCATAGCCTACCGTATGTCTTCCTTGTGATCAATTGTTCTTGATAGAGGAGATTAAGACAGGAGGAGCCTGGCCCAGAGGCCACCAGGTATGTCTTCAGGGCATCTGCTTTAGAGCCGATGGCATGGAGTCCATGTTGCTTCAGTTGCTTCAGGCTGTCTCACACAGGACCTGTCTGTCTGTGCCAGACAGTTTCTTTCCCCAAATCTCTTGATCATCTCCACTGCTGTTGGCAGACAAGATGGAGACTCAGGAATTCTGTGTCTCACATAAATACTTATAATTTCAAATGATCTGAGATCAAATATGATTTTTATTATGTTTGAGACCAAAATTGGTACCGTGGCTCATTAGAAAATTCAGAGGTGCCAGAAAATTCATATAAACTTAGTCTTTTGGCTGTTACAATATGAACTGGGTTGATTCATTTAAAACACAGAAAGATAATTTAGCGAAGTGAATATAATTTTGGAGGAGCAATATAATTTCATCCATTGCAGAGTTCAAGAGAGAAGCATTACAATAGGCTCTTGTAGGTGACGAACCTAGATCAAGTGGCCTAGAACATCCCAGAATTTAGGGTGATTTATGCTCATTTGCTCCTCATCACCTTAGAGGAGGGGCCGGTCTGTTAGTTCCCTAATTTAGCTGAAGCTAGAAGGATAGAGTTCAGGGCACTGGTGATGTTCATTATTTATCTCACTCAATTATTTGTATTTCACTCAAATATTTGAGTGAGATATAATTATCTCACTCAATTATTTTTATTTCAATTATATTTTTTTTCCTAGAAAGAGTAACTGTGCCCCACAAAATATCATAACTTCCTTATATATGATACCAAAAAGTCCTGGAGGGTTTTTCAGCCTCATAACCTTGTTTAGACTTTGTCTTGACTGCTGGATTAATCCTGAAGGAAAAAAAAAATGACAAAATGACCAAGAATGGTTCATCTTGTTAAGATGATGGGCTGTGGATATGTAAATATCTACCAAGAGCTGTCAGTATTGTAGGTGTGCTTTACAGATTACTTTTGTACATTAAATCATTGAATCATCATGAAAACTCCACTGTGTGGCTACATTGGTCAACTTGCAGATGGGTAAAGTGGGACGCAGTGAAGGTATGGCATTTACTCTTGTCTATAGCCATAGCAATTAATGCAGTTGTTATTCAAACCCAAGCAACATTTCCCTGGGAGCTAAGTCTTATCACTAGCCCAAGCTGCATTTTGAACAGGGCAGATGGCGTGACCATGGAGGCCATTTTATAGACTCCATTCTTGACAAGAACACATGATCACAGAGAGTAAAGATCTCTTTGTCTCTCTAAAGCATATGCTTTTGTTCTGTGAGGCCTTTTTATATCTGTGGGGATGGGCTCATGAATAATTGATACATAAGAATCTGTGCTCTCTATACTTGGAAATGTCCCGTAACAGAAATGTCTGCCATGACCGCTCTGAGAAACAAGTGCAGTCAGCCTGCCCCGGAGTGAAGTTTTAGGTACAGGCATACTTTCCGCTCTCACTTGCGGACCATTTACTGCGTGTTCTGAATGGCGCTGTTTACCACACACTTTTTCCACAGGTTTGCATTGCCAAGCGCGGCTCAAGTTGCTTCTGAAACTGCCCGCCTGAAAGCATTTTTGAAATCTATAAATTGGGCAGAGGAATTACTGAAAATGTATGGCACTGGTATAACCATTTCTCCCATTCTGGTAAGAATGGCCTGAATTTCCTTGGAAAGTCGATTCCTTTCCTCTATATGTACTGGGTGGATGGGCCTCATCTTCCAAGTTCAGAGATGGGCCACAGGTGGATTTACCCAAGCACCGGCTTATTTCTCCTACACTGATTTAGGGATGGCAAACTAGCACGACTAGACCTACTTTAAACAGCAACAACAAAAACCCATTTGTCATAGTTCTGATGAAAACAATGATTTTTCTTTGATGGATTTTATTGGTGTTTTGGTGGGGCAGGGGAACTGGATCACCAGAAGCCATTCTGCTACGATGAGAGAAGCAAGTCTGCTCACAGAATACAGACTTCCACGTGGAGGTGAGCGTGGTGGTGCCATTTTAGCACCTGAGGGTTTCTCTGGGGCAATCCTGCTCATTTGTCATAGTGACTAAAATAAGTTAAATTTTCTGCTATTGTGCAAAACACAGTTTAGAAAGGATTAAAATGAGAGGAATGAAGCAAGGACAGGATTGGAGTTGTTACATAACGTGTATTTGCATGCATCAGGCTGTCTACTGAGTTGGGAGTGAGCTTTCTAGCAAACAGTGAAATACACAGATTACCCAGAGTTTACAGTGTCTAAGGATTCCTAGAACCAGGAAACCAGTGGGAATTCCTTTTATGGACCTTCATAAAGAAGTATTGGGAGGCATTATCATGATAGCACAATAAGAATTTCTAGTCTTAAACTGGTACAACCACTCTGGAAATCTATCTGGCGCTTTCTAAGGCAATTAGGAATAGTGCTTCCTCAAGACCCAGCTATACCACTGCTAGGTATATCCCCAAAGTTTGCTCAAGTACACAAAAGGGATATTTGCTCAACCATGTTTATAGCAGCTTTATTTGTAATAGCCAGAACCTGGAAACAACCCAGATGTCCATCAATGGAGGAATGGGTACAGAAATTGTGGTATTTTTACACAATGGAATACTACTCAGCAATCAAAAAGAAGGAAATCATGAAATTTGCAGGCAAATAGTGGGATCTAGAAAAGATCATTCTGAGTGAAATATCCCAGAAGGAGAAAGACAAACACGGTATATACTCACTTATATAGACCTATAAGATATGACAAACATAATGAAATCTATACACCTAATGAACGCATCTGAAAGACTCTAACTAGCAGTGTTTTCAAAGCAGATACAAAGACTCATGACCAAACCTTCGGCAGAGTGCAGGGAATCATATGAAAGAAGGGGAGTTAGTATGATGGGGAAAGGATAGGAGCTCCACAAGGACCAAATATATCTGGGCACAGGGTCTTCTCAGAGACTGTCATTCAACCAAGGACCATGTATGGATATAATCTAGAACCTCTGCTCATACGTAGCCTGTGGTAGCTCAGTAACCAATTGGTTTCCCATAGTGAGGGGAACAAGAACTATTTCTAACAGGAACTCAATGACTGGCTCTTTGACCTCCCACCCCCCAAGGGAGGAGCAGTCCTGTTAGGCCACAGAGGAGGGCTTTGCAGTCAGTCCTGAAGATACCTGATAAAACAGGATTGGATGAATGGGGAGGAGGTCCCCCCTATCAGTGGACTTGGAAAGGGGCAGGGGGAGATGAGGGAGGGAGGGTGGGATTGGGAGGGAATGAGGGAGCGGGACAAGGCTGGGATACAGAGTTAATAAAATGTAACTGATAAGAAAAAAATAAAATTAAATAAATAAATAAATAAATAAATAAATAAAATGGATACTCAAAACCTTAAAAAAAAAAAAAGAATTTCTAGTCTTTTTCACCTCACAGAAATAGCATATATATGATTTGAAAGTCATCTGCATGTGTTCATAGTTTTATGAGAGCCACAGGATCCGACCGCACTCATATAGAGCACAGAAATGAGAAAGGACGCATGCCTTGAATAGGGAGGGTCAATAGAGTCACGTCCCTTGATCATTACTTTCCTAACTTTGGCTATCTCAGGTCCAAGACAGATGCACTTCTCCAAGAGCTCTCCTGGGGGATGGGAGGAGTCAACTTAGAGTATAACTTTGATGTGTCCCAAAATTCCAGGCTGTCACCAATACACTTAGCACCAAGTCTATCCCACGGAACCCCGGTGCCAGACATCCCACAGACACACACATCAAAACACCAGTCTACAGGTGTAGAGATCAGGTCCAGCTCAGTGAATTTCAAGAGAATTCAGACAGACAACTATGAAAATTAGTATAGGCAGGCAGGCTGAAGACACCCAGAGGCCTGTCCACCATGTGGCCTGCCCACAGTCAGAGCCACTGTGATGTGCATGTGGTGGAGAGGAGAATCGGAATGGCTTGAGCACTGTGAAGAGAGGTGGAACGAGAGAAGGGAGGGTGGGAAGAGATATCCTGATGTAGCACCCGCCCTGCTCCCAAGGCCATGATGAAGCCCCACCCCTTGCTGCCTCTGAGGGTCATATCTGGGTCTACGTCCATGTTTCAGGAGGGTTCTGTGTTAATTTCCATAGCTCATATTACCACAAAGACCATGTAGACACATCTCTGGTCTGGGCTACCACCTGGGACCATAGTGATGTCCAAAAGTTGTGCAGAGCTGGCCCTACTCATCACTGGCTGTGGCATTCAAAGGAGCTAGCCCTGCCCCTCACCAGTCCTGTGGTGACACTGGCAAGGGAGAGATGCTCCTCTGACCCCTTGCCACCTGAGGCAGGTGGGAGAGAATGCCCTGGGGTCATGAGAGTGGGAGAGCTAGCCTTGACCTTCACTGGCCACAGCACCCAGGAGAGCAGGCCCTGGACTTCTCCTGGGCAGCATAATAGAGCTGACCCTGATGGCACAGGGATAGGTAAGTGTGCCCAAGGAGAGCTGGCCCTGCCACTTCCTGACTGTGCTGTGGGTGTGGGAGAACTGGCAGGCTGACAACCCCGCTACCATCCAGGCTCAGATCCAGGGCTCTGAGCTGGCTCACCCCAACATCTACCTCATCTATGAGCTGCATGTGAAGAGGCTCCAAAGCTGCAGATCTCCAACACAAGGGCAAAACAGGGTACCCAAGAGGAGTCCAGGTGAGAATACCCAAGAGGAGTCCAGGTAAGGATACCCAAGAGGAGTCCAGGTGAGGACCCAGTTTTGATAGTGTAGCAGATGCTAGAGACCTCAAACCAAACCAACGATTCATTGCAATGAACATTTGCAAGTAAAGATGTGGGAACAAAAGGGTTTATTGTGAAACTGTGACACACTGCAGCTTCCACGACACGATTTTTGTGGTTTTTCTGTTTTGTTTAAATTGTTTTTTAATTTTCTTTTGAGGAATGTGGGAAGGTTGCAAGGGCAGAGGGCATATGAATGGGTGGGGAAGAGAAGTGGGATTGGGTTGCATGCTGTGAAATTCACAAAGGATCAGTAAAGAGTTGGGGAAAAGTATAATCAAATTGTTGAAAGACAAAGAAAAACGTGGAAGAAAAGTATCACATTATGAGAACACTGACAAGACACTCAGTTGGTTTCTGAGCATAAAGCCTATGCAGAAGAAATGAGCGTTTTGATACAGTCACAGGCATGAGGGAAAGAAGATTGCCAACCAAAATTACTATACCCAGCAGAAATGGCCTGTTTTTTCAAATGAAGAAGAAAAGACTTCCCTAGAAAAAATTAAGGAGGTTCCTCTCTGCAAGCCCTTCCTTACTAGAAGTCTCCAAAAAGGTTCTTCAAGTTAGAGCAGAAGATATTGGTCAACAACACAAATCTCGGTGAGAATAAAACTAGGATGGTTCACAATCAGAACTAAGAAGAGCTATGACTACAAAAACTTCCCATACAAACACCATTCTTAGCTGCCAAGAACATCCTCTGCTGATGACTGGCCCCAGAGAACTGTCTCATCCTAGGCCACACCCCTCCTGAGCTTTAGCTCATGATCAGTATCTCCTGAAGGTCAGGGTCCTCGCTCTTGATTAGTTTCTTTAGATGTACAAATTTTAGTAGGTATATCCTATGTTATATGTCTATATGAGTGAGTATATACCATGTGTGTCTTTCTGCTTCTGGGACAGCTCACTCAGGATGATACTTTCCAGGTCCCACCATTTACCTGCAAATTTCATGATTTCCTTATTTTTCATTGCTGAGTAATATTCCATTGTGTAGATGTACCACAATTTCTGCATCCAGTCTTCAGTTGTTTCCAGCCTCTGGCTATTACAAATAAAACTGCTACAAACATGGCTGAGCAAATGTCCTTATTGTATACTTGAGCCTCTTTTGGATATATGCCTAGGAGTGGTATAGCTGGATCTTGAGGAAGTGCTATTCCTAGTTGTCTGAGAAAGCGCCAGATTGATTGAGTGGTTGTACAAGTTTGCATTCCCACCAGCAATGGAGGAGGGTTCCCCTTTCTCCACATCCTCTCCAGCATGTGTTGTCACTCGAGTTTTTCATCTTGGCCATTCTGATGGGTGTAAGGTAAAATTTCAGGGTTATTTTGATTTGCATTTCCCTGATGGCTAATGACGTTGAGCATTTCTTTCTAAAATGCTCAATCTCCATCCCGAAAGGCAAAGAGGAAGGACATCAGAAGAAGAAGAAAACAAGGAAAGAAGGAAAGAAAGAAGAAGAAGGAAACAAGCTAGGAACCTGCCACAGAGGGCCTCTGAAAGGCTCTGCCCTGCAGACTATCAAAGCAGACACTGAGACTTATGGACAACTGTTGGGCAATGTGCATGGAATCTTATCTAAGAAGTGGAAAATAGTAAGATCTGGAGAGGACAGGAACTCCACAAGGAGAGCAACAGAACCAGAAATTTGAACACAGGGGTATTTCCTGAGACTCATACTCCAACCAAGTACCATGCATAGAGATAACCTAGAACCCCTGCACAGATGTAGCCCATGGCAGTTTAGTGTCCAAGTGGGTTACATAGTAATGGGAAAAGGGACTGCCTCTGACATAATCTGATTAGCCTGCTCTTTGATCACCTCCCCTTGAGGGGGGAGCAGCCTTACCAGGCCACAGAATATGACAATGCAGCCACTCCTGATGAGATCTGATAGACTAAGATCAGAAGGAAGGAGAGGAGGACCTCCCCTATCAGTGGACTTGGGGAGGGGCATGCGTGAAGAAGGGGGTGGGAGGGTGGGATTGGGAGTGGAGGGGAGAGGGGCTTATGGGGGATACAAAGTGAATAAAGTGTAATTAATAAAAATAAAAAAATTAAAATAAATAAAGTGGGAGGGCCTATAGAGGCCCAGCTTCAGTTGCCTCAAATTAAAACAAAGCCAAAAACTTAGCCTGTTGAGGGCTCCATTGGATCATAGGATTGGCTACCTTTGAAGCAACCATATTGTGGGCCAGCTTCTCCCTCCAATTATTTGAACTTCCGCCCCCACTTTCCCAACAATCGAATCTCCCAAGAATATCCCTAGTCATTTCACCTTGGGGTTTTTTGCTGTAAGACAACCTTTTCTTTCATCTCTGAGGAAAAATGTGTGATTCATTTGGGGAGAAGTACTAGAGCTTTGGATAGTGCCTGTGTGCTGTTGCTTTGCACATGTAGCTGTATTATTTCTATAAGACTGTCACCTCTTCATACCCTGCATGTGTCACACCAGAGACGAAGAGGAAGTGAGAAAATGACTTCCGTTCCTCAAGGAGAGAAGCAAACTTTACTTTTTAGTCAGATAAAGTTATAGTGACACATGAAAATGGTTCCCTCTAGCCTTTTAGTACACTGAACCCTGCACAAATATCATTCTACCACAATGCAGATACCTTTCCACCATCCTCGCTGGGACGTCACACTCATTAGCTATGTCTGAAGCTGTATGCACTGAAGCCTCTCTGGTCTCTACCCCCAAGAACTTCTGCCATACAGTGCCATGAGGAGCATCAGAAATGCCCAATGCCCTCACACGACATAACTCGACCAACTGAGAGCTGTCAGGTACTGTTTCACTGTGTGTCCTAACAGGGCTTCGTCCTTCATGTAGAATCCTTTTCTCTCTACACAAGCGATGAAAGCTTTGCTTTGTGACTTGTTAAGGCCAAAGAATTGTGAGTGCAAACAGAGGTTTTAAAAAATGCTGCATAACTCAACATTGTCCTTCCTTCCGATGAGATGAAAGAGGCCCTGGCAACACTCAGGCCCCAGAGGACAGAGGGAGATAGCACTGGGCACAGGCGACCCAGAGTGGACACAGAGCATGGTCAACAATGAGCAAAGTTCTGTTGCTGTGAGCCACTGAGTAGCTCAGCCATTTCCTATCAAGACATAGCTGAGACTGGTATAGAGTCTAGGAGGACATCCTGAAAATGTAGGCAATGCATAAAAGCCACTGAGCAACTGCACGGATTCTTGTCACAAAATGTTTGTCAGGCACCAAACTATTTCATTCATTTATGTTGATATGCACAGCACAAACACAGAGAGAGGGAAGAAGTGAGAGAGGGAGGGGAGAGAAGGAGGGAAGGAAAGACTGAAAGAGAAGAGGAGGGGAGAGAGGGGTAGACAGATAGGCAGAAAGACCGAGAGAGAGAGAGACACACAGAGAGAGAGAGAGGTCACTGCTCATAAACAAACACTTCCTAGTATAACTTTTCTGGATAAATGAGAAAATAAAACCCAAGAAGAGAGAAAAAAGTAATACATAAAATAGTGATTATGGATTTAGTATTTCTTAAAAAGTGACTTTGCTTTGAAAATGCTCTTCAGAAGCCTCTGCAAACGAGCTGCGAATTTTTGATCAGACCATATTTCTTGCTCTCACACATGAAAATTGTCAGTGGCTCTGTACAAAGCTGGGGCCTCCCTTTTCATCTAGACCCAGCGATTGAAACATCCCCCAGGCTCATTTGACACCCCTTCTAGAATAGGCACTGTCCGTCTCCCTCACCAATCACCACATTTAAAAAAATCCAAGAAAAGAGAGATTTTTGTCATTGAAACTCAGAAGCAAGCCTAATAGAGATGGAGGGAAATGCTCACTGCTTCGTTTTTAACTTGCACAAACATCCAGTGACAGCTGGCAAAAAAAGAAGAAAAAAAAAAAAGAAAAAAAGAACTTGATCAAATCAAATCTTCAGATGCTGCATCAGGGCAGAATGAAAAGCTTTCCTTTCAGGTGCACCCAGGCCTTATCACCCCACCCCGCATACTTCCTTGGCCCACCCCTAAATCCTCCAGGATTTACTGCAGATGCACCAAGCTTGCTGGAAATAATGGTACAAGCGAAGAGGCTAGTCAGCGATCGACTCCAAGCTCTGGATGATGACCAGTGGGAAATGATTAGCACAAAAGGTGCGCTGGGGTGACAAATGAATGGGGTGAGGGGGGCTGATCCATCAGAGACGCCAGGACTTAGACAAAGCTTGCACACTAATGCCACAGGGCTTGCTTTATCTGATTTCTTCTGGGCACGGTGGCTCCCTACTCTTCCCCTCTGGGTCTCCTCTCCCCCCCGCATCACTATAAAGACCCAGGTTGACTTGCTTGTTTGGTGTGCAGTCTACCATGAAATGGGAACCTAGAAAATCACTACCTTTCTATCAACTACAAAGTGTTGCACGCCCGACAAGAAACAAATTTCAGATCAGCAACATATTTGTGTTTACATTGTTGACTGAAGAAAAGCTAAACAGAAAAGTGTTAAATTAGGACAAAGGAAAAGAAAATTGGCTTTCTTTTTAACCCAGAAAGAGTACATTTTTTAAGCTTAGACACAACTTTGTTTACACATGTTAGACTGAATTTACAAAAGCACTCAGGAACGTAATAGCAATTCATTTGTCATCCACCTTCTTGCAGGAGAAAATGAGTTTTTATCTTCCCTTTTATCTTCCCTTTTATTTTTTTTTCATTACGTTTGCTCAGTTTGCCTGTCTCTCTAAGCAGGTGGCAAAGCTGAATGCTGTGTGATGTAAACGGAGCTCAGAGCGCCTGCTATCAAAACCCCTGCTCTAGAACTAAAGAAGAATTATCCTCATGAACTGTTTCTTAGTTTGTGTAATCTCCTCATTTTCACAGAAACAAAGTGAGCGTCTTTTTATCAGAGGCTGGGCTAACTGCTAACAGTTTTAACTGGATTTCGTCAAGATGAACTGCACCTCCTTTTTTCAGGGCCCCTTCTCAACTTGGGTAAAAAGTGGAATGGAATGAAGAACCATCCACTCTGACATGGTAAGTAAGATGTTCTAGTTTGGCTTGGGAGAACGAAGCTTTTGAAGAATGTGAAGTGACACTAGGAAACAAGAAAAGCTAGCTCTTGAAATCTGAATTGTATGTGATGATGTGACTTAAATGCGGTGCAACAAGGTATATCTTAATTTTCCTAAAACATCAGTAGTCTCCAGGATATTCTTTCCATTATATGAGGAACAAATATCTCTTAATTGCAGCAGGGCCTAAAGCAGAAGATAACAGTTCTTGTGTAACTCAGGGGTGGTGTGCACACCTGTAATCTCAGCACTTGGGAAACTGAGGCAGGAGCATCATGAGTCCAAGGCCAGCCTGATCTACATGGTGAAAGAAACCTCGTCACATTAACAGAAAAACAAACGAAAGACCCTTCTTTGTCCTCTAAAGCCTTTGCCAGCAGCTGGAAAGTGAGTATATTTACTTCTTTTTAGCTTGTGCCGTGCAATCCTTAGGGGGACAAGATTAACAAAAGATGACTTTAAAAAGCTATCTATACTGGCCATGTATAAAAGAGCTAAGTCTGACTCACACTAAGCCTAGCACAGAGTCAGGGTTTTCACAGAGAGTCTCCCAGAGAAACTTTCATTCCCAGAGTTACCTTACAAGAGGTGTTAGTCAGCCTCCCAGTTCTCACATGCTGGCCCTGTCCTTGCTCTCCCATGTCACACAGAGCCATCAGCCCTCCAGGCCTGGACTGAACTTTCAACTGTAGTCACTTTTTTTTTGTGGGTAGAAAGAACTGTTTGCCCACCTTGATTCTCAGTTCTTCCCAACCAAACAGTGTCTTCCCTAATAACATTGTATTTTATTCTTATTCAAGTCCCACACACACGTGGAAACATAAGAGTAACGGAACAAGCACATTTAGACATACAGCAACAGTTCCATGTGGCTGTTCTCAGCCAGTTCTTTAAAGACAGCTGTGGTGGAGCACAACTTTAATCCCACCATGGGCGGCAGAGGTAGGTGATCTGTGTGAGTTCAAGGCCAGCCTGATGCTGATGTACAAAGTAAGTCCAGGACAGCCAGGCCTATTTTACAGAGAAACCCTGTCTCGAAAAACAAATAAACAAAAAAGGTAGCTATTGGACCCTTGGCGCTTTTTCTTTTAAGGTGGTGGTTTTAACACAAGAAATTTAGAAGGTTCTCACTCAGCAAGCCTTTCTGTATTAAATTTTAATTTATAAAATATGTGTCTAATAGCTCCGGTTTTGTCCCTCTCAGATGAATTGTTCTAGAAGAAACTAACTTCCAGGGAACCTCTGAAGGGGACCTTGTACTGAGAAGTAAAGAGCTGAGCTCCATCATTAGCCACTGGGATGAGAAGGAAAGCCAGTTCTCCACGCTTGAAATTCACAAGGCTAAGAGCTGAAAATCTCAGTCCCACATGGCAATTCGGCAAGTCTTTTAAAGCCATATGCATACAAATACCTCTGCTAGGTATCTGCCATTCTTCAGTTCTTAACCCACATAAACAATAGCAGATAATAATAAAAGACCAATCTTTGAAGCAGCTGTTTTAGGAATGTACATGGTCTAGCTTCTCTGGCTGCAATAAACACTGACCAAAACCAAGCTGGGGAAGAAATCCTTTATTTGATTTACATCTTACATGGAGGGAGAGACTACAGAGGGTTTATCCACTTGCTCGCAGGCGCGGGGATGGTACCACTAACAGCGGGCTGGGACCTCCTGCATGAGCTAGCAACGAGGAAAATGCCCCACAGACATGCACAGTGGTCAGCCCAACTGAAGCCATTCTCAGACTGAAGCCACTACTTCCCACACATGTCAGGTGTATCACAACAAAACCGACAATGGGCCACACAGCAGCTGTGACTCAGGCACATGCCAGGGTCAGGCGTGAGTTTCATACTTTTCTCAATCTTATCCTTTGCTTTCCTAACATTTTCTTTTGAGGACTAGTTTGGTTTTTTTGTTTGTTTATTTGTTCGTTTTTAAACTTGTATAAAGCTCATTTGCATTTTTCTTTTATGCTCTGTAATCAGGTTAAGAAACCTTTCCTTAACCCAGTCTTACAAAGATTTTCTTCCACATAGTTGTTGAAAAGTTTGGCAGTGGTACCTCTCATAGTTACCTGGTTTATTTTGAATTAAATTTTCTGAATGATATGAAATGAAAATAAATACACTTCTTTTTCCGTAACTGTAGTCACATATAAATTTCCATTGTGAGTTTCTTGAAATATTTGACCGTATACTGTAGGTCTCCTTCCCATCTCCACTCTGCTCCATATTTCTGTGTATCTGATTTGCGTGATCTAATCTGTGTATTACGATGTCTTAATTGCTGTAGCACTTTAGTAATATATGAGTTAATTTTACCATTGCTGTGACAGATGCCTGATAAAAGCAACTTACACAAGGAAACATTTTGGCTCACAGTTTGAGTGTACAACCGTCCATCATAGCAGCAAGAGAAGCCTTTAGCTGTAACAACAAGGAATGTGAGGCCTGTCCCGTAACTTCCATATTCCTCAGCAAAAAGGACAGATGATGTCCTCCACTCACTTGCTCCTTTTTCTTCACGGTTAAATTGATGTCAAATACTCACACTATTTTATGTAGGAAAGTGTTGTTCTTTTGTAAGTCAAATAAAGAGCCATAATTACATTTCCTTTTTTATTTAACCCTTTCCTTTCAGCCAGTCATTTCATGGAGAGTGGTTACCCACATTCAGGGTGAGTCTTCTCACAGTTGAGCATCTCTGAAAGCACGCTGAGAAAAAGAGAGAGACACACACATACAGAGGTGTGTCTCTTAGGATACTCCAAATCCCGTCAATTGACAATCGAGATTAACTACCACATGTTGATCTTCAAGTCAAGTAACACAAAATTTCTAAGCTCACACTTCTTTTAGGTTTTGTTGTTGTTAGAGAGGAAGAAGGCTGTTCTAGGCACTTTGGTTTTTATTATGCATTTTAGAATCAGACTATCAATTACATTTTTTAATCAGGCTAAAATTATAACTTGGATTGTAGTTTTGAGTAATTTTATTATATTTTTGTTATTTAAAACATTTTTAAATTTAAATATAGTTTGGTCATAGTCTTCCCCTCCCCCAAGCCTTTTCAGGTGCTCTCCCCATCCCTACCCACCCAATTTTAAGTTCTTTCTCAAAAAGCAAACCAAAAACCCAATACAACAACAAAACCTAGAAAAAAAATACAACAAACCTCCCAAAGAAACACGCACACACAGAAAGAGAGAAAGGGAGAGACTGGAACCAAATAAGAGCACACAAAAAATCATGGAGTCCATTTTTACGGTTTTTAAATGCACATCTATATTTTAAAGTTTATTTGTTCACCTTGGGCTCAAGGAGGTTCACACAATGCAGTTGGTATTTCTTTACTTTTAATTTATGTTTTTTCATCTTTAAAACTTCTAAAGTATATTTGTGTGTGTGTGTGTGTGCGTGCGCGAGTGTATGCTCGCCCACATGCATGCAGAGCTGCTGGGGAAGTTAGAGGACACTTGCATGAATTTGTCATCTCCCTCCATCATGTAGGTCCTGGGAATAGAACCCAGAACCTCAGGCTTAGCGACAAGTGCCTTTACCCATTGAGGCATCTTGCTGGCTCTTATTTTCTTCTTTTTAAAAAGCTTCTTATTATATTTACCTATTTATTTACTGTGTGTGTCATGGCACCTGTATGGCAGTCAGGGGGACAATTTCTGGGAGTAGGTTCTCTCCTTCTACCATGTGACTCCTGAGCCTAAACTCAGATCATGAGATTCTCAGGCAGGTGCCTTGAGCCAATAAGCCATCTTGACAGTCTGCTTTTGTCTTTTAACAATGTTATAACATTGTCAGGGAAACAAAGTGTTTGTTCTGTAACAGAGCAAACCTTTTGAGTTTTGGTGACTGCGTGTCTCAAGTGTGGTTCCTCGTACCTTTGTATGTTTGGTAATGTGGATTGTCTGATGAAGACTCAGTCTTAGGAAATAGGATAGTGAGGAGAGCTATTCGAAAGCTCATGATGTCCAATGGTTTCTCCTAATGTGATGTGAGCAGCCACCAGCAACCATTATCGCTATCCACCGAACCATTAAGGCAGGAATTCATTCTGTTATTTCATCCCCACTTATTAACTGAAATAAATCTACAAAGGCAATGTTTGCCCTTAAAACCTCTTTGTCTCTCCTGAAGCAAACATATATGATGTCTGTAAAACTCCTCCTGAATTTAACAGTAAACATAAGATTCCAGGTAAAGTTCCACATCTTTGGTTATTTAGTGCTCTACTTGCTAGATGTATAATATGGGTGACTATATATACAATCTATGCATATAGGAAATACGCATGTATGCATGTGTGTGTGTGTGTGTGTGTGCAGAAAGATATATGAGACTATATTAGGTTCATCTATAATGATAGCATGGTTAAAGTTGCACAAAGGTGAAACAAAGGCTATGCAAATCTCAGGTTAGTACAATTATGGCACAACCAAAGGCAGTACAGATCAAAAACTACAAAAACAGAGATGAAGCCATGCAGACTAATCTTTCTAGAATGAATTCCGTTCTGCTAACATTGAGGCTATGTGGTTTTCCACTAAATACATTAATACATACATGCTTAAAACACGAAAGTTTTCCTTAAATCTTGTTCCGTAGCAATTCAAGCCCTACTGGAAGCCTGCTAACCTGTTTGTAGCAAGTTGTTTAACCTTTCTCCAGTTAAGAGATGGCTCGGGGGTTAAGAGCACAAGAGCACAAACTGCTATTCCAGAGGACCTGGATTCAATTCCCAGCACCCACATGGCAACTCACAACTCTATATCCGATACCCTCACACAGACAGACAATACAACACCAATGCAAATTTAAAAGAAATTTTTTTAAAAAAAGGGAAATCTAAAGACTTAGGTCTCTTTGTGATTCAAAATGCAGATAATCTTAGGTGAGTATTCGATCCCCTAGAGTCTAATCCTGGTTCTGCCAGGATCATTCACTTGCGTGAAAGCCAGTAATTTTTTATGCCTTCTGTGTCTTCTGTGACTTGGGAATGATAGTATGTATCCCTGCGTCCTGTTTAAGGAAAACAATTGCACAGTATGTGGCACAGCGCAGGCCCAAAACAAGGACCCTACACTTTTGACGGATTAAACTGATTCATTGTTGCTGTACAATATTGACCTAAGAAGTAAGGTCACTGCTAGAACAAGTCATTGCTCTGTAAAAGACTACACCCTCCTGGCAACTTAAGTTAGCATGGGATGCCCCCAGTGCTGCTGGATGCAAGAATCAATGGCTATGGTAGAGGAGGCCACAAAACAAACAAACAAAAGCAAAAAGCCCTGGTGATTATCTGTCGTCTCCCTTGCATCAGCCATTTTCATGCTAGCCCAGACCCTAAGCCCCGTTTTCTGACACCACTATTATCTTTCTCAGACCAAACGTGTCAAGAAAACACGCTTTGCTCTGAGCATGGCTACACCTTGTCTTCCTAGATTTAATCTACCAGTCAGCATTCTTCTTGACCAAAACTCTTCCTAAAATACCAAAGCTCCATAGTACCATGCGTTTAATTCAGCAAGGTGAGTCTTGATAAGTATTTATTGCCTGGAATCCAAAATAAAAAGCAAAATTTCAGTGAAAGGAAATAAGTATTTCTTGGACCCTGACTTGTGTCAAAACATTGCTGTAGATTTTTCTTCTTATCACACTAACGCAAACATTGACACTAACGTTAGTACTGACACTTCTAGAATAATGTAGCTTCTAAGACTATTATAGGCACTAACACGAATATCACAGCTAATGTGTAATATACCCAATAAAAACACAAATATAGCGAAGTTGTACCTGGTGATAGTACATTTTTTCAAAATTTATTTCACTTGCACAGACTAATGGTAAACTATCAGTACTATACTCTCTTACCCACTCTCACTGATTCTATAGAAAATTCACTCCCTTTCCATGGAGAAGGAAGAGGTTACTTAATGGTAGAAAGATAAGAGCCACTGATCACTTAAAGGGACAGTTTACTTAAATACCCTCCAGATAGAGTCCTCTTTTTAAAGGGATAGTTTACTTAAATACCCTCCAGATAGAGTCCTCTTCTTAAAGGGATAGTTTACTTAAATACCCTCCAAATAGGTTTCTCTTCTCAGACACCAGGAACAAAAGGCAGTGATCCTGGATCTGAGGCTGGCAATACAGATGGCAACCAGCCCATTGAACTGAGCAGCTAATACACTTCAAACAGCCTTTCTCCACACACAGTACAGCTGGTGTTCTGATGTTCCCTTTGGGGCAGGGTTAAAATGCACAGCATCTGGAACACAGAATAGGAGATTGTGACCATTACTTATTTAAGAGAAGGCTTACTACAAGTTTCTACATTTTGTAGGAAGGCAGCAGTGTTTAAATGGCTCTGGCTTTAAAAGCAGACAACAGAGTTCATTTCCCCACACCTCTTCTCCCACATCTAATCAAAAAACAATGGTGAATCAGCTTCTCCTTGTTGGAGAGCTCTCCACTTCTTTTTAAGTCCACAGATGGGTTCTATGTGATAAGCATGAACTCATGGGATGCTGGTAAAACAATAGCAATTGCAGTAAAAACCAAATCATCCATCTCTTCTCTTCTTCCTTTTCCTCTGGCTACACTAACATTAGGTTCTGGGAACATGATTAGACAGAGAGCCAAATTCAGATATCCTGTCAATTCCCCCAAAGACCGAACGGTATTTCTTTCATCCTCACCCAGACCTTTTCTAGTTTAATAAATTTTAAATCCAGAGATATACTATAAGTACTCAATATTTGGAAAGCTGCTTCCCAGAGATTGGCTATCACTGTCTCTCTGCTTTCATTGCCCACTCCAGAATATGCCACACATCACTGGACATCACTTCATATGTGAAAGTGGTCAGCCTTCATTAGCTCTTCATTGCCCGTGGAACATAAACCAGAGGTAGGTGTGCTTTCTCCTGGAGAAAGTATTGGATATCTCTGTCTCTGTCTTTCTTACATACTCTTTCTCCTCTGTTTCTCCTCTGTCTCCCCCTCTTCTTCCCCTCTATCCCCTTTCTCTTCATCACAGCCTTTCCTTTTTCCACAAACAGGCTCTTCCTTGTGTTGGGTAAGGAATTCATTGGTCACCTCTTCTATATCAGAGCTCCCATATCACCTCCTGAAATTCAGGTACACTTGTCCACCGAACCACTCACTTACATATTTAATTACCTTTAAATGTAGTTTTAAAAATCTATGTTCTCAGTTTCTGAGGCCAGGGAAAATCCTAAAGCGGCATTTGGCCACAGAAAATTAGTGGTGCTGGGCATTTAAACTGTTTGACGCTGACAGTGGCCAGCTTCTGTGTATTTACATCATGAATGTTCTTTGAACATCTAATGTTGAGTGCAGAGATTGGAACTGGAGTCCACAATATATTAAATTTCAAGGCTTTGGTATTTTAAGAAGTGCTTTCTTGAACTCCTGAGGCTTTCTTAGCTATTCTGCTGCTAACCAGCAAGAGAAGGCCCAGGCCCAGGCAGAGGCACCTTTCATTTGAATCAAAATCAGTCTGTAGCCTGTGACAGGTGTTTGGCTTAGAAGCAGACAATACTCAACTGCATCAGTGAAAGACAGGGATGGAGGAAGAAAATGAAAAAGTCTGTTTTTATTTTCTGGCCTTTTCTGTAGTAATCTGAGGTTTCGCATGTACAGAATGACAGTGCGTGCACACATCTTGGAGGTAAAGTGAGATGGTTCCTTCTGTGTTGTGGAGCAATATCAGAACTTTGGACAGAGGCAGCTCCTTTTAATATCTGAAAGTGTTAATAGGCAAAGTAAAAAGTCAGATCCTCCCTCTAGTTCCCTCCCTCCTCCCCTCCCAACCCTTCCCTTCCTGCCCCTTCTCCACACACTAGAGGGGGGATACAAAGGAAACAAAGTATAATTAAAAATAAGAAAAAAAAAAGTCAGATCCTATAAGGTCATGAACAAAGAAGTAGGCAGTCATTATCAACGCATGAAAAGTGCCTGCATTGTTTGGGTAGTAAAACTTCATGCTACAGAAGAATGTCTCATCACAACACTAGGAGGTAAACGTTATTATCATTGGTAATTTTTAGGTAAAAAGGTTGAAGATAAGAACAATTAACAGTAAGTGACTTACTGTGTGCAAATCATTTGAAAGGTCTCCTGACACAGCTGTGGGGTAGATTTCAGTCCATCGATGCATCAGCACAATTTCTTACATCATTACATAACTTACATGTGCTCACACACGTAGAAGGTGACGGAGCCGTTTTGTTACATATTTCTTTATTTTTGAGCATTTCACACACATATGCAATGAACTATGGCTACATCCATCCTCTCTTTCTCCTCCACCTCCTTCCTGCAGTCCTAATGTCATGTCCTGTTCCCTTCCCTCGATTTTTTGGTTGGCATGGGAGATCCACCCGCCTCTGCCTCCTAGTTGATGGGCTTAACGGCATGTACCACAATTCTCAGCTCTTGTTTTGATTATCAACTACATCTGCTTCTGCCCCCATATGCAGGTGTGGATCCAGCCACTGGAACACAGGGACCTACCGCTGGCTACATCCTGACATACATTGGTTTTTTTTGTGTGTTTGTTTGTTTGTTTGTTTTGTGTGTGTGTGTGTGTATGTGTGTGTGTGTGTGTGTGTTTAAGATTTTTCTTTCTGCCTCCATTCTTTTCTACTTCTTAGTCAGGGTCTGGCTAAATAGCCTGGTCTGCTCTCGAAGCTGAGATCTTCTGCCTCCTGAGTCCTGGCATTGCAAGAATGCAATAGCTCACTCAGCATTTAAATTGAGTTTTATCTATTTACATTTTATTTGAGAGTGGAGTGTGTTCATGCTGTTGTGCTTGTATGGAGGTCAAAGCCAGAACCTGGAAACAACCCAGATGTCCCTCAGTTGAGGAATGGATACAAAAATTGTGGTACATTTACACAACGGAATACTACTCAGCAATTAAAAACAAGGAAATCATGAAATTTGGAGGCAAATGGTGGGAGCTAGAAAAGATCATCCTGAGTGAGGTATTCCAGAAGCAGAAAAACATATATGGTATATACTCACTTATAAGTGGGTACTAGTCATATAGTATAGGATAAACATACTAAAATCTGTACACTTAAAGAAGCTAAACAAGAATGAAGACCCTGGATAGATGCTCAGTCTTCAGAGAGAGCAGATTTTAACTCTGATTCCAGGTAAAAAAAAAAGTTTTATCCCAAATACCTAAAAACATTGGCCACGTATTATTAGTTCTTATTGTTTCTAATCATCCTTGGGTATTTGAAAATAATGCAATTATTAACACATATTTTGGCTTCTCAGTGAGTAATAAAGCATTCTAATTTTTTTTGAAGCTCCAAGCTTAGCTGTTGAACTATCCGAATGTTATCAGCCACATTAGCTCCTCCAGCGTTTGGTAAGATGGGCTATCAACTGTCTCCTGCTGTTGTGCCCGGTACGGAAGGAACCTGTCTGTTGTTCATGCTTCTCAAATTAAAGAATTCAGCTTGAAAGCCTGTTAACCATCCACTGATGCCACCACAGAACAGATAGACTTTCCTGACGAGATATAAGTGGAAACAAATTCTTTCTTCTGTCATCACCCACCTCTTGATCTCATTCAGCACCGAGTTTTCTTAGATCATGGATCACTTCCTCAAGTGCACCTGCACCAACCCCCAACACAAGGTAGTGGATTTCTGTTGAATATTCTCATTGGATCGTATGTCTTCATAACGGGCTACATGAAGTAGGAACTGAGTCCTTCCTAACTGTGAATGCTTTTATATGTCCGCTTCCTTCTTGCTAGACCATAAACTGTGTAAGAACACTTATGTTATCTTACTCAGCTTGTATCCTCACAAACTTACCCAGCTTTCAGCGTATGGCTGACCTCAACACATATTTTCTTAAATATAAAAATAAACACATTTTTGAAGATTAAATATATGTGCATAGTTTTCCCAATTCTACTTAAGGCAAAAACAACAACAAAAAAAAAACAAAAACAAAACAAAACAAAACAAAAAAAAAAAACCAACTCTGGCAAGAGCAGAAATGTCCAAGATCTGAAAGATGAGCCAAAGGCCTTTTAAGAATCATCAGATAAAGCACAGAATGCCAGTTTAATATGAATTTCAGGTAACTAGTGAATAACCATTTACAGTAAATTTATCCTAGATTTCAGACAGAGAAACATGAAACTCAAATGTTTTATGAGCCTTAAATAGAAGTCCACAAAAAGAATGGTTCTGTTTTAGCATTTTGTACTTACATTATCTGTCCTTTACCTTAAAAACTTAACAGCAGAGCTTTCTGCATGAAAATAACTGCAAAACCCACTATTTTGGCAACAAAAGTGTGGGTTAACACATGCAGATAAAATCAAACCAGAAGTAGTAAGACAACAGGAGTAAAAGACTGAATTCTTTGACAATAAGAATCAGGAAACCCATATTCCTATCTCTTTTACCCATTGTTCCTAATCCTGTCTCAGGGAGCCAAGCACAAGCCTGCAACCAGGACACAAATCAGATTTTAGGGAAGCAAATTGTCCATTTAAAGTTTCAGTAAGTGTCTTCATCCACAAATGTAACGTTCTACTAAAAAGAAGAATATAAAAATAATTCTGATTAATTCCATGATCCTAAAATCAGAGGAAAATGGGACCTGTTTTCTTCCATATTTGCCGGGGGGAGGAGGACATAAAATCTAAGGCTATGCTGTGACTGTTCCACGACCCCACAGCTAAAACTGGGATGTCTGGGCTTGAATTAGGGCATGACAAACCCCAGGCCTAAGCCGCTTATGTATTCCACACTCAAGGTATTTCTAACATAGATGAACTTTTTTGATGTAGAAAATTCCACACTTTTCTCCTCTGCCAGCTGCCTCAGCCTTGCAAGCCATCCGACAGGCACCTAGCTGCCATTAATACTCTTTAAAGAGGCTCCAATAAGAGCTTTTCCCTTTCTTTCTGCTAATAAAGATCACTCTTAGATGGATCAAACAAAACAATAAGTAAAAAATGAATGTAATTGATCAAAATATTTTAAAGCTTTTGAATGTAACTGTCTTCCATTTGTAGACACATCAGATTATAGTGACGATCTCTCTTTTTATATTTTTAAAAGGATGGCAGCTTTGGCTCAATAGTGTTAGGGAGGCAATCCCTTAAGCTGTGAGTGACAAAACGCCACTTATCCAAGATGCCACCCAGATTTGAATAATTTAGAGAGAGACAAACGCGCATGCAGAGACTGACTCCCAAGGCTTTTGAGGGGATGCCTCCCCAGCCCCTCCCTCCTTCCTGAAGCGTCTTCCTTTCTGTCAGCATTGACAAGTGCCAATCAAGCCTTGGGTGGCAGAGGGAGGGGAGGGATGGGCAGGGGAGAAGCCAGGCTTGGAGAAGGGGGAGAGACATAAAATGGTCCTGAACAATTGCTCAAGGGAGTTGCCCTATCAGTGTGTGGTCTGGGGGAAAGGAGTTTTTCCTTTTTTTCAGCTTCTAATCTCTAGCTGACTATTTACCTCTTTTTATAAACTCCAATCTCTCTGTTGCACCAAAGGCTGCAAAACAAATCGCCAGTCAGACAGGATTAAGCAGCTTTGTTGGCGCTGATTAGCAGGTTTGCTTGTGTTTTTAACATCTTCAGCAACAGCCAACTGTCAAGCAACTCGGGAAACAGTAGTCTTACTTCTGTCAAAGCTAAATGGATGCTGAGATAACTCAGAAGAAAGATACCCCATGAGGAAGATTATAGAGCATCGCAGAGAGTCAAAGTTAGGCAGGACAAGTGACTGTCAGAATATGTACAGTCCGTTGTCTTTTATGTCGTCATCTTAAGTCGTGTACTAATCCAAACAACTGCCCTCTGGAAGTATCCTGCAAAATGTCTGTTATGTCCCAAACTCCAGGAAATGTTCATGCCTGTTGCCATAAAACTTTTAGTGCCTGAAAACCCTCTTAGTGTTCGGTTCATGCTGACCCTGGGGTGGGCACTGCGCTAAAATGAAGCATCTCAGGCCCAGATTTCAATAGGCTTCTATTGCATTCTCTCTCTATGCCCGTTTCAGCATTAAACCATAAAGATTAAAGTGGTGTCGTTTCCTAGAAATGTTCCTATGCTCTTTGGAGAACCTGATGCGAAGGAGCCTGCTTTCATCCCCTACCATCCCTGGTACGTGTACTGGCTGGTTCTGTGTGTTAAATTGATACAAACTAGTGTCTTCAGAGAGGAAGGAGCCTCAGTTGAGGAAAGGCCTCCATGAGATCCAGCAGTAAGGTATTTCTCAATTAGTGAACAGTAGGGGAGAGAGAGCCCAGCCCATGGTGGGTGGTGCCATCCCTGGGCTGGTGGTCCTGGGCTCTGTAAGAAAGCAGGCTGAGCCAGTCATGAGAAGCAAGCCAGTAAGCAGAAAGCCCTCCATGGCTTCTGCATCAGCTCTCGCCTCCGGGACCTTGCCCTGTTTGGGTTCCTTCAGTGATGGACAGCAATGTAGAAGTGTAAGCTGAACAAGCCCTTTCCTCCCCTCCCCAACTTGCTTTTTGGTCATGGTGTTTCATCACAGTAATAGAAACCTGACTAAGACAGTATACTTCACATTGATCTCCCAGGTGAGCTACTCAGGGATCATCTCTCCCCTCTTAGCAACGCTGCTTTCAGAAAGGCATTGGTTTACAATCAGGAGCTTTGGATCCCACACCACCTCAGTTTATGGCAAAAATGGTGTTGAGTGAGATCACACGGGTCCAAAAAGATGAGATATCTTTGATCTTTTTGTATCTTTGATTTTCCATGTCTAACCTAAAGCACGTTCAGTGACCTGGAAACTGGAAATGGGCTACAGGCTCCTGGGAGTGGATACTTTAAGAGGAAAAGATTAGTAAAATACAGGCAAAATGACAAATAACTGTGTGTGTGTGTGTGTGTATTGTTGAATACATGTCATTTGCATGTGTGTGTGCAATTTGAGCATAACTACCTGGAATGGATAGCCAAAGCTATTCCAAGAAGACACAGATCATTACATGAAAATTTTTGTGCCAGGCATGAGATATATCCTTACACATCATTAATTAGTCGGGAAGGCCCAAAGCTATTGCCATTTCTCTTGGTTGTTCACAATAAATAGATATTAAGACTGTGTTGCCAGAGAGACTACTCGCTTTGGATGAAGGACATGGAGAAACCAACCTTGACCTGACCGGAAAGTCTTTCCTTGCTGACTAGCTTCCATGGTGCCAGTAGGTTCCATGCAAGCTGCTGGGATTAAAGGCATGTGCCACCACGTCTGGCTGACCTGCATGCTACAGTATTGACCTGCCGTCAAGAGGTGCCCATTGTGTCGTAATGGCTTAGAGCTGATGAGGATAACCAATCAATTTCTCATTGGATATGAGACCTATTTCCACAGGAATAAGTCTCATGCCAGTACTGTGTACTCCACAGTGGGGGTTACAGGACTACACTGCTATATGATCCTGTTGACAAGATAACTTCTAAATATTTATGTTTATATGTATTTTTGATGTTCTCAACCTTTGTCAACAGTTGGTAGTGGTTAATACAGACCATAGTAACTGCTCAAAGAGTCAGGTGTAAGAACCTACGAGGAGGCCATTTGTGTCAACCTCCTAACATTTGAGTATACAGAACTTCATGGAAGAAGGGCTGGAAAGAATGTAAGCACAAACAAATGTGGAGGAGAGCTGTGAAATGCTGAGGCCTGGTCATTGCATGACCATTGCACAGGAGCCCGCAGAAGCTGTGGTTAACTGCATATAACCTGCAGAAAATCAAGCCAGTTAAAATGCCAGCATGGAGGTGGGAGGGGGCCCAGGCCCCCAGTCCTAACCAAGGAACAAATGGCAGTTAATGGCTGCCAAGGGAGAGGAAATTACTTTCCTTTAAGCTGCTTAGGGAGTGGCTCATGCCCCAGTACTAACTGGATTCAGGGGTTACTGATAACAAAAAAATTAAAAGGAGGAGGGTAGTGACAGAGCAGTATGATCAATAAGCATTATATAAATGTATGGAACTTCCAAAGAATAAAGCCAAAAATCTAAAAAGCACTTAAGGCTAAATTTTGCTCTTTCTTAAATGTTTCCAAGAGCCTGCAGGACACATCGGGACTTGATGTTCTCTTTGGAAGAAGATTTTAATCTATAAAATCAACTTCTGGGTTGGCATACGTTGTTCCAAAATCATATTTATTTATTTTTGAGCCTCGTTGCTTCTCCATGTATTTCTAGAAAGTTTTCTGATGTACTAATAGATATGTTCCTTTTTTGTTCCTAATGTTGATCAAATTTTCTACTCTGCCCCTCTCGGTGGATGCCATCAGAACCATGGGTGGTGCACTCTTACGGTAATTAAACTTAACTCTGCTATTATATCAGTCATGTGCTTGCTTTCCTTACATCTATTTTTGCTTCTTGTATTGAATATGTTTTCCTTTGATTTCTTTTGGTTTATTACACTGTTTTCTTTATGACTTGTATTGCACATTTAGTTCTTAGTTCATTAATCGACTTACTACCCTGTTCCCTTTATGACTGTGTTATGCATTTAGTTCATTAATAGCAGATGTGACTTTTGCCAGGTCCAAGCATTCATGGCAACAAATGTCTCAGTATTCATTGTATCCCATGTTCTGATAAGTACTGTGTTTCATTGTTCCATAGTATTCATAACATAATCGCCACTCTGATTTCTTCTATAATTCATCAAATATTTAGATGTGTGATGTAAATTAGAAAATGTACAGGATATTAAAATTATGTCCATTTTGTTACCTTTATTTTATTGTGGTCTGTGACATGCTATTTTTAACAGGTTTTACATTTTAAAAACCATTTCATATGACACCAAAGCTGAGCACAAAAGACAAACATTTTGCCATATATCCTCTGTCCTCAAACATGCATTACTTTACCCAATATCAATGCAGCATGAAGAGTTATGCATTCTTAATAACTGATGAATCTTCACCAATATATCGTTTTCACCTAAAGCCAAGTTTACAAGAGGGTTCACCCTGATATTGCGTATTCTTGAGTTTGTACAAACTTACGATACATGTATCCACCATGTAATAAGAGGCCCCACATAGTCACCCTACCTCCTCTACCACAGATGATGAAGTATCCTTTTTACTGACTCCCAAAATGTTCTATTTCAAGAATGTGAAGTTGTAGAGACGTGCCTCCTTTGTGGGACAGCTAGTGTTCCACCTATGCCCGATGGACCAATCCTGCCAATGCAGTTGTTCTGCTGACTCTTCTTCATAGCATCATTATCTTGTATGACACTGTTCTAGAGAGATTTTTCATGCTAATGGATTGTGATTAGAGTGCCGTATCCAGTGAGGACTGTCAAAAGCTTTTCATGTTAGCCACCTTTTCCTTGACAACATTAACAAAGCCAAACTGCCCAACACATCCCTCCTACATCTTTGTGACCCAAGGGATCACAGATCGCAAGGCTCATACTTAATTTAAATTCCAAAAGTTGTTCACAATAACATTGCTATACCTCAGACTTGTTTTGTTCTCCAAAACAAAGGCCTAGCTTACCTTTGTTTGCATTAAGTCCTTCTCTCAGACATATTTCCACATTTCAGGTACATAAAGGTAAATTTTATTCTCCTTTTTAGAGACTGGCCAGATTCCTCCCTTCTCTGAACATTGATAGCATTTTTTTTATTTCTCAGTTGCAAATGATCATACTTTGCATTTCATGTGACTTTTTTGTGAATACATATCTTTCTCCTACTGAATTATCACATACCTTGAAGTTCAGAAGTTAATCACTGTCATTCTGCAGTGCTGCCAGAGGAAGGACCCAATGCATCAGTGCTGAAAGAAGGCTTAAATTTCTGTGTTCAAAGGCAGGGCCACTCGTAGCTTTAACTTCACTAATTAAGAATCACTTTGAACGTATCTGCCTGGATATAATGAATGTTCTAGGTCAGAACAAACTAATTATGGAGCAAGAATAGATTTTCATAAATACTCTGACACTGCTACGCTAGTTAGGATATAACTGAAGACCTGAATGTTCCAGGGTTGCTGCCCTTACACCACTTGAATCCGTTTGACAGTTCAGCTCAGACTCAAGGCAGGCATTGCCACAGTCAGGTCTCATTCTCCTTGTTGCTAGGCTCATCCCCTTTCCTCCAATATGGGGATTTAAGCTTTTTAAAGGTAAAGATACCAAGAGAGGTGTTCGAGTCAGAAAAACAATAAGTCACTGATCATCAAGTCAACCCTGATGGTACCTTACATGGAAAAAAATTGCTTAGAAATAGCCTTGTAGGTTGAATAAAGAAATATTTCCAGTCAAATATAAGACCTCCCCCCCATATCGATCACTGAAATGCTCTGCAATTAGGAACTCCTGTTTCCCAAGCACTTTGTCATTTTTCTTTGTCTACAAACAAACACATTTAAGCCTCCTAATTAGCTGTCGCTTTTTAGAATCCTATAGTCTGTTATGTCAATGGAGGATCTTGTACATATTCTAAGTACACAGCTGGTTTTGACTTCGCATGTCAAAATATTATTATAACATAGAGGTTCTAAACATGCTTGAGATCATAAATTCCTGGGTCAGATTTTTCTAGTTGAGCAAGTTCTTTCAACTGGAAATCTTGTTCTTCCAATAGCTTAAAAGACACAAGCACACCTCTGAATACACACACTCTGAGCTCAGTGCATTAAGGTGTCTTCTTTGATGGCTGAGATGTAGATTTGCAGTCGGATGGTATTTGGGGTTATCTCACCTCATTAAACTGTAACCCTGACTGTTCCCCCAATTAGAGTGGCTGTGGCTGCCCATTGCTCAGCAAGAGTCACAGAGGGTCTTTAATGGCCAAGATTTCATTTCTTCCTCAGAATATTTTATATGATTCAGTAATCAGTGAAATTGGTTCCTCTACAAAGGGCCTCCCCTATCATTAGCGAGAATTAGTAAACTTCAGTTATTTTTTTAAGGGATAAAGTGGTCTGTTACTCTGAATGAACCTGTCTTTTTGTTCTTTGTTTTTTCCTATTTTTCTTTTTTTGTGTGTGAAGACTTAATTGGAGGAGTGCTTTCATGTTTTTGTATTGTGGATTAAGTCGCCATCTCGTGAAGTTTGTCCTTGTCCAGGAAGAGGGGAAATCAACCCTTCACTAAATCTGTAAGACAAAAACATATGCTTAGGAAAAGACCCAGCTATATGCCCTGGGCTGGGAGTCTGCGAGAGGCATGTCTCTAAGGCCTAGACGCTATGGAAAGGATGCCAGTGTCTCTTTCGAGGAGGAACCAGACACTTAAAGTTCTAAACCAGTAGACGTGGCAGTATTGCTACAGAGCTTGTCAGACTGTGAATCAACTCACTGGCGCTAAATTGTGTGTGCTTTAAAATGGAGCCCATGTTAGCTGACCTGAGAGAAACATACTCTTTAAAACGACTAGAAGCTGCAGTTAAAGTTTTTTCCTAATCTAGAACTATCTAGAACTGCTAGATAGTTCAAATGCTCTGTGAAGGCCTGTGTAAATTTGAAGGGGTGTGTGTGTCTGTGTGTGTGTGTGTGTGTGTGTGTGTGTGTGTGTGTGTGTGTGTGTGTAAGTTGAGAACAAGAAAAGAGATTCAAACCAAGGTGACAGTGTCAAAACAGTGGTAAGAGCCCAACATGTGAAGTGAGTTAGAATCTCAGCTGTCATCTACCTCCTATGCTGTAGTGTGGAAGTTTCCTAGGTGGACCTTAGCTGCTTATTTATAAATTAGACATGATGTGGGATTCCTGGGTTAGTTCAGAAGATTCTTTATCATGTAGCAGGTGTATCAGTTAGCTTTGACTGCTTAACAAACCAACCTAAATTCTGTAGCATGAAATAAAAATTCTTCCATATTCTCATGATGCTAATATTTGGCAGCTGAGATGGAGCTCAGCTTGGCAATTCTGGTCTTGGCTGGACTCTTCCAGGCATCTGCCGACATCTCTTCCTGCAGTTGCCGGGGTATCTTGGCTCCCTTCATTGCACTTCCTCATCCTTCCCTGATAAATGCAGGCTTGTTCCTCCGGAGGAGACATCTAAGAAAGCAGATGGGAGGAAGGCCTCTTGAAGCCTGAGCTTCATAACTGGCACAAGATTACTTCTGCTCTGTTATACTAGCCAAAGCAATTTAGAAGGAAAACCCATAGATTGAAGCAAAGCATAAATAAATGCCATAATCTAAAGAGGAAATATGCAAAGTCACATGCAAAGAATGTAGTCACAGGGAAAACATTTATTAGGTCTCTAAGTGCCATCAAGACAGTGCAGTAGGGACACAGTGGACTGTGGCTCTAACTGTTGAAAGAGTAGACAAAGGCATGATCCAAATGTGACCACTGCTTGTTTTCATAAATAAAATTCTATAGGAACACCTTTGGATCCGTTTGTTTTTGTACATCTGCTTGCTTTCACATCAAAAACAATCCAGGTCAGTGTTTGTAATGTGGATGAGTGGCCGTCAAAGCTTAGAGTACCATCTGGTTGTTTAGATACAAAGATCCACTTTAGAATTTTTTCTGCTCCATCTTGTCTCTGGACAAACAGCTTTGGCATCACCTGTGATCTCCCTAGAAATGCAGAAGCTAAGCACCATATCAGAATCTGCATGGCAGCAAGAGTCCCTTGGGGTGGTTCACTGGCTTTGAGTAATGCTAGACTAGAGAGCAGTTAGATGGCATGCACGTAATATGGAGGGTGTGGGAGCTCAGTGATGAATACTGGTGAGCTGGACCCCAGGAGGCATTGTTTATCCTGACAGTCAAGGATGCTAAGCTGGTTCCTGGTGCTCTGTCCATCCCCTGCAGGGCACGTGCCCTTCATCCAGGGATGCAGCATGAATGAAGAGCCCAAAGTTCAGATTGGTCAGGATGAGGCTAAAAGACACATAATTGCCAGAAACATGGCCTACATAAGGCTGTAGGAGTCAGTTCCAAAAGGGTCTGGGATCCAAAAGGATAAGAAATCCCAACTGACGATTACTCCTAACACTACAGGTTTGGGCTCTGACAATTTGTGGGGAAATGAGAATGGGCTACTAATCTTGTACCCAAGAATGTGGCTGAGTACATTCTTGTCCTCACTGTCTCTGTATTTTGGGTGAGATTGAGCACACATGGGGGAGGGTGGGAGTCTTTGAGGCTACTTAAGGGCTCTCCACAAAACTGGACGAGGGGAAAACATCTTTGTGGATTTGTGAAAAAGGATTGAACTAAACCAGAAAACAGCTACGGTGGTGTGTAGGACATACAGCATTCTAACAAAATAGTACCCATTGTTACAATTGTCGGTGCTAGCATAAACATCTTTGGGAATTTTTGCCATTAAAGAAAGAACCTAAGCTGATCAGGATTCCAGGTGCCTCTTAGAATTAACTGTAACCTTGACTTCCTGCCTTTCTCCAATCTCCCACTCTCTTCTCTCTCCCTTCTCAAGATGCCTTCCTCTTCTTTCTAGTCATCTCATGCATCTTTTGTATGTGCATTCCATTAGCTCACATTTTGGCTTCAAATGCCCTTGGCGCCTTTCTCAGAATTAGCCCTCAGCTTCTGCTTATTATAAACTGAAAATTCCCTTCATGGTTCCAACTATGTGATATTCTGCTTGCCTATACATCTCCTCTTATTCCAAGCTTAGTTTGACAGTCTACTATCTACCTTTGGTTTTACTAGCTATTAGACTAGGCAAGATAGTCTCCTTGGGAGAGGACACACAAGAAGCAGGTACTAAAATATAGATTTCTCCATCTTCCCCTAAACTGTGTTAGCCTAAGGAAAAGGGAGGACGCATCAAAGGCACAGATAGTGCAGGCTTGTCTTATAGCCTGAATTGGAGAGGGGAACTGGAGACAGAACTCCTAAACTTCCAACTGTACTGTAGATGAACTCTCCACTTGAAAGAACTGTAGAAATAAATTGGGAAAAGTAAGAAAGAGGCTATATTTTCAGCTACTGCGACACTGTGAGGACATGCAACCCCAAACCATTAAGGATTTCCATCACATGAAAAAATACACTTACGGAAATTCTTCATATTCACAGCTACCTAATACCACTACGTAAGACGTTACTATAACAACAGTACTGATTATTATTACTATTATACCCTTATAAAGGTCAGCATTTCTTGAGTGCTCTTAAGTGACAGAGACAAAGTCCTTAATATGCAAACCTTCTTTAGAACTTGGAACAACTTGGTGAAGAGGGCAGAAGATCTTGAAAATGCCTAAAAACATTTTTGTACAGGAACAAATTAATCTAAGTGAATTCCAGCCATAGACAACTGAGAAAACCAGACAGGGCACCTGAGCTCCATATAAGCTCTAAACAGTTTATAATGCCATCATTACTATTCAAGGAAACCAAGCCAGGAAGGGAAGATATGTGCTACCAAGTCAAGGTGGTGCGGATTAGCATTCAGCCTGTTTGGTTTCAGAGTTTATAACCTGTACCTACAAGCTTCACAGATAGAATAGTTATAGTTACTCATAACCAGTACCAGAGTAACGATGTGCCCACAAGACACAACAGTGATTGAGTTAGGTTTACAATGATATGTGCATGTAAGCATATATGTATATATGCATAGATATGTAAATATATATATAATTTTATACCCTGACCTCAGTTCCCTCCTCCCTCCTCTCCTCCCAGCCTCCCCCCTCACTCCCCTGATCCACTCCTCTCTTTCTCTTAAGAAAAGGGCAGGCCTCTCTTGGTTTTCAGCCAACATGGCATTTTGCAGTGAGACTAGGCACCTCCTCTCCTTTTAAGGCTAGACAAGGCAACCTGGGAGGGGGAAGGAGTCCTAACAGCAGGTAACAGAGTCAGAAACAGCTCCTGCTCACACTGCTGTGCATCCCACACGAAGACCAAGCTGCACAGCTGTGCAGAGGCCTCAGTCCCACACAGGCCCCATGGCTGTCATTTCCGACTCTGTGAGCACCTGTGAACACAGAAGAGTTGATTCTGTGATTTTTCTTGTGGTGTTCTTGATCCCTCTGGCTGCTACAGTCCTTGCTCTCCCTCTTCCACAGGGCCACCGAGCTCCACCTAATGTTCGGCTGTGGGTCTTTGCATATGTTTTCATGAGTTGCTGGGAGAAGCCTGTCTGAAGCTAGGCACCGATCTGTGAGTCTAGTGGTGCTTTTGTTTAATGCCACAATCATTGTTTCTCGGTCTCAGGTGAGCAAGAATGCTAGTAAGGTCCTACTCTAAGATTCACTGCCCTGTACCTTTGCAACATTTACCAAAATGTTCCCACACTGTACCATTACCAAGCCATTGCCACATGTTCTTTGGTGCAAGAAACACTTTAGACAAAATGGGAGTTGTTTTTTTTTTTTTAATTTCCCCTCCCAAGACTATAAGATTTATGGCTCTACATTTTAAATTATTAATATTTAACTCATTGTTGAGCAGATTTGAAAAGGAATAAATGGCTGATGTAACAATGCCTGATGCAATGCTCTTACATCCTTCAATTGTTGTAAAAAGACACGCAGAAAAACTATCCGTAAAATAAGTGGAAATATCTAATGTTTTCTGCTAACCTACACCCTGAAAACACAGCAAACCTATTGACAAAGATTATAAAAGGGCTTTGTCTTACAGTTCACAATGGCATTAGGACACCATGAGAAGGAACTGTTGTTTCCGAAAAACCTCTCCCTAGGTCCCTCTTCCGGGCCCTCCTGCCTGGTCCCTGGCTTCCTCCTCCGCCTCTGTGTGACAGCAAGCAGCATTAAGAAGGCACTTCATTTACTTAGATCCCGCTTTAGTGGGTAAGCACTCAACTAATGGAGCTGGCCCCTCTTGTTCAGAAAGCAAACAGATCCAAAGGTAACTACAACTGAACCGCTCTGCACCCATGTCCGGTGGTGCACCTGCCGTCCAGACCACTCTCCATGGGTAATTTGAAAAAGATCTGGCAGGCGTCTCTATTTACCTTTCGAAGGTAGAAAGCAAAGAGCTCTGCGACACGTGCGAGGAAATCTGGGTCAGAGCCAGGGCTTTGATCTTGAGGCTAGAATGCCCTTCGGCTGGTCACTTTCTTCTCTCAGGGTCTTTTTTTCCTGTCTTTAAAATCATCATAAGACCAAATTACCTCTAAAGGCCTTCCCAGCCTTAAAATTATATCCTGATTTATTTAATGTGTATTTGCCAAAGACCCTATCAGAGTGAGGCACGGGGCTGCAAACACAGCCTTCTTGGGGTTTACAAGCTGTCCTTCGCGTTCAGCGAAAGCACATTTACTTAGCTGAATCTTAACTGACTTGGAAAATCTTAGGGGAGCCTTTCCCCATGCTTTGCCTCTTACAGGTCCCTCATTTGGCTTTGGCTGGTTCGTGGAGCCAATGAATCAGTCTTTCCAACCTCCAGCTTCAAGCAGCCAACAGAGGAACTAATTGTTGACCTTCTCATGGATGTTACACATTCAACACCGGAACGCAGCTGAGGCCCACCTGCTCTACGAACAGAGACACTGAGAACTCTCTAGATTGCATTTGTGCTTGACCTGAATCTAGTTCCTTTCAGATGTGATATAAAAGCATTATCCCCGACTTCCAGGCAGTCTTGACTTTTAAAACAGAAGCTTTTAGAATGATAGCTCGGTGTGGTTTCTACAAGCAATATCTTTGTTAAAAAATGGTAGTAAGCTGCATGGAAAATTTTGATTCGGCTGTGAAACGCTGTTTTTCACTGTTTTTACCACATTATGACACTTTGTGCTTTCTCAAAAATGTCATTTATTACAGTTTTAAAATTATGTCTTTTTGCTCAAAAACATGCTTAAGATCATTAAACACTAAACGTCTGGTCCTTGAAGAGTCATTTTATTGTACTAACTATCTGAAAAACAAACAAACAAACAAACCAACAAAGCACCAGCTGTATGTTCACAGGACACTGTCACCCTAACATTCAGAAGAGGAACAGAATCTACCTACTTGGACGCTGTGATTAAATGGATGTTTTAAAAGAAACAAAAAATATATTCTAATGGTCACGGTGGGAAAATCAGCTACCGTTCAAGTTTGTACGAGTATTATGCATGTGGTGATTTATATTTCTTTTTTTAATTAAATTTTTATTTTTTTACATTAATTACATTTTATTCACTTGGTGATTTATATTTCAATGGCTTACAATGATAGAACCTACAATAGGTTTTCCTGACACAAATCAAAGAAAATTTATTAATAAAAGTTCTAACTCCAGCTTGGGTGGCACTTGCCTACGATGAAAATTATGATCTCCATCATAGTTATGGCCTTGATAACTTTTACTCTGCTTGTCTATCACAAAATCATAATCAAACCTTCTGGACTTCCATGGGGGAATCATTAAATGTTATGATACATGTTAGTAGTCAGGGTTTTTGAAATTAAAAACTTAGAAAATAAAGAATCCAGATCACACCATTTACCTGCAAATTTCATGCTTTCCTTGTTTTTTATGGCTGAGTAAAATACTCCATTGTGTAGATATACCACAATTTGTGCATCCATTCCTCCTCTGAGGGGTATGTGGGCTGTTTCCAGCTTCTGGCTATTACAAATAAGGCTGTTACAAACATGGTTGAGCAAATGTCTTTATTGTGTACTTGAGCCTCTTTTGGGCATATGCCTAGGAGTGGTATATATAGCTGGATCTTGAGGAAGTGCTATTCCTAGTTGTCTGAGAAAGTACCAGACTGCTTTCCAGAGTGGTTGTACAAGTTTACATTCCCACCAGCAGTGGAGGAGGGTTCCCCTTTCTCCACAACCTCTCCAGCATGTGTTGTCTCTTGAGTTTTTTATCTTAGCCATTCTGATGGGTGTAAGGTGAAATCTTAGGGTCATTTTGATTTGCATTTCCCTGATGGCTAATGAGGTTGAACATTTCTTTAAGTGTTTCTCTGCCATTTGATATTCCTCTATTGATAATTTTCTGTTTAGCTCTCTACTCCATTTTTCGATTACTTGATTTGTTGCTGTTTAACTTCTTTAGTTCTTTATATATACTGGATATTAGTCCCCTCCCAGAAGCAGAAAGATGCACATGGTATATATACTCACTCATATAGACATATAATATAGGATAAACCTACTAAAATCTGTACACCTAAAGAAACTAATCAAGAGAGAGGACTCTTGCTAAAATGCTCAATTCCTATCCAGAAAGGCAAAGAGGATGAACATCAGAAGAAGGAGAAAAGAGGGAACAAGTCAGTAGCCTGACACAGAGGACCTCTGAAAGGCACTGCCTTGCAGGCTATCAATGCAGATGCTGAGTCTTATGGGCAACCTTTGGGCAGAGTGTAGGGAATCTTAAGAAAGAAGTAGGAAGCAGTAAGATCAGGAGAGGACAGGAACTCCACAAGGAGAACAACAGAACCAAAAAATCTGAGCACAGGGTCTTTCCTGAGACTGATACTCCAACCAAGGACTATGCATGGAGATAACCTAAGACCCCTGCACAGATGTAGCCCATGGCAGTTCAGTATCCAAGTGGGTTCCATTGTAATAGGAACAGGGACTGTCTCTGACATGAACTGATTGGCCTTCTCTTTAATTACCTCCCCCTGAGGGGGAAGCAGCATTACCAGGCCACAGAAGAAGACAATGCAGCCACTCCTGATGAGACCTAATTGACTAGGATCAGAAGGAAGGAAAAGAAGACCTCCCCTATCAGTGGACTTGGAGAGGGGCATGCATGCAGAGGGTGGAGGAAGGGAGGGATTGGGACAGGAGGAGGGAGGAGGAAGGGAACCACAGGGGGGATACAAAGTGAATAATGTGGAATTAATAAAGAATGAAAAAAAAGAAAATAAAGAATCCAAAAGATAAGTAGCTAAGAAATTCCTTCATGCTGTACATACCCTGATATTCAAAAAACACTCACAATATCTCATTGTAATCAACCATGTAATTTATATTAGATATAATTTGCCTAGGGGGAAGTGAGCCCCAGTTTTGTTCAGGTTTTTCAAATCTTCTCCAAAACATTAAAATGTTTTAATAGTTACCATATTGTACTCAATATTATATTAACAAATTAAATTATTTCACAAGTATAAAATTCATCTTTTTGTAGGCAAAAATTATAATGAGCTTAACAACATACCGGTAATTGTTCTGGGTCACTCAATTTAGTTTTATAAAATGCTTCAATCCTGTCTTTCTGGCTACAGAAGGCAAAGTAAAGACACCTGTGTTTTGTGAGAAGCGTGGCTGTAACTCATGGTGTTGTCTGAAAGTGAGGAAAATAAAATGAATGTGTGTTTTATCGGGAAGAAAAAGGTGCTCTAGGGCAGGGCCTCTCAACACTGGCTGCCATTAAAATTACTCTGGGAGATTCTGAAAAGCCAGTCCCATAGGTCATCCCCATTTTCCATTCAATTGTACTCTTGTGGGATATGGCCAAACATTGCTTAAAGCTCCAAGGGTCAATTTTAACATATAGAAAAGGTAAAGTCTAGGAAAATAGGACAAGGAAAGTTAAAAATATGAATCTTCATACCCCACATCTGTCTTTATACCCCACATCTTCAGTGGATCATATCAACAAAGATGCCATTTAGCCACCAGGATCTTTTAGACTTGGATGTTCTGTTCCCATAGCAGGTACAATCCCC
This sequence comes from Psammomys obesus, assembly GCF_907164565.1. Classification (NCBI taxonomy): domain Eukaryota; kingdom Metazoa; phylum Chordata; class Mammalia; order Rodentia; family Muridae; genus Psammomys; species Psammomys obesus. The sequence goes on along the minus strand of NW_026596091.1, from coordinate 4,251,172 downwards.
AATTCCCAGCCTGTCAGAAGAGTTAGTTGATGTAAACCCAAAAGGGTTCCTCCAATGAGGACCTCAGCTCCCCGGTCTTGTTACTCTTGAGTCGCTTATTCCAGGCATCCCTGAGACCAGCTTCTCAGTGTACTTCTAACCCATGTGTCTTGGTGTATGCATGGGTGCTCAGACTTGAATAGGGATGGTTCTCCGTCCACGATACCAGGAAACTTTGACATTGTCCATCTCAGCCTCTGAAGATAATAGTTACCTAAGAAATGTCCAGAATTATTTGGAAAAAAAATAAAGGCAAAGAAAACCCCTTAAATTTGTGTCAAGATAAAATTCTGATAGGCAATGATAGTACTCAGGTTTATAACAACAGCAGTTAAAACACCCTACCTTTGGTGTCTTGGCCCAACGCTTTGAACAGACCTATCTTTTACTTAGATACAATGTATTTTTCACTTTCTCCATTTCACTTCTCATGCCTTACTTCTCACTGAAGTTTTCTCCTTTTTGTCCTAGAAATTTATCCAGTATGCCACAAATGCAATATCTCTGACCGAGTATTTCTGCACAACAACCAAAAATGATGCCAGAATATGTAAACGCCATCATGGCTCTTTCCTTGGGGAACTTCTCAGAAGCAAACATGTCACTTCATTTCTTAGAAGAACACATATAACAGTATGGGATAAACAGGAAAAAAAAATGTTTTTTTTAAAGATATTTTTATGTTCTTCTGTTTTTACCAAGGATTGGGAACAAATACAGTCAATGAATGCATCAAATGGCTAAACTGTTCATGTAATCCCAGCGCAGAGGTGATGACCCAAGCCTAACCCAGAACTACAGAAGTTTCTAAATTACTATGGCTTTGAGATGAGGCAAATTAATTGGAAATAGGCTTTGAAAGTCTCACCTAGCAAAGAAGTACAAACCAGGCCTTAGCCATGCTTTGCATTTTGTTTTGTTTTGAACCATCCAGCCTTGGGCCAGATGGTGAAGGTCCCAAGTTTTCTTACATGTTCCATGTCAGATTTCTTGAAGGACATTTTTGTTTCATAGAAACACAAGCTATGGACCCTAAAGACATACTGAGTTCTATCAGCTCAGCAATCACAGACAACTTAACTCACTGCACTGAGACCCCCATTGTTCATGTGAAAAGGGGTGAACATCATCCCCAGCCTAAGAAGTTATTCTGAAAACTTCATGAGATAAGTAAAAAGATGCATACTAATTAACCAACAGGAACAGACTAAGCAGTTTATCATTGATGCTTATTATTACTTCCCGTAAAATTGAGACCCACTAAAACGATTAGTCAGTGGAGGAGCCAAATACTGAACTCCTAAATTATAAATTCATTTCTAAAATGTGTATTTAGCCTTGATGAAGAGAAGCCATTTAAGAAAAATACCAAACTGCTTTTCCCTAAATCAGCTTATTTGGATGAGATATAAAACACATGTGGGAATAGCCGGTGTGAATGACTGTCCCTACATGAAGTGAGAACATAAGACCCACAGGAGTTCCCACCCAGAGCAGCACAGAGGCTAGAGGAAAGACAGGGCTGTTGAGCAGGACATTGCCAGCCCAGAGGACTAAAATGTGAGTGGAAGACATTTAAGTGGCATAAACATATCTTAATCAACAACATTCCCAAAATGGTGAACAAGGTTCACTTAATTTGATTATATTTTTAATCAAAGTAAAAGTGATCCTAAAATTGCTCAACTTGGCCCCAAATTACAGATTCAGTCAAAGCCAACCACAATAAATTAATACACAAAGCCAAAACATGGGAGCAATTCATAGAAAGATAGAAAAGTACAAGTGACTTGAAGGAAAGACTGTAAAATGGAGGGAGAAGACCTTAACTATGGAGGCGAGGGGAGTCAATAACAAGAAGGCAAAACGAGAGGAAAGGTGTTGGAAAAGCCATAACGAATCATATTATTATCTATTTATTTTAAATTACATAAATCTGTATGTATGATATGCATATACACTTTAAATGAAAATTTCCCACCTATGCTGACAATCTTTCCACAAGAGCCACCAACCATACGATGAAAATCTCAGTGCAGGGCATAAGAAGCCCTCTCTTGAGTTGTTGGTTAGGGTTGTTGAAGAGACTCCCAAATCATTACAGGCTGTTGTGATTGCCCTTCGTTGCCTCCCAGGGCTGGAAGGTGATTCCTATAGCTGAAGACACCACTCCCCAAGTACATAGAACCAGAGGCATCTGATACGAAAGCCTCCTCCCTGACGACTAGCCTTCATGGTACCAGAAAGTGCCATGCAATCTTCCAAGGGAAGGAAGAAACCAATGGTCTAGCCCACTTATGAAGCTTATGAACTGCAGTAACCACCATGAAAAAATTACCCTAAGGGTATGATAGTGGCATGAATATCTTGGAGGTAACCAACAGTTCTCTGATTGGACTTAATGCCTGCTCAACAAGAGGGAAATCAGGCTTGGTTCTGAAATATAGCCAACCACCTGGGGCTAAAAAAAAGTCATGAGTATTGGCGAAGAGCCTACAACTGCCACATTACTAAGCCATCATAATTATCAACTTTATTCCAAATACTTATACCCACAGATAAGTGTACCTTGCACCCCTCATCAAAGAAACTCCTCTTTGCATCAGAAAGAAACCTATAGAGGAAACCACAACTAGTCAAAATGTAGACATGAACTGATCATGAGGCTCCCAATCCCAAATGATACATCTATAACAGAACTACTGTGCTGGCTTAGGGAGCATCATGGAAGAGGGGACAGAAAAAAACTGTGAGAGCCAGAGAAACAGGAAGCTTTTTTGTGAGATTCTGTCTCAGAAATGTCAGAAAAGCTACACCCATGAAGCCTCAAAAATATGTTTACTTAAGAACTGAACAAAGGCAAGGCCAACAGACATGCTAACATGGAAGGGTAATTCTCATAGGGCCCCACATTAGACAAAGAACTAAGGAATGCTGAGAATGAGAGCAATAGTCTTCTCTAGAGAGGAGGGCCCCAATACATTACCTAATGCCAAGTGCTTGGCTCAGAAAGCCCACAAGTAACAATACATGGAATGAGCAGGTTGTATTTGTAGACTTAAGAATACATACAATAAGCAATTGAATATATATACGTAAAACGATTAAAGAAAAGGAGACCATGAATTTGAAAGAGAACAAATGGGAAATACGGGAAAGGTTAGAGAGAGGAAAAGAAGGGGAAAATTATGTAAATATATTTTAAGTAAACAAATAAACATTAAGCATAAAAACAAACAATAACAAGAAAACAAGGTGAAGAAAAGAGATGCCGTGTGGCTGATTTTATCAGCTCTCCCATCAATTAAACTTTATTAGCCCGTTTCTTTTATGATACCGGCCTGCAAACCAAAGGCATTTTTATGAAGGGAAGTCCTACTGGATAAACATTTACCATACATTAGTATATTTCTTTTGCAATTAATTATTTGATAAAGGGGATGAATTTAAAGGATTTGGAAGAATACCAAGATGTATTCAAATGATCTTATGCCATATGACTCTGTACCATATGTGATCAAACGTAATTAAACAGAGGGTTTTTTTTTTTTTTCCTAAGGATGCCACTGTTTGCCTCCAGGGTGAATATAACCCTCAAAACCTAGACACTCAAATACTGGAAATGAAGTCATAAAAGTAGTTCAACCATACATAAATGTAATATCTTTTAAAAGACGTAGACCTGAGAGAGGGATTATCCGTTCATATAGTCAGGGTAAACAATCCCCTCTGTGCCCAACAGATGGAGGCTTTGAGTACCAGGGAGAGAAAGCACAGGAGACTGAAAATGCAGAGCTTAAAGTAACTATTTGGATTATGTCTTAAAAGTCTCCCCTATTTATTATGAGCACAGAGCTCATTATTACAGGTATGAGAAAACACAAAATCTTCTGATCATACAATTTCTTAACCCATATTATTTACTAATAAATGTCTTGTTTTTAGGTTTTCATAGCTAACTTTATAATATGGAATTAACACTATTACTGTATTCTATATCTCCATGTCTCAATCATTTATTTTTATTCCATTAATATTTTATCTCTGTAAAATTAAGCCTTATTTAAAAAAATGTATAGTCTCATGATATATAAAACAACTATTAAAGCGAGATTTAATAAGAATTCTCAAGACACAGATGCCTATTAGGTTCTCAGTGGGGTCCAGCACTGTGCCTCACCTTTTCACCTGATTGTCACTCTTTCCTCCCAACAATCCTACCAGCTGTCACTGTTACTGTGTCTCTACGGGAGGGGACGCCAAAGCGTGAGAAGAACTGGTTAATGAGAGCAAGGCTGTGCAGTAAGGGCTCAGAGAGAAAGCTCGGCTCGGCTCAGCTCACTCGGTCTCCATGCCATGCTCTTCATCACCATGGTCGTCACCGCAGGGCCTTTCTTCAGAACTTACCCATGCTTTACACCTCAGATTCTGATGAGATAATCACAGACAGCCTGGGGAGATGGCTCAGTGGTTAAGAAAACTGGCTGCTCTTCTAAAGGATCAGGGTTCAATTCCCAGCACCCACAGGGCAGCTCACTACTGTCTGTGTCTCTAGTATCCACGTACAGACATATATCTTCACACAGACATACATGCAGGCAGAACACCAATTCACATATAAGATAAAATGAAAAAAAAAAATCTCCTGAGGTAAGCACAGAGTGAAAGGAGTGGGTTGGAATCAGAAGCTCGTGGGTGGGCCTCACAGGCCTGTGAATGTTCATCAGTAGCAAGTTAAATTTTTGAATACGAATTTGCAATACCAAGGCTCAGATTCCAGGCTTTGAGCATGCTTGGCAGGGTCTGCCAGGGAGCTATTTTCCTTTCTTAAGCTTTCTTGGCCGCCTCTAACAACCCTGCAGGGAAAGCATAAAGAGTATTCCTGCTCTTCAGGATATGATTCTTCAGGGCTTGAGAGTGATTATCAGTGTTGTTTAAGTATGAATATCAGAAAGGGGGAATATTGTAATACCATGATTGGTGAAGGATAATGACTGGGACTGTGAGTGTCAGAATCTCAGTACAGGTCAAGGGAGTCTTGTAAGGAGTGAAAAATCATTCTAACTGGGAAAGCCTTCTGTTCTCACACTAGCCCCATCTCTGTTTTCCTTGGTCCAGTTCAATCCAGGAGGGAAGCAGACACTCATAAGAGGCTGCTGAGCAAACAGGGACTACCCAGTTTCTGTACAGACCATATTAAATAGGAGAACAAACTCAAACACACGGACCGACAATGCGAAGGGATGCAAATCAGCCTGCTTTATGTTATCATGCTGAAAGACTAATATTACCCATTCGTTAGGAAACAAAAGCTAGGGTGAGTAAGCAAACCATTCAACCCTTAGATTTTCTAACCTTCCAGGGAAGAGTTACATATGTCAACATTGACTCAGGAGGGCTGCTTGCTAGTCAAAGAAAGAGTCATTTTACTCCTGCTAACATAGAAGAACATCAGTTTCTGTATGTTTGGAGTTGTGATCTTGCTTGATAGAAATGGAAATTTTTGCCACTTTTGAGGAATGAAGGGTATCTGTGAATATGTATGCTTAATTTTATAAAAGAAATCTAGCGTACTCATTTTCTGACATGTCAGATAAGACTGGTTAGGTCAAGATAAAAATGCAAAGAAGTTTATCAGCTCATAAAGGTGAGTTGGGGCTGGCTCTAGCAGTGACCTATTTGGGAGGTCAAATTGGATACTAGGACATGCTTTTCCAGCAATCTCTTCCATACTGGTTCTGCCTTGTGTTGTTTAAAATGGCTTTGAAACAACTGGAGAGACGGTCCAACCATCTTCACAAATTGAGGTCCCAATATAAGTTCAAGTAGTATATCTTAAAGCTCTGCATACCCCTAGAAGCTGATCATTGTAGACAGAGACATGCAAGATGCTGTCAGCTCAGGACAATAGGGGAAACAGAGAGTGCCCATGAATTATTGTTCAAGAGTCTCCAAACAGCAAAAGGAAGTCACGCTGGTCATGAGGAGACGCTGATCTACGGGAATTTCCTTATTTAACACAAAGTTGTCTTTCAAAGTGTTGTTCTTATTTGCTCAAATTTAACATTTTCTTAATTTTCTTCTTCTATTTATGTGCTTTGAGAATCTATTGTGGTTGGGATTGGAAATGACCCTAAGATCTCATACATTAGAGGCTTGGTTCCTAGTGTGGTGCTGGGGAAGGGGCGGGCTAGTGGAAGTGATTGAATTATGAGGGTTCAAACTGATGGAAGGACTAATTGATAGGCTCGTGATGTGATGGGATTCTTGGGAGATGCCTAAGAACTATAAACTGAAGCCTAGGTGGCAGAACTACCTCACTGAGGTGGTGCCTTTGGTGCTGGCCTGTTTCCCTGGTTTTGTTTCCTGTCCACGTTGCAGAACTCAGACTTCTCTGACACACACTCCTTCTGCCATGATGTTCTGCTTCACCTTCCAGCTAGCCAATGCTTTGAAACCCATGAGCTAAAATAAGTCTGACACATATTTGAAAAATTCGTAGAGTTAAAAATAGCACTTTTGACCTATGGAAACACATTGTTTCTAGGCATTTACCTTATAGCCGTAGCCTTCTGCAATCTTTGCTGATTTAAAAATCTTGCAGCATTTCTTGGGCCCTCATGTCTTAGACTATCATTCGTGTGTGTGTGTGTGTGTGTGTGTGTGTGTGTGTGATAAAGAAGAGAAAGAAAATGAGAGAAATCATATATGAAATATATAAATATATATGAATGAATGATCATATATATTTATTCCACACACAATTGTGCTAGCTGAGAGCACTGCTATAATATTGACTTGATGATGAAGACTCTTCAACATACTTACGATTTTAAACTGAATGGTCCTGCACTTATGTATACATAGCTTGCTTCAGATTTTTGATATATGACAGCTCTTCCCATTCAGCTTGTGACGTCAAGTACTCCGCACCTTCATCTGCTACATTCTACTGTCCCACCTTACCCATCCCTCCACTGATCTAGTCTTAATTAATCCTTATTCACTTTGCTTCTCCAGAAGTATTCTTCTCAGGAGGCGCTCGCTGTAACAGTGTTACACGAGTCCTTAATGCTGGTAACATTTTAGATGTTCTTGTAATCTGCAACGTCAGTTATAGTGAATATGAAAACCTTAGCTTAGACAGTCTTCTAAATATCTTAATGATGCTGTTCGGTTTTATTCTGGAATAGCATGGTGCTGTTGGAGGTTTTGAAAGAATATAACTTTAATTTCCATATAAACCATACAATTGCTCTTAGGTGCCCAAAATGTGTTTTAAACTGGCATCAAGGTATCCCTGGGAGGCCTGCTGTTTTTTTAAGGGAAACAGAGGTGTGGCAGAGCTTGGGAAGAAGGAGGGGGCTGAGGTAGTGGAAGGGGGAAAATAGCAGTCTAGACGTAATGTATGAGAGAATAATTTAAAATCCAAAATAATTGCTTCAAGATGTACTTGATCTTCAGGACAAATACAAGCAATGTGTGCGAAACATTAGATTAAATTATAGAGACTAGGGGACTGTGGGGTGTTCTTCTCTAAGACTTTTCTATCACATCTCCTCCTCCCAAGGTTTAGGGGTCATTTCAGAAGGGGGGGGGAGATGGCAAGAGCAGGAGCCATGGAACATGCATATTTTCTGGACACAAGAAAGCAGCTGCACACACTCCCAGAGGCTATAAAAGCGTGCACAAGATGTGTGCGAGAGCAAGTCAGACAAAATGCAAGCATGGACATGGGAAGCAGACATGGCCTATCACCACAACATGAGTTGCTGTGGGTAACTGAGGACTGTTTGGATAAGAAGAGCCTGTTGTCTCCAGGGATATGTTCCTTGAGAGACCACACACTCCAGTGGATGGCCTTACACACAAGTGCATACTCACTGAGTGCACTTGGGTTTTTTTGTTTTGTTTTGTTTTGTTTTGTTTGTTTTTAAGAACACATGAAATTGGTAGAGAATAAAATTGGAGGTGGGGAGATAGGGGATGAATTGGAGGAGAGAAAGTAAGAGTGACCTTGATCATAGCATTGCATGTGTTCATGAAATCCCCAAGCAATGAAAGTTGCTTTAAAAATAGAAAGATCAAAGAACCAGTAAAACTTTTAAATAACAAAAAGCATAAAAAGAGAAATTATTCAGTCTGTCTCCATATTGCAAAGATACACAGATCAAGTGACACCCAAGTCTATCCTTTGTTTAAATAGAAGCTGAGATGTATGTGCAGCTAAGCAGGCCATACAAGATGTGGTCTTTAGACCACTATCTGAGTTCAAGTCTCCTGCAAGGTCATCTGACAACTCATAAACAGTTCTCTAGGAGACAAGGGTCCAAGCTACAAGGAGCCTGGCTGTAGATCCCTTCGCTGTCTATACTGCCCTCCTCTAACTACCTCCAAGTCTTTGGTCTTAGCTTCTTCCAACCAATACCTCACTCAGGATGATCTTTCTAGTTCCCACCATTTGCCTGCAAATTTCATGATTTCCTTGTTTTTAATTGCTGAGTAGTATTCCATTGTGTAAATGTACCACAATTTCTGTATCTATTCCTTCATTGAGGGACATCTGGGTTGTCTCCTGCTTCTGGTTATTACGAATAAAGCTGCTACGAACATGGTTGAGCAAATGTTCTTGTGCAGAAAGACACACATGGTATATACTCATTTATAAGTGGATATTAGACATATAAGATAAAATAAATGCACTAAAATCTGTACATCTAAAGAAGCAAGAAGGAGGACCCTGCGTAAGATGATCAATCCTCACTCAGAAAGGCAAATGGGATAGACATTGGAAGAGGGAAAAAACAGGGAACAGGACAAGAGCCTACCACAGAGGGCCTCTGAAAGACTCTACCCAGCAGGGTATTAAAGCAGATGTTGAGATTAATAAATAAACTTTGGGCAGAGTGCAGGGAATCTTATGAAAGAGGGGGGAGATAGAAAGACCTGGATGGGACAGGAGCTCCACAAGGAGAGCAACAGAACCAAAAAAATCCAGGTGCAAAGGTCTTTTCTGAGACTGATACAAGGACCATGCATGGAGATAACCCTAGAAGCCCTGCACAGATGTAGCCCATGGCAGCTCAGTCTCTAAGTGGGTTCCCAGTCGCCTGCTCTTTGATCACCTCCCCCTGAAAGGGGGGGGGCGGTGGCAGCCTTATCAGGCCACAGAGGAACACAGTGCAGCCAGTCCTAATGAGACCTGATAGGCTAGGGTCAGATTGAAGGGGAGGAGGACCTCCCCTATCAGGGGACTGGGGGAGGGGCATAGGAAGAGAAGAGGGAGGGAGGAGAAAGAGTAGGGAGGGCAGGATTTGGAGGGGATGAGAGAGGGGGCTATAGCTGGGATACAAAGTGAATAAATTGTAATAAATGAAAAATAAATTAAAAAAGGAATTCCCAAGGAAATTCTAGTCTCTTGGGTTCCATTGTTCCCATAATCTGATAGTCAAAGAAATAGGAACAATCATCCCTAGAATAGACCCATTCCTGCCAAGCAGGCCAGCTACCTTCCATAGTCTCTGCTTTAATACTCACTTTCATGGTGTAATATGCCTGTGTTTGAAACAAACACCACAAAGAGAAAACAAGTAGGATTCAGAGTTAGAACACACTCAGTTGATGTCAGATTACCATGCTTAAGAACCTTTTTCTCATAACCTCTTGGTTTAGAGTTACTTTTGGAAGGGTTGGCACAAGCACCTCCATTTTTTAAAGTCTGATACAGGGTCTCAACATGAAGCCTAAGCAATTTCCAACTTCATTCTCCTCAACATATTATATTTTTTTATAAACTCAATTATAAACTCTACATAATTCCAATTCAAACCCTACCAACAAGCTGATCCCAGAATTTACATAAGGGATCAACAGACCAGGAAAATTTATTTTTAGCTAGGTGGCATTCTCACCATACAAAACCGATTAGAAAGTTGTAAGAATTAAGAATGCGGCCGTGGGACAAGAACAGGTGCGTAGGTAAACTGACTAGAACCTAGAAACAGTACCACATACCTTAATGTTTGAACCTTGAGTTATAATGATTTCCTTAAATATTGCTTCAGTTATTTTCATTATTTTTTTTTCAAGGTTCAGGTTTCACTGTTCTCAGACTCTGAGCTGGGACTGGATCATAACAAGACCTAGTCTCAAGGAGCCAGTCTGTGGTCTTGACTTCATACACATAAAATGATATGAAATTGGGGTGCTCAATTTTTATACAGGCTTTTCTTTGGATATGTATGTATACATACATAGTGATAGAGCGGAGAAAATGTCAAAGCAGATAGGAAATGTCAATTGTAGAGCTATCATTTGTCAACAACTCGTTGTGAGAGATATGTCTGTCTTCAATTAAGAACAAAATGCAATGACAGAAACAAAAGCACTGCAAAAATTCACATGTACCCTTCCTCTTCAAAACAGATGAAAATAACAGTAACAATAATAAAAATAGCTGCTGGAGCTTGTCTGTGACTCATATAATTTTTGTGGCCAAATCTAACTACAATTACAAAGGCAGGTGCAACCACACCCTTGTTTTGTGTTGAGCACAGTGAGGTTTAGGGAAGATGGTAAAATGGAGCTCAGACTTGTATTTATGTCTATGAGACAGAGTGGCCTCAGCTCCTTCCTGCTCTATGTCTCTACAAAATGTTTCCGTTGTCCTGACCTGAGACCTTGTCAGCCTTCACACCAGAGCAAAGAGAATATGAATTCATGAAAAGCAACCAGTCATGTTTTTTGGAAATACATTTTCATATGAAATCAATTTTATTTTTAGGGTAAAATTTATTTTATTAGCAAGAAATATACAGGTGACAAGTAAGCACTTTCAGAAAACAGATTTTAAAAGTGTGTGAAACCTGGAGATTGCTGCTTCCTGAAACAGGAGAAGCAGTGCCCTGTGTATGGACTCGGCCCTGCATTGTTGACACACGAAGAAGCTCTTTTTAATTAACTGGCCAGGAACCTAATATCTTCACATATGCAAGGCAAGTCGACCAGCCCAGGCAACCAGATACAGCGGCTTTGTCTCAGCTCTGCTGCCGTGGCCTGCCAGGCAGCCTCCTAAGTCAAGGGCTTTAAGGCTGGATCTTAAGTAATAGTTTTGTACTCGAGTGTTCCTTGGGAAAATTAGGATATGCTGAGCACTGGCAAAAAGTACAAAGTGACCTAGCAAATTAAAAATCAAGAACAAGAAGAGCAAATCAAAAGAAGTCAGATTAAAATATTCAAAAGATTAATTTGCTGAACAGCATGTGAGCCTCGCTGAATGAGAGATCTTTGGAGCTTTGGCAGAGTATGAAACTGGAATTAAACATACCATCCATAAGCATTATCTACTTTTGCTTAGCTTGTTCTTAAGCCATGACTAATAATCAGAAACGTGTGTTTTGCTACCTTGGATCATATTTTAAAGGCATATTTTCCATCTTAAGGTGAGTACCATATTCTGGCTCTGTGTCCTTAATCGTTATCCTGAAAATATGTTATTATTTCTTCTTATATCTTTATTTTAAGATTTTAAATTTCAGATAATTGCACCACTGCCATTCTGATATTCTTAGTGATATTATACACATCTTTAGGTTTTCCTTTGCCCTCTTTCTGTTCTCTTTCATCTGGGTTCACAGATTGTCTATTTGTGAGATTATAATTATCTTAAGGTCAGTTACTACAATTCTTATGTATTTATAAGCTCCTACTACCAGAATTCACATATGGTTTCTCATTTTTAAAAAGCTCTGAAAACAGACATTATTCCTTGTTCATATTTCTGTAATCCATAAAACTTAACACAAGTTATTACCCAGGGAAGACACTCAGTAAATGATTTTATGAGTGGCATATGCTTTGCATACCAAATATTCCCCTTTCCTCAATAAATACTTATTAAGCCACAATAGGAGTAAGTCTGGAGAGACCAGACAGAGGACTGAATGAACAATAAAGGCAGCCTCCCTGAGTGTCAGCCTAATGTGGCCACTGTGGATCGCTGGTAAAGAGTGGTTCTTTGAGTCAGTAGGAGTCACCAAATAATGGAGACAGGCTAGAAGGAAAGGCTAAAGTGGGCAACAAGAAAGAACTAGACAAAGCCCCAACTATACATCGTATGCCGCCAAGTAAAGCCTCTGTTGCCAGGAATGGGTTAAAACTTGTTGAGTGTTGATCATAGGAGCCCTATAGACCTTACCCAAACATCACAGGCTATTGCCAAAGCTACTGGTTTTTCCCTACAACCTGTTGCTGAAGATGCCACTTACCTCTCATCAAACATGGGGAAGGAGAGGGGGTACTTTGACAAGCACTCATGGTACCAGAAAGCACATGGCATGCTATTAGAGGAGAAAAGCAATCATCAATATTTCCCTTGCACAGACCCTATTACCTACCACAGTGACCTACCTGATATACTCGTTCAACACTGGCACAAATGTTGTGGGAATAGCCAACCATGTTTTATTGGATTTACATGAGATATAACCTATACTAACACCACTTAAGGGGCCAAGAACCATCAGAGTAGACAGATCATGTTCCCAGGGAAAGCTACTACTATTAATCTGCTAAAGAAGTATACCAATAAAGTGATTTCTAATGATGCATTGCTATGCCAGTAGATCATTAACACAGAGACCCACAACCGGACAAAGTCAGAGAATGAGAGACTTTGGAGGATTCTTCATAATGGGATGTGGTCCCAAAACTCCTCCCTAGAGGCTCAAGGATCTGTGCAGAGGATAGAAAGATGGTAAGAGCCAGAGGTGACCGATGAGCCCAGGGAAACAGGGTGTTCTAGAAACATCAGGAATGATGTACACATGAGCCCATAGAGTCTCCGGAAGCACACAGAAGCACCAGAGAGGGTGGATACAGGACCCTGCCCCTAACCCAGGAGCTATTTGCAATAGATGCCTGCTAGGAAAGGAAAAATCAGGGTTTTCTTTCCCGAGAGGAGTGTCACCGGGTATCAACCACACCTCAGGGCAGACACCCCTGCAAGTAATAGTTGGCCTGCACAAACTGGACCCCATGGATTTAGGGTTCTATTTTTGTGAGCTTTTTGTTTCATTTTTTTTTTGTTTTGTTTTGTCATATTGGGGTTTTGTTTTATTTTACTTTTGTTTTTACTTTGAAGTGAAGAAGGTGATAAAATAGGATGGATAAGGGGTGAGAGGGACCTGGGAGGAGAAGGTATATGATCTAAATACATTGTATGAAAATTTTTAAAAAGAAGAAATATTTATTAAGATTATAATATTTAAAAATACATTATATTTGTCATAAAGTATTTTTTAATGATGAAGAATTAAAATACAGACTTTTAAAGCAAGAAGAAGATTTGACGTATCTAATTTACTCTGCCAATTTTAGAGATGAGGAAATTTTGCAAGGATTTTCAAAAGTGAGTTTGCAAAACTAAGTTTGCAAGAGTAAGAAAATAGCTGAGTAGTAGTAGAATTAGAATTAATACCCAGATCTAGTGACTTTGCTACCAAAACTTCTCCACTCATGAGCTAATCAAAGCATTTTCAAAATATGTTTACAAATATGAAAATCTTCTGAGCTTCTCATTTACTGTACCGGGAAGTTGTGCTTGGTCAGAGTTTGTCATGATAAAGCTACTTTAATAAACGTGTGTTTTAAAGCTTTGTAATCACAGTCAAGAAACTTAGCACTTGTACCCTTTAATTCATCAGTTTTACTTTAGGAGATTTCTAGACACAATAAGAGATGCATGCTGAGATCTGTGAATAGGACAGCTAATTGAAGGTTTGTCACCAAAATATTCAGTCAGAGATTATGAGACAGCTACATGATAAAAACAAACAAAACAGGCCCTTTTAACAGATGTATAAATCAGACATCAAAAAATCATACACAAGGCATGATATTAAGGACTTGCAAGGTATATTTGGTGCAGTCCAATTCACCTTCCGAATAGTGAAGTTTCGAGAGTGCATTAATGTGTTCTTAGGAAAATAAACTAAAACTTTAACTCATTATTTCTGAATAATGCAATTACTAATGATCTTGATTTTTGTCCTTTTAAAAAAATATATAAAAATATTTTCTGCTGTCCAGTCTTGTAAAATCAGCATGAATGAATACTTAGTAAACGAATGTTTTCTTGAGAATATACTTTTGTTTAAAGTTCACCTAGGAAGTAGCCAAGCTAAACAGCCAGCGGTGGGTTTAACTGAGACTGTCTGCGTGAGCATGGGCAGGTTATTTCCGGGAGCCTGGACAACTTGCCAGTGGCTGCACCACTGCAGGAAGCAGCGCCCTCCACAGTCTGACACACAGAGCTCCTTTGTAAACAGTCATTGGGTAGCTGACTAGTGGTTTTTACTAATAACCTTAATCCTATTATTCAGCCATATTGTGGCTGAAAAGGCAGTTGCATTTAACATGGTTTCCTCTTGTTATGATCATATTCATCCACCATTACTCAACCTTATTTCTCTTCCACTCCTGATCACCTCTTTCTACTTTCAAGCTAGTTCCCCTCCTACTTTCTTGTCTTTTGTTATTGTTGTTGTTGTTGACCCACTGAATCTAATTAAGGTTGTTTGTCGGGGTGCAGGTAGGTGATTACTCGAGCACGGATACCTAACTGCGGGCTACACCACTGAAGAATACCACACCTCTCTCCATTGGCATCAGTCAAATGCTGTCAGTGCCTCAGGAGAGCAGAGCCTCTGAGCCCTGCTCTGATCCATAATCCACAGTGACCAGTCTTGCATAGACATCCCAGCTGATCACCTTCTGCGAAAATGCCAGGTTGGCAACGTTCCATGTTTCACTGTAATAGAATAAGAATTTCATAATAAAATAAATTTTCAGTACTGACTCAAAATTTTATGTAATAGTTTCACAACCAATATCTTACTTGATGCTCTAAAAAAATGAATAAATAACCCTCCCCCCTGGGTGAGGAATGAGAGTTGGCACTCATGTCACTGTAAGATGACAAAGCCAAGGTGAAAGCCTAATGACGTCATCAGATTTGTTCCAACGGTATGAAGAAAGTGAGACTACCAGCGGGTGGGCCTGGGAAGTGTCAAGGAGAGAGGAAAGCAGCCACCAGCATCTGCTGCAGGAAAAGCAGTCCGTGCCCAGTGCCCGTCTGTGGAAAGTCCTTCAGTTTGTTTGGTTTGCTTTGGCCTATATAGCGATGACAACCCTGCCTGGATATTTCCCTTTACCAGTCAGTCAAGATCACCTTTCACCTTCATCTTCGAAAGATATCTTTCACTTGCCTATTTGTGAGAGGACCCTCCTCACAGTGTAACTGACCCCAGAACTAGGCAGCTTTAAAAAGCAAAGACTGTGATCTCTCCTCAGACAGCTTATGAATGTTATCTGATGTGGGAGTCATGCCCCTTCTCTGGGAGGATGCCTTCTTTGCTAACCTCGGCAAATGCTTCCAAACGCATTAAATAAGGGTGTCCTTATGGTCCCTTTAATATCAAATCTTGATAACTAATTAGGAAAAAAAACCCTGAATCTTTATTTTTAAAGGCCATCAACATTCTAAAAGTCGGATAACTACAATGGAATAGAGAGTCACAGAACACGAACTATGTAAGATCGGTTGTATACATGTGTGCCTTTATGCAAGTGGCTGGCATGAAGTGTGACCAGTGCCTGTCATTGTGGGAATGTGTGCTGAATCCTGTCGCCAGATACAGCAAGCCCAGGGACCATCTCCGGGGTTACCTGGTCTAGTCAGCACCTTCTCAACGTTTTCCTTTCTATCTTTGTATCCCCTGTGGCTGTCAAATTCTGAAGAGAAGGATGTGGGAGCAAATCAAAGGAGTGCCAATTTGGTCATGACTAAAGCAAAAACTCCTCACCCACGTCCATCCAAGATGTGAAGATGTACAAAAGCTAAAATCCAGATGGTGGCCTGGCTAACCTCAGATGCTTCTTGCTTCATTTGACTATTTAAACTTTTTAATTAGGTTCTTTTCTGTTCTACACCTTTTTTTTAAGGTAGATTATTTTTAGACAAAATAAATAACATATTTTGTGAGCAGGTGGAAAGCTAAAAAATTCTAGTCACCAGGTGTCATACTATCAAACAGTACACCAGGTGTAAAAAGTAGAAAAATAACCTGAGAGGGTATTGGAGAAAATTCCAAGAAAGGTCAGACAGTTTTTACCCTAGCCCTGGCAATTACTTTGCTCCACAATTTCACTGCAAAGAAATCCTAACTGCTAGAAAGGTATATGCTAATTATGAACCCCTCCAAATCCAGAAAAACTCTCAGCAGAGAGTATTTCTCTCCCCCGCTGGTTTCAGAGACACTGCTCACAGCCACATCCTCTTCAGCCTCAGCGCCAGCCCAGGCTTCACCCACCTGTGCCTGCCCTCTACTCTTCCATACGAAGCCATCACTTCCAGGAAGCTGTCTCATGCTCAAGTCAAACAAACTTTTGTCATTCACCGACGTTGTGTCTGGTTCTGAGGGAACAGAGCTGCAAAAGCAGGCACGGGCTTTACGGTGGCGAATGAAAAGAAAGATTCTAACACTCGAAAAGCATGGATTGAGCCAGGCAAGGTGGTGCAGGCATTTAATCCCAGCTCTCAGGAGACCACAGGCAGGTGGATCTCTGAGGCTTTGAGGCCAGACTGATTACATTGTGAAAACTTATATGAAAAGAAAAAAACCACATATTAAATTGATAAAATCCTTGGTGCAGGCCAGACCCTCTTCTATGGACACTAAATATTGTGGATGAGTGTCACAGCAAAGCGCTGAGCAGAAAGTGTGTGTTGGCGCATCCCTGAACATACAGATACATATATACTGCGTGTATACAGCCCCTCTGTGTCATCAGGAAATGTGTTCCAGGACCCCCAGGAGAATACTAAAAGCTGCAAGTCCTCAAGCCTCTTTTCTGAGGTAGTTCAGTGCTCGCACTCAAGCTCCGGCAAGCTTACCGCGTTCTTTACATCGCGTCTAAATTTTTCTGAGGTGAGTAAAGGCTCCTCCTGCTATTGCCTTCACAAGAAAAACAGCTTGGAACTGGGGAACTTGACCCTTCCTCTGCTCGTCATTCCCCAATTCAAAATGCTCTCATCTCTGAACAGCCTGCATCCCCTTAGGTGTGTAGCTGGGCTCAGTACACTCAAGCCTCAGCAAAACCTTCTCTATAGTTTCAGCCATTTTGAAGAAAATGGGCTTAGGGTGCCCACTTAAGCCACACTGTTTCCTGTCGTAACCCCTCTTTCCCTGGGCATACTAAGAGTCCTTGCCCTTTTTGTACTTTGTCACTTTGTGGAGCTGGTACTTGCCATATTTCTTGCAGAAAGTCTGGCAGGTCTTAGCAATGTTCACCATGTTTGCGAGGACCATAATAGTCACAGAAAGAAGCAGAACCAGCAACAGAAGTTTATAGGGGTCATGTCTAAATTAATAATAATACCTAGTGAAAAAGCTATGTAAATAGTAGTGTATTGTTTAGGGAATAATGCCAAGAGAAATATTCTCACAGCCTGCAGGACGTAACCCAGAGCAGTATCAGCAAATTCTGCTTTGTTCTGTTCTGCTTTCTTTAGCAGTCTAGTCTTTATTTAGAATCAGGGGAGGGATGGAAAGAAAGAATAAACTTTTCTTGAAAACTTCAAGATTAAGTTCACAGTCTCTTCAATATGACTCCTTGAATTACAAGTTCTCCTAAACTTGTAAGCAATGTTTGGTTGCATTCTACCTCGAGAAAAATGAGGACTCTGTATTGATTTTTCTCTCCCCCGAGTCAAAGAGAGTGCAGGTGTTTAAGCACTTATGAAACTGATTGACTCCCCTCCAGCAGCCAATTGACAATAAGTTTAAGCTTTAGAGTGAGGCTGTAAAGGTTTGATTATATTAACAATACCAATAGTTATGGGTTCATAAATCTTAAGAGAAAGGATGCATATGTCACAGAGAAAGCATGAAAACGTTGTTCTTTTAACACGGATAACCCTCTATTGTGTGGAGACCCGGTTGATCAGCTATTCCATTATTTGAATAAGTATCTGATGTCTTGTTTTCTTTCAAGAAGGCAGGTGCAGGATGAAGCAGGAAGCCTGCCAAGAAAGATGATAAATTACCATTTGGTGCTGGTGACCAGGGGTGTGGAAATGCAGGGCTGCCAGGGATAAAGAGAGGGAATAACTAGAAATGAGAAAGGAAGAATCCGAACTGCGACTTCAGAGGTATTTACCTCGTTTCTTCGTTATCCTTGGGGTGTACTAAGAGTCCACGTTCATTTTTGTAACCTGCAAAATGAAGTGCTGTTGGAAACAGCCGTGCACCAGCTCCAGTTTACATCACAGCTGCAGAGTTCAGACGAAAATTCAGAGCTGAGGAGGAGCTTGACGGAACCAAAATGACCAAGGCAGACAAATGACGTAAAGCAAAGAGAAGTGCTGGAGCACCTGGGCCACAGTCGCAGAAGGCACGTGGCCCACACCAATTGCACTGAGTAGAGGTACACCTCTCTGTACTGTGTTTCACATCCTAAAGCTTTGAAGAATCAGACAGGCCAACAATAGCAACACTGGAAATGATCACAAGTCACTTTAGGACTCTGTCCTGTTAGGATTTCCTGCTTACAGGCCAAAGATTAAAAACTACTGTTTCATGCTCATTCAGTGGCAAAGGCTGCCCTCCTCGTGTTGACTGCAATAACTAAATATTGCTTCACACTCGGCGGGGTGCTTAGAACAAGACCGAGACTCAAATTCATGAACAAATGGAGGAAAGGCAAAGGAGAAAGACTCGCCTAGGACATTGGGAGGTGTGAGAGGTGTGCCTATGGGGCCGGAAGCTCAGGCTCCTGGGAGTGTGGCATCTGAACTGGCAAAGGGCAGAGAGGGCACACATTCTAGGAACTCAGAGAAAGGGAGCTAGAGGGGCAGATAGCTGGGTTTCTGGGACTCAGGATGGATGGGCGGGTGGCAGAATATGAAACTAGAAAAGTTCCCCAGGCTTACAGCACAAAGGATATTGGACGTGAGTCTAAAAAGTTTGCAGGTTATTCTGTCCCAGATGTATTTTGAGCATGGAGGTTATACAGGGACTTTGCACTTGGCAGTAAGTATTTATAATGCAATGTGATTGGCATTGCAAAGACATATGACTTAAACGATAGGAGAATGTCACAAAAAAAGGGCCAAGTTATGCTTTCTAAGAGAAGTTCACTCTGAGATGGGTTGAGGGGTGTCACTAGGAGTTAACCAGTCACAAAGGGATGGAAAATATTTCTCTTAGATGGGAGGAATGGGGGAGGGGCAGACAGGGAAGAAAGGGAGGAAGTGAGGGAGGGAGAGAGAAAGAGAGGGAGGAGGAAGGAAGAAAGGAGGAAGGAAGGAAGGAAGGAAGGAAGGAAGGAAGGAAGGAAGGAAGGAAGGAAGGAAGGGAGGGAGGGAGGAAAAAGGGAGAAAAGGGAAAGGGCAGAACAGAAAGAATGGGAGGGGGAGAAAAGAAAGGAAACCTTAGTTAGATTTCAATACTGTTTTGGTTTGTTTTAACGATTTAAAAACATCTCGGCGTTTAAAATGGGGGGGGGGATTTTAAATGTGCCAGAATGATAAACAAGGGGGAGTGGCCTGTTCACAGAGCATGTTGGCTTGCTTTGGTTACCTACAGCACCAGACGTGCCTGGTTCTGGCCGTTCTCGAAAGCCAGGTTGGGAAGACTGCTGAAACACAGGGCCCGGAGAATCCAGATGTGGAATTTGATTACTTGCTTTGTCGGTGACAGAGCAGCAGTTCCGGAACACTACAAGGTGTTCTCACAGCTCCCAAAAGGAGCGGTAGCATCGTGTTGTGATGCTGTGGGTTAGTGTGATCGGGAGGGTGCCTGTGCTCCAGAGCTGCGCACATGCTGTCTTCTCTGTCGGTGAGGGGCCGCCCGCCGTATGTGACAGTAACAATCATACAACACACACTGGACTGTCATCTCTGGAGAGACGCAGCGGGTAGAGACAGTCCTCATGATCACTGCACTTTCTTTACACGAACAGATGCACGGACAGCAGCTGACACAGGGCGAGGCTTGAAGCCCCCGGCACTGTGACGCAGCTTACACACTGCTAGGGAAACATGAGTTCTAGAACAATGACAAGTTAGGAATACTTGAAGACTAAGACTAAGCACACATGGACATGGGCAAACACACACACTCATGCAACACTTATACACACACTCACACGCACTCATACACACATTCATACACACACACTCATAGACACACACACATTCATACATAAACTCACACGCTCATAAACGCACACTCTCACACACTCACATACACATTCCCCTTATATACCTACACCCTCACACACTCACACGCATTCATACACACACAAACTCATACACACTCACACACTCATACACACACACACATACAATATGAAAATAGAAGGGAAACTAGTTAGGAAAAGAGAGGGAAGACGTGGAGTGGGGACAAAAGAATGTAATATGGGGTGGATATAATTGAAATTATATTCTGCACAATGAATGAAAGTGGAATAAAGAAACCTGGGGTGTGGGGGGGAGCATTGTGTGAGTGTTTGTGTATGTGTGGGTGGGTGGGTGGGAGCATGTGGGGGGGGGGAACGTGTGTGTGACATGCTGCTGCTGATGATGTTAACGACACCAAGGAACTGGGGCCTGCTGATGACTCTCAGTCCTCTGCCATGACTGGTACTCATTTTCAGGCTGTGCATTTGAGTGGTGTGTTTGTGCCCCACGCTCATTTCCTTTAGTAATTATCTCAAAAGGCCTGGAACGCGCCCAGCGGCAGCCATGTTCCACCATAATGAGGAACCCAGGCCCTGATTGCCGGGATACATCCAGGCCAGGTCACTGCAGCTCTTCCCCTAAGTCTGTCATCTTGGGCAGTTTAACTCTGTCATATTTTCTCATCTGTGACGTGAAAGATTTACACTTTTTAATTAGTTGGCTAGACCACTGCCAAGTGTGAAGATCAAGGAGGTGAGACTGTGGAGGGAGCATGAAAACAGGATGACTAAACGATCTTTAAAAAACGCTGCCTGAGCAATGGTGGCTCCGCTGTTAAGAGCACAGGTTGCTCTTCCACAGGACCCAGAGCCGTTTCCCAGCACCCAAACAGCAGTTCACAAACGTCCATAACTGCAGTCCCAAGGGATCCAACACCCTCTCCCAGTCTCTATGGGCACTGCATGTATGTGGTACAAAGACACATGCAGGCAGAACATACAAGCACATGAAATAAAAATAAAAGTTTTAAAGTACTGCTTGAAGGACAATCATGGAGTAAGTGTTTGGGGGAGGAGAAACACAGTATCCCCGGCCACACGTTAGACGTGGCGATGTTATTTCTAGGTCTCTAGCATTCTGAGAGAGTGAGTGACATGAAAGGCAACGCTTAGTCGCCTTGCCCGGGTGGCAACACTTAGAATAATGACAGTACTGTACTAACCAACTTCCCACGACTATGACAAATCTTAAATCTAGCCGGCGTGTAAAGATGAAGGGTGGCTGTTGCCTGTGACTTTGAGGGGTTCCGCCCACGGATGGTTAGCTCGTTTGATTTTGAGCTTGTGGCGAGCTAGTACACCCCTACAAACATATGCATGGGGGAGGGGGGGAACTTCAGAACAGGGAACCAAAAGAGTTAGGTAAGGGCAATACGAGGGACCCACAATACCTTTAGGAGGCAGCCCCCCAAAAACTTAGATGCCTCACACCAGTTTCCACCTCTTAAATGTTCTAGCATCACCCTAAAACTTCATGCGCTAGGGAAACAGACTTTAATGCAGAAGCCTTTAAAAATATTCCAGATCCAGTGACAAACACCTAGTTCTTATGACATGCCAGGCACTTACTGAATCTTTTAACTTTCTCAATAGCCCCACTAAGTAAACCATGCCAGAGCAATTTCACACCCCAAAAGGATCATTTGGCCCACTCATGAAGTAATGGTTCTCCACACCTAGAACCTGAGAATATGACAATCAGGTACCTGAGGTGAAAGCAGTTCTGAAAACTTATCTTCTGCTAATACATTGCAAGTGAGGATAAGGCTGGTTTCCAATGCCCCACCACAGTCAAAAAAGTATGGTGCCCTTCTGCTTACCATAAGATATGACCCCACAGAAAATAGTACAAGATCGGGATCAGGTAGAATGCTAGTTTCTGAATCTAAAGAAAACTTAGAGAATGGAACAGCTCTCCCTCACCTAGAAGAAAACTAGGGTCCTAGGAAGGGCAAGTGACCCAAGCCCATAGGACACACAGCTAGTTAGCAGCACGGTGATCTGAGACGCTCAGGTCTCCTGACTAGCAAGTAACCTGTGTCTGCCTCTTCTTGTCACCCAAGTCTGTGTACTCAGTACCTGGCCAAGCTCTCTACCTCCCCTAAGTCAGCTCCTTCCACTCACGCCCAAAGCCAAGTTTCCCCATTTGTTCTAGTTTATTTTTATAGCACCTGTGTGTTCCCGTCAGACGTAGGTAGAGGAACATTTTCACACAGGTTATTTTCCTCCCATTTCTTCATGGTGATGTGTACCTATTAGCATTTAGTCATTCCTGTTTTGTTTTTTGCTGGGGTGACTCAGTGTGCGACCATCTGGGAACAAAAATCACCATATAAGCCTAGAGCCTCCACTGACCCATAGACACATGACTAGGAGCCTTCCCAAGCCCATTTGATAAGGGAAGAAGGAGCAGTCTCTTCCATCTGGGGTCATCAAGTTTATGTTTTAAGCCAGCATAACCATAAAGTAATATGAATGGCAATGTTACCTCCAGCGTTGAATATTTAGTCTATTCTATCTATTTCCTTACTGTTAGAGGCCACGGTCTAAGCCACTCCACCCCAGCTGTCATCTTAGACCATTGCTTCAGTCTCCCAGACTGTCTGTTCATCTAGGACAGACATCTAGTTTTCTGGCTTAAAGGCTGTCAAGTTGAATACGTAACTTGTATCCACTGTCACCGGTCATTCTGGCTATAAAGATTTAAGACCAAGAACGGAAAGCAGCAAGAGCATTTTAACAGCCCCACTGTAGACATTCCCGTGCTTTTCCAAGCTAAAGAAACACCCTCCTAAGCGTGGCCCTCTGAGGTCCCAGTAGTGGGCAAAACCTTCAACCTACAACCTGTACTGCCTGCGAGATGTGCTGCAACAATGGAGGGGCAGAACGTGAGGGAGCAGCCACCAACGACTGGTCCAGGCTGAGGCCCCTGCCAAGAGAGGAAGCCCATGTCTGAATGACCAGTGCCTGGAGGCTGGAGAGCCCAGGGACAGAGCAGAGAACCAAACACAACTGACTAAATAAATAAAGAAATGAGTAAAATGCTTCTTAATGATACAGTGCTTTGCCCATAGATTAGTGCCTACTCCAGGATCATCAGGAAGGCTGCCTCTGGCGGCTAATGGCAGCTGATGCAAAGACCCACAGCCAAACATTAGACAGAGAGAGAGAGAGCAGAGCGCCAAGGTTGGAGGCCTCCATCGGCTCCTCCCCTTGGAACAAACTCCACAAAAGAAGGGGAGAAGCAATCGTGAGTGGCAGAAGGGTTGAAGATGCTGGAGGAGCACAGGCAAATGGAGACAACTAAGCAGGGCTCACGGGAGCTCAGAGGCTGAAGAGATAATTGCAGAGCCTTCGTGGGTCTGCACTAGGTCCTCTGCAGACATGTTATAGTTGTTGGCTTGGTGTTTTTGTGGGACTCCTGATAGTGGGAGTGGGGGTGTCTCTGGCTCTTTCACTTGGTCTTGGGACCCTTTTCTTCCTACTGGGTTACCCAGCATTCTGAAGTTAGGCTCCTCTGCACTTCCCAGATGAGATAAGGATCTCTGGGTTCATCTTAAAAGAAGCCTACCCTCCTGGGTTGTAATGAAGATTAAGTGCATATGATACTTGATTTGTCCAAATGGATTAATCCTTTTTATCAGCTAGAAGTCTCAAGAGGGAATAGCCAACCAATGACTGGCCCAACTTGAGACCCATCCCACAGGAGAGAGCCAACCTCTGATACTGTCAATGACACTCTGCTATGCTTGCAGACAGGAGCCAGCATAACTGTTTTCTGAGAGGCTTTATCCAGCAGCTGATGGAAACAGATGCAGGGACCCACAGCCAAACAATAGGTGGGACTTGGGGAGTCTTGTGGAAGAGCAGGGGAGATTGTGGGAGGGGGGCAGAGGGACCAAGGACTCCACAAGAATACCTACAGAGTAAACTAATCTGGGCTCACAGAGACTGAACACCAACCAGAGAGCATGCATGGGCTGGAACTCGGCCCCTGCACATAAGTAGCAGATGTGCAGTTTAGTCACCATGTGAGCTCCCTAACAAGGAGAACCACTGCTCAAGAGCCTTGTCCCACTGTTCTGTACTATCCCATTAAAGGGGTATTTTTAGTTAAGAAAACCTTTGGGTTTTTCAAAACGTATTTATTAAAAGATAGGAAACTCTACGGGTGAGAGAAAGAAATACCTTACCAGGATTTTGCAATTATCCACACAAATGTTATTACCAAAGGCAAATGACATGCACATGACATACATGTGTACACATACACACACACAGGGAAGTCAGTAGAGTTAGCTCAGAAGATCCCAGTCCATAATGAAGCACTGAAATATAAGTGAGTCCCTGTATATTTTCACAGTATACACACACATGCATGTACCTATGCCTACAAATACGCATACACTATAAAGTAGCCAATGTGCTGTGCCTGTCTGTCTCTTGTCTAACCCATACCTGATTCTGATCTCAGTTCCTTGGGATGTGCAACTCAGGTGGCTGTGTTTTGAAGGAAGTACTTCATCCTCTTGCCATGTCTCCCTTGAATGTCTCTGATCATTTCTGTGCCCTCATCCTCATGTAGGCATGGGGTTCTAGGCGCTAATGTGTTCACTTGGTCCAGCTAAGGCAGCCACTTGGTCTGCAGATTCATCATTACGCCAATCATCTATGCATTTGGAACTTGACCTGATGCTGAGCCCAGCTGCCCCCAGGGTGATAAACACAGAGGAATGTCCCTTTAGTAAAACATTGATACTTTCCATCATATATTGCATGCTGTGCATGTAAATACATCAGAATCGCTTTCTGCTAGAGCAGAGACACACTCGGACAGTAGCCATGGCTAATTGCTGTCTTTAGTGCAATAGGAATGCTCTCTGAATGGGTATCCAGCAATGAGCCCTCACTGTTCCCACCCTGCTTCAGAGTCCCCCACTTGTTACTCAGGTCTCAGTTTCTGTCTTTCAGGACTGTCCCTCTTCCATCCTCCCCAACGGCTCTGATCTACCCTCTTGATCCTACATGCTGATCCATGTAGATTCATCACTGTGAAGTTCCTTCCTTCTTCCTGCGTGCCTATGCAGTTCCCTCAGTTCAGTCAGCAGTCACATGCTATGACACTACCATGTTCTAAAGTGCTTCTATCTACTTGGTGAAAATGGTCACCATATGTGTAAATGATATGGTCCTTTACAGTCAGGGAAGCACCTGTTCTACCTGTGAAGGTAAAGGCCACGAACCATGGCCATTCGGCTTATTCTGAAGACACAGAGCCCAACCTCCTGCTTGGCATGGCCTCTGAATATTCCTTGGCAGAGTGGAAGAATGAAGAACGGCATCACATGAAATGGTTTCTTAGGCAAAGGGCAACTCAGTAATCCTTGGAGGACGGTTAAGGTTGGGATTGATACAGACAAAAAGGAACAAGGGCATGATGTCAATAGGGATGAATACAGTACACTTAAAGGGAATGAATTTCACCTGAGTGGAACGCACTCTCTATTACTGGTGAAGGTCCCAGTCCAAGATGAAATGTCTCTTAAATGTCGTCTTGCCTTAAAATGTCACATACATGAGGTTTCATTCTAGACTACATTCTGTTTTACTTGATATAGAAAGATGCTTCACACTGCCTTCTGGAGCACAAAGAGTTTTCTAAAATTTTGTCCTGTGCCTTTGCATGGAACCACATGGGCCACACGGATAGCACTCTCAAATGCTGCAGAAACTCTACACACAGTTTTAATAACAGGGATGAAGGCATTGAGGGGGGCTCTTGCCCATTTCCACAACTGATGTCTTACTGCAAGATGCCACCCCATTTCCCTGGCCCACAGCGACATAGCTTCCAAACCAACTTCCTGCTTCTATTCCAATCTGCCCTGTTTTCTGAATTCATGGTATAAGTCTAAAGAATTAAAATCCTCCGTGCTTTTCATTACAGTCAAGAGGACATAAAAAACTTTAGTAAGGCCTCACAGTCCACACAACTGACCTCCGCTAGGTTGTACAAGCTCATGTCTGCCTGGGCTCGTGCAGCTTGGGCTCTGTCCGAACACACCAGCCCTAAGCACAGCTATTTGCTTTCTTCCCAGTGTCTTGAACCAGCCAGGGATCACGCTGACACATTCTTCTTCTTGGCCTTTGTTTTCTACGTACCTCCTGAATAAGTCCATGTTTTTTCTCCTGCTGTTCTTCTTGTGTTGTGTGTCTCCCACTCATTAGCACAAATCCTAAGGCAATAGGTAATGTCTTGGCTCAAGACCCTGCTCCCTGCTCCCTGCTCCCTTGATATATTACAGCTACACAGAAAATGTTTCCTACGTGACTGCATAAATGGGAGAGCTCGGGCACAGGCTTCCTTCTTTCAGAGCAGGAGCTCAGACTCTTGAGTAGTTCTCAGCTTTCGTAATGCTGTAACCCTTTGGTACTATTCCTTATGCTCTGGTGAGCCCAACCACAAAACCATAAAATCATTCTGCTGCTACTTCCTTACTATTACTTTATTACTGAATCATAACATAGAATATCTGATATGTGAGACCCCTGTGGGGCCTCAACCCACAGGTTGAGAACCACTGGCTCAAAGAGCTTGAGTGACTTGAAACAATGTTCAGAACCAAAACAAAATGTGGTTTTTGAAAGACCCTTCTAATTACTAAAAGCAGAAAGGCAGCACAAATAGTTGGTGGCCACTTTGGTGAGGCTTGGGTGAGAAAGAAGTTGGAGGGGCAGAATCTTGCCAAGGACAAATGATGAAGTAATCTCCCCTGAATGTCGTTCCCCTCCCAGGGCACACAGTAGGGCTTCCCAGAACAACAATGATGGAAGTGCAGCCCCTCCTCATGTTCCCCCCCCATGTCGCTCCAATGGCTAAGCTTCTGGAGAGAGGAACTGAGTTTGATCCTGTTTGGAAACAAAGAAGCCGGATGTGGTGTTGCCATCCAGTAGCAATCTTACTACTGAGGCAAAGTGGCAGATGCTAGGATTTTGGAACCAAACCTGCTCCTGGGTTGCCTAGAAAATTATGATGTCGACAGGCTTAAGAGGGGCCAAGATGGCGGCACCAGGAAAACACCGTGTCTGAGAAGCGGGACAACACACTCCGTGCAGCGACCAGGAGACTGAATTCTGGGCCCTAAAACAACAGTGATCGATCGTGTTTCCCAGGTGAGGGGAGGCCCCCACGGTGTGGGAATCGGTCGGGTCCACTCTCGGCTGCCCAGCCAGAACCCGGAAGAGAACCCGGCTAACTCGGGCTTTGGGTCTCTGGGCTGGTGCTGCAAGCCTGCTTGTCACGATCAATTTCCCAGGCTGATTGGTGGGCACAAGGGGGCCTAAGGCTGGGAGTCCCAGTCGCAAAAAAAACCCCACGGGGAAGGAAAGTTGCCAGACTGCTCACGGGTCACCCAGTCTTTCCCTGGAAGGTCTCTCCGACCACGGGTACCTGCTGCCATCACAATTGAGCTCCCGCGCCGCACACTAATTACAGCTGAGTGCCCAGCTCAAAATCCCTACTCCCTCTTCGGAGGAGGCAGGAGGTGTCCAGCAGAATCTGCCACAGACCACATTGTCTGTACCCCAACCCGAGATCGGGGCTGAGAAAACCCAATCCTTTTGGGCACTCCCCCAAACGCCACCATCACCCTGCCGCAGCGAAGCAGAAGGATAAAGAGGCGCACAGCGGCTTCACAGTGCCAGAACTCCAGTGCTGCCGGCTGCTCCTAGCAAACAAACTACAGTGGTCATTCTACATGTACTGAGATTATCCTGGGTCCAGCACAATAAGGTCTAGCAGCAAGTTCTATCACCAGCGCCCCCTCCCCCGCCACGACCCCTGGCAGAGAAACGCTGGCTCAGGGCTCAGGATCCCATTGAGAAGCCCCAACCCCTGCTGGCACTCCCCTGAGAGCACCTCCATAAGCTTGCCCTAGCAGAGGAGAAGGTCAGAGGGGAAGGACAGAGAGGCAGCCTGCCAAGGACACAGCACCCTCTCTCCAGCAGCCCCTAGCAGAGAAACCCAAGCTCTGGATCTGAGGACACTCAACCCTACCCGGTACTCTCTTGGGATCAGCAAAATAGATTCTACCGCTAGGCTGCTTCTGGCAGAGAGATCTGGGCCCGGGATCTGGGATTGAGTACACTCAACCTAACTCTTTGCCGCACCACCCAGGGACCAGTCAACATAACCCCTCCTGGCAGAGGGAAAGGACAAAGAGGCAGCACACAGGAAAGCTGGACAATGAGTCCTGCGGCCACAGTGTCACAGAGCTGACTGTTAGCCTACCCGTGCACTTCCGCAGCAGGACCAAAACAGAGAGTAGTGAGCAAGGGGAACCCCTGTGCATTCCAACTGGTCCTGCAAGAGAGTGAGTGAGCCTTCTAGGGAGAGATTGCCCCAGACCCAGGGCCTTTCCACAGAAGCAACCAGACGAGATCCCTGCCACCCACACTCCTAGTGTGGGCATCATAGGGATTCTTGGGATAGCGACCCCAACATTGAAGCCTCTGCCTTGCGGGTCCACCAGTGTAATCCAGGCAAACAATCCCTGGATCTCAGTCAGAACTGTGTAATAGTGGCTTGCAGGCCACTGCAATAGTCAGAGAATCCGCGCATGCACACTGCGCCCACTAAAAGCGCACGCGAATAGCGCCAGCGTCACATTCCTTACTTAGGCAAAACTGAAACCACAGTGCACACTCCCAAACCAGTGAACCTCTCTCATCTTCCTGAAAAAACAGTCCAGAAAACAGAAAGAGATGATCATAGCCCGAACTACAATCTCGAGGAACAAACAGTGAGGATTATAAATAACCAGATGGCTAGAGGCAGACGTAAAAACACTCCCAACAAAAATCAGGACATAATGACCTCACCAGCAACCCCACAAAACAATGGACACTTCAGTTCACTAGATATACAAGAAAACGACCTCAAAACTATGTTTCTCCAGCTATTCGAGGCCCATAAAGATGAAATGAACAAAGCCCTCAGAGAAATAGCCAAAGAAATTGAGACTAACCAAGAGGAAACAAATCGTGCTCTCAGAGAAATGACCACGAAAATTGAGGCAAACTGAGAAGAAATGCACAAAGCTCTCAAAGAAATGTCCACACAAATGAAGGCAAATAAAGAAGAAATAAACAAAGCTCTCATAGAAATACAGGCAATTATACCCAAAGAAGTAGAGGCACAATTAGTGATACATAGAGAGGAAACGGACAAAAATATAGAAGCTATCATTGAAAAGCAGGAGTCCACATTCAAACAGATGAAGGAAACGGTGCAAGACGTGAAAACAGAATTAGAATCAATAAAGAAAACACAAATAGAGAAAAACCAGGAGCTGGAGAACATAGAGAAAAGATCAGAAACTACAAAGGTAAGCATCACCAACAGAATACAAGAGATGAAAGAAAGAATCTCAGGAGCCGAAGATACACTTGTGGAAATTGACACGTCTCTCAAAGAAAAAATAAAATCAGAAAAGTTCCAAACACAAAACATCCAAGAAATCAAGGATACCATGAAAAGACAAAACCTAAGAATAATAGGAGTAGAAGAAAAAGAAGACATCAGGCTCAAAGGTCCGGAAAATATTTTCAAGAAAATTATAGAAGAAAACTTTCCCAACTTAAAGAAGGAGATGCCCATAAACATACAAGAGGCCTACAGAACACCAAGTAGACTAGACCAGAAAAGAAATTCTTCACGTCACATCATAGTCAAAACACTGAACCTACAAAACAAAGAAAAAATTTTAAAAGCAGCAAGGGAAAAAGGCCAAGTAACATATGAAGGTAGACCTATCAGAATCACACCAGATTTCTCAACAGAAACTATGAAAGCCAGAAGGGCCTGGACAGAAATCATACAGTCCTTAAGGGACCACAGATTCCAACCCAGACCTACTATACCCAGCAAAACTTTCAATCAACATAGACAGAGAATTCAAGATATTCCAAGACAAAACCAAATTTAAACAATATCTACATAGTAACCCAGCTCTACAGAAGTTACTAGAAGGGAAACTCCAAACCAAAGAAAACAACTATATCAAAGGAAACAGAGGAAATAGATAACTACACAACAAAAAAACCAAAAGAAGACAAGCAATGAAACTCAGTGACACCACCAACACCACATCTAAAGTAAGTAACAATTGTTGGTCACTAGTTTCTATCAACATCAACGGACTCAACTCCCCAATAAAAAGACACAGACTAACAGAATGGTTCCGGAAACAGGATCCATCATTCTGTTGCATCCAAGAAACACACCTATGCAACAAAGATAAACACTACCTCAGAGTAGAGTAAAGGGCTGGAAAAATGTCTTTCAAGCAAATGGTTCTAGAAAACAAGCGGGAGTAGCCATCCTAATATCTAATAAAATAGACTTTCAACCCAAGTTAATCAAAAATGATAAGGACAGCCACTATATTTTCATCAAAGGAAAAATCCAACAAGAGGACATCACAATTTTGAATATCTATGCCCCAAATACAAGAGCACCTACATTCGTAAATGAAACAATATTAAAGCTTAAATCACACATTGATCCTAAAATCCTAATAGTGGGAGACTTCAACACTCCACTCTCACCAAGGGACAGATCAACTAGACAGAAAACAAATAGGGAAATAAAAACACAGAGACCCTAAATCAAATGGACCTAATAGACGTCTACAGATCTTTTCATCCAAACTCAAAAGAGTATACCTTCTTTTCAGCACCACATGGAACCTTCTCCAAAATAGACCATATAGTTGGTCATAAAGCAAGCCTCAACATATACAAAAAGATTGAAATAATCCCTTGTATTCTATCTGACCACCATGGACTTAAGCTGGACCTCAACAACAACAGAAATAACAAACAGCCTACACGCACATGGAAACTGAACAACTCGTTACTCAACGACAGCTGGGTTAAGGAAGAAATAAAGAAAGAAATTAAAGACTTCCTAGAATTCAATGAAAATGAAGGCACAACATACCCAAATTTATGGGACACATTGAAAGCAGTGCTCAGGGGAAAATTTATAGCACTAAGTGCCTGCAAGAAGAAATTCATAACATCACATACAAACAACTTAATGGCCCAACTGAAAACCCTAGGAAAAAAAGAAGCTGATACACCCAAGAGGAGCAGATGGCTGGAAATAATCAAACTCAGGGCTGAAATCAATCAATTAGAAACAAATAAAACTATTCAAAGAATCAATGAAACAAAAAGCTGGTTCTTTGAGAAAATCAACAAGATAGACAAACC
Source organism: Psammomys obesus (assembly GCF_907164565.1). Taxonomy (NCBI): domain Eukaryota; kingdom Metazoa; phylum Chordata; class Mammalia; order Rodentia; family Muridae; genus Psammomys; species Psammomys obesus. Next base: position 4,219,555 of record NW_026596091.1, on the reverse strand, counting down.
CTTAGCCAAACTAACTAAAAAGCAGAGAGAATCTATCCAAATCAACAAAATCAGAGATGAAAAGGGTGACATAACTACAGACACAGAGTAAATTCAAACAATCATTAGGTCATACTACAAAAGCCTATATGCCACAAAATTTGAAAATCTAAATGAAATGGACAATTTTCTTGATAGATTCCATCTTCCAACATTAAGTCAAGATCAGGTAGAAAGACTGAACAGCCCTATATCCCCCAAGGAAATTGAAGCAGTCATTCACAGTCTCCCCTCCAAAAAAAGCTCTGGGCCAGATGGTTTCAGCGCAGAATTCTACCAGACCTTCAAAGAAGTGCTCACACCAATTCTCCTCAAACTATTCCACAAAATAGAAACAGAAGATACATTACCAAACTCATTCTATGAAGCAACAGTAACCCTGATACCTAAACCACACAAAGATCCAACAAAAAAAGAGAACTTCAGACCTATCTCTCTTATGAACATTGATGCAAAAATACTCAATAAAATACTTGCAAACCGAATCCAAGAACGCATCAAAAATATCATCCACCACGACCAAGTAGGCTTCATCCCAGGCAAGCAAGTGTGGTTCAACATACGGAAATCCATCAATGTAATCCATCACATAAACAAACTGAAGGAGAAAAACCACATGATCATCTCCTTAGATGCTGAAAAAGCATTTGACAAAGTCCAACACCCATTCATGTTTAAAGTCTTGGAGAGATCAGGAATACAAGGCACATATCTAAACATAGTAAAGGCAATATACAGCAAGCCTATAGCCAACATCAAACTCAATGGAAAGAAACTTAAAGCAATTCCACTGAAATCAGGGACAAGACAAGGCTGCCCACTCTCTCCATATGTCTTTAACATTGTACTTGAAGTCCTAGCCAGAGCAATAAGACAACTAAAGGAGATTAAGGGGATACAAATCGGAAAGGAAGAGGTCAAAGTGTCACTATTCGAAGATAATATGATAGTATATATGGGTGACTCCAAGAATTCAACCAGAGAACTCCTCCAGTTGATAAACACCTTCAGCAAAGTGGCAGGATACAAAATCAACTCAAAAAAATCAGAAGCCCTCCTGTATACCAAAGACAAAAGGGCCGAGAAAGAAATTAGGGAAACAACACCCTTCACAATAGCCACTAACCACATAAAGTACCTTGGGGTGACACTAACCAAGCAAGTGAAAGACCTGTTTGAGAAAAACTTCAAGTCTCTGAAGAAAGAAATTGAAGAAGATCTCAGAAGATGGAAAGATCTCCCGTGCTCATCAATTGGTAGGATTAACATTGTGAAAATGGCCATCCTGCCAAAAGCAATCTACAGATTCAATGCAATCCCCATCAAAATACCAACTCAATTCTTTACAGACCTTGAAAAAAAGATTCTCAGCTTCATATGGAGAAACAAAAAACCCAGAATCTCCAAAACAATCCTGTACAACAACAGATCATCTGGAGGTATCTCCATCCCCGATCTCAAGTTGTACTACAGAGCAATAGTAATAAAAACTGCATGGTATTGGCATAAAAACAGAAAGGAGGATCAATGGAACTGCATAGAAGACCCAGAAATAAACACACACACCTATGAATACTCGATTTTTTACAAAGAAGCCAAAACCATTCAATGGAAAAAAGACAGCATTTTCAACAAATGGTGCTGGTTCAACTGGATGTCCACATGCAGAAAAATGAAAATAGATCTATATTTATCACCCTGCACAAAACTAAAGTCCAAGTGGATCAAAGACCTCAACATAAAACCAGATACTCTAAATCTGTTAGAAGAAAAAGTGGGGAACAGCCTAGAACTCATTGGCACAGGAGACAACTTCCTGAACAGAACACCAACAGCGCAGGCTCTAAGAGCAACAATCAATAAATGGGACCTCATGAAACTGAAAATCTTCTGTAAAGCAAAGGACACTGTCATCAAAACAAAACGCCTGCCTACAGATTGGGAAAGAATCTTCACTAACCCTTTATCTGACAGAGGACTAATATCGAGTATATACAAAGAACTAAAGAAGCTGAAAAGCAGCAAACCAAGTAATCCAATTAAAAAATGGGGAACAGAGCTAAACAGAGAATTCTCGACAGAGGAATATCGAATGGCAGAGAAACACTTAAAGAAATGCTCATCCTCATTAGCCATCAGGGAAATGCAAATCAAAACGACCCTGAGAGATCACTTTACACCCATCAGAATGGCCAAGATGAAAAACTCAAGGGACAACACATGCTGGAGAGGTTGTGGAGAAAGGGGAAGCCTCCTCCACTGCTGGTGGGAATGTAAACTGATACAACCACTCTGGAAATCTCTCTGGCGCTTTCTAAGACAATTAGGAATAGTGCTTCCTCAAGACCCAGCTATACCACTGCTAGGTATATACCCAAAGTTTGCTCAAGTACACAAAAGGGATATTTGCTCAACCATGTTTATAGCAGCTTTATTTGTAATAGCCAGAACCTGGAAACAACCCAGATGTCCATCAACGGAGGAATGGGTGCAGAAATTGTGGTATTTTTACACAATGGAATACTACTCAGCAATCAAAAAGGAGGAAATCATGAAATTTGCAGGCAAATGGTGGGATCTAGAAAAGATCATCCTGAGTGAAATATCCCAGAAGGAGAAAGACAAACACGGTATATACTCACTTATATAGACCTATAAGATATGATAAACATAATGAAATCTATTCACCTAAAAAAGATAATCAAGAAAGCGGACATGGGGTAAGATTATCAATCCTCGTTTTGAAAGACAGATGGGATGTGCATTGAACATTGACAGGAGTCTACTGAGCGCATTTGAAAAACTCTAACTAGCAGTGTTTTCAAAGCAAAGACTCATGACCAAACCTTTGGCAGAGTACAGGGAATCATAAGAAAGAAGGGGAGTTAGTCTGATGGGGAAAGGATAGGAGCTCCACAAGGACCAAATATATCTGGGCACAGGGTCTTTTCTGAGACTGACATACAACCAAGGACCATGTATGAATGTAACCTAGAACCTCTGCTCAGATGTAGCCTGTGGTAGCTCAGTAACCAATTGGTTTCCCATAGTGAGGGGAACAAGGACTATTTCTAACAGGAACTCAATGACTGGCTCTTTGGCCTCCCCACCCCCCAAGGGAGGAGCAGTCCTGTTAGGCCACAGAGGAGAGCTTTGCAGCCAGTCCTGAAGATACCTGATAAAACAGGATCAGATGAATGGGGAGGAGGTCCCCCCTATCAGTGGACTTGGCAAGGGGCACGGTGGAAATGAGGGAGGGAGGGAGGGACTGGGAGGGAATGAGGGATTGGGACACGGCTGGGATACAGAGTTAATAAAATGTAACTGATAAGAAAAAAAATAAAATTCAAACAAAAAAAAATTATGATGTCATCGTGTCACTGGCCAGGTGGCCATGTGGTCTCTCGCTTGGTCCTTTCTCTCTTGCTCCCCTCTCTTGGTCTCTCCTCTTGGCCTCTCTTGGCCCTCTCCCCTTTCTCTGTCGGGGCACCCCTCTCTTTCCCCCCATCATGTCCTGCTCTCCCTTCTCTCCCTCTCTTCATATCTATCTACTAAACCTCTTTCATATAAAAGATCTGTTGTGATCATCATTATTTAAATCGCCCCCATCAGTGGACTTCAGCACCAATCACCTCACCTTTAGGAGGTTGTTCCTGCTACTAGAAGGTAGACAGGGACTGGTAGACATGCCCGGCTCTGCCACTACTTTGTTTATATCTCACAGTAGAGAGGCGTTCATGTCCCATCAATGCAGACAGATCTACACAGCTGCTCTATGATGGAGAAAATACAGAGGTGAAAGCGTAATTTACACCCACACATGGCTACTCCAAAGAAACAGGGTGTCCTCATCACAGAAGGCAACAGAGTTCAGAGAGGCATGGCACTGTCACAAACAGAGCTCATGAGATGCTAAACCTCAAAACTCCTCCCTTCCCCCAACCCCTCACCTCAGGCGGGAGGGGGGCAGGGAATGAGGCCAACCTGACAGTCAAGTGAGAGCTTTTGTTAGGTGGTCTTTTCTGAAAACCTAGCCCTAGGTAGGATGCCCTAGACGCAGCCCAGCTCTTTAATGGTCACTTGCCCTCTCCCCTTTCTCATTGCAGCGAATGACCACTGAGCCTTCTGCTCCCCGAAGGCCAAATACCGAAAATAATTTTCTTTGAGAAGACTTTGTTCAACCTAATTTGTGAGTAAAATTTCCTAAGGGCAGCCGTGAAAGGCCCAAGATAATGAGGAAGTCTCCAAACTCAGGGGAGCTGATGGGATCTGCTCTTTAAGTTACCACACACCATTAATCAATTGTTACTAGGCAGAGTCACGAAGTCCAGATAGAGGTCACCCGACCACATGACCCACAGCCCCTCCCCCCATGTCTCCCAGCTTGTGTCACAGCATATGTGACTTTGTAATTTAGGAGCAGTCATAACCTATGTTGTTGTTTTTTATCTTCTTGAGGCTTCCCTTCAGCCTATGGAGACTTTCTGAGTAAAGCAGAACAGAAACCTGAAGACAGAGCACCAGAGATGAGGGGAAGGTGTGGAAGCTGTCACCAAAAAAACAGGACATGTTGAAAATATACCTCTCAGAAAGCAAATTGGACACAAACTTGACTTTTTTCCATATATAGTTCCAATGTGCCCTCATTTCAAAACTGGGCCTTTTTACCTGTCGTTTTCAATAAACATTCAAATTTAACCTTTTTTTTTTTTCAGTACAAGCCACAGATAGTTTATTGTTTTACACTGTGCACAATTTTGTCTTTTCACATCCTCTACAAATCTATGTCAGACTCGTAAAAGGTCCTGCTCTGCCTTGACTTCCCTCCCAGTTGTGGCATTAAGGAGGCTTTCAAAGGTAGATAAATGTCTCAACACCTCCTTGAGCTATTTTCTCCCATAAGCTCCTAATCCAAAACTCCCTATTATTGCATTCTTTTGCAGACTCTAGAATTTTCTTAGTACTATGTAACAGCAGAAAAAAAAAGTAGCCAAAAAGATAAATAGCATTGCTTCAGGAAGAGTAGAGCTATTTTTATTTCCTTCACATTGGAAACATGGCCCCTGTGTCCACTCTGACTGCCCCTGTCAGCTGTTCTTAGAACACAGCTTATTGGGCAATAACCACATTTAATAGAAACATGCAAAATGCCAACCAGAAAAAAGGAATTAAACAATATTAACACGTTATGGTTGTACCATCTCAGACATAAACTGTGCTGTTATAATTGGGGGCTCAGAGCCCACAATTATAGTTCTCAAAGAGAAGTCCTCTAGTTTTTTCAGATTAAAAAGTTGTCCACGTTTACACAAAAGCATAAAAACTCTGTGTAGATTGAATTTACCTAAGTCAAAACAAAGATAATTTCATTTAGAATCTCTGTGTAGAATCATGGGTCAGGCTATTTTCTAAGTAACATCAGCATTTCTTAATTCTACAAATAAGAAAGCACATTAGATAAGATGCTTAGAAGTTGGTTTGGACCAGGAGAAAAGTCACCAATTTTATTTTAAGAAGCAAACTCCATAATCAGGAATTTACATCATAAGTGTGATGAGTAAAACAAAGCTATATAACATGTGTTTACCACAGTTCATTGTGATGGAGAAAAAATAAATTTATGAAACAATATGTGTAGTATGAGTTTATTTTTATAAAAATATTTGTGTGGCTATGCCAAGGAAAATGTTGGAAAAGATATGCTCCAGTATGCAAATAAATAATTGTGACCATTTGGCAATGGGGCCATATAGAATTTTTGCCCTTTTCATAACTTCAGGTAACTTCTCTTTTATTTCACTTAAAAAGAATAATGAGGAAACTATGAAGAAAGTGATTTCCATTTTTTTAAAAAGGAGATGAAGCAGAGTAGTTGGGGGGGGTGTCCTGCACTGTTGCTGGCCTTGCCATCTGGGTTAGTGACATGCGTGCAAAAGACCTAAAGAGAGAGGTGGAGAAAGGCAAGCAGGAAGGCTTCACCACACTAAATGAAAAGCAAACAATATGCATATCAGCATCCTGAGATGTACCATTCTGCGGGGAAAAGCCAAGACAAAAGACTCATCGGACACAACAGTTCAAAGCATATTGCACCTGTCAAAATGTCTGTCATCTTCTATAGAAATGCTCCTTTCTCAGAGAGAAAGAAGAAACTTCAGAAAAGTCACTCAGGAACAACAGCTTACTTTGTCCCCTTCCTCTTGCCAACCCCTCCATCTGAAAGCCATTGAGCTTCATGCTAAAGATTGCCTGGAAGGACTGACAATAGGAAGGTCTCTTTCATTGTCAAGGACAGTTACACTTTGAAGATGACGCTCAAAAGAGGTTAAAATGGGTCAACAAGCAATTGTTGACCCTATGCATGGACATGTGAAGAGAACATTGTTAAAGTCACACACACACACACACACACACACACACACACACACACACACAATCTCAATCTCAAAGAATTCAGTTTTAACCTAGAGGTTGTGAGGAGGGAACTAATGCGCAATGCCGATTTCTGATTTCACCCCGAAAAAGTGTTAAAGGGCAAGAGGACCAGTTAACAGACAGTTTAGGGGTAGCTTTTGCTATTCCAAACACCCAGATAAACTCTGTATTAAGAGACAAGTGCAAGACAGGGCAATATGAAAAATGTAAATTTAAAACACATGTAAGAAGTGGTCACTCCGTGTAGGCATTTATGTCATCAATAATTATATTTTCTGACCAGACACAGTGCTAATTTCAGTATTTGGGACACAGTGCTAATTTCGACACAGAGGGATTGCTGCAAATTCATGTCGCTATGGGCTACACCCTGAGATCCAGACTAGCCTAGCTGTGAGACCTTGCCTCTAAAAGTTAGGTTTTCTGACTTCAGAAAACGTGTGCTTCTTTTAACTGGACGATTTATGATTTATAAGCAGCGGGTGGACAGTCCTCATAAACCGTAGGTCTTACATGTGTGCCATTTCTAGAAAACTTAGAGACGGAGGACAGCTGACACAGAGAGATGCAGCTGAGGAGATGGACAGCCTGCCTCCGCCTTATGCCTCACACATGACTCTGGACAAGTAACCTAACCTCTTTACTCTCAGTCTCTCCCTGTTAAAGGGAGAAAGGGAGAGATAACCCTGGCCTTCAAAGTAAACTTCTCTCGCAATAAAACCGAAATGACTGAGTTTTGAAATTGGTGAAATAACTTACTGTGCGTATGTGCTTCCGAACTTTACATTCTCAGATGGCCGCCTGCCTTGAGAAGTTTCTTCTCAGCCTTGGAAATAAGTGAGATGGGGCTGGAGAGTTGACTTGGCAGTTAAGATCATGGGCTACTCTTCCAGAGAACCTGGCTTCAAGTCCTAGCACTCACAAGGCAGTTTACAACCATCTGAAGCTTCGTTCCAAGGAACCTGACACGCGCCTTGGGTAGCAGGCACACATGTGATACACAGACATATAGCCAGGCAAACACCCATACAGAGAAAATCTTTCAAGGGTTATAAAGAAAAATTAAGGCTGGAAAGGAGCAGTGGCGTTACAATAAAAGAATTAAAATAGTGCTTGGCACAGCTTAAGAGCCTGATACACAATGACTATCAGAATTACTTTCATGAGTTTGTAAAATATTTGGAAAAAAACTTTCTAAAAGAATACTGAAATGTGCTATAATAGTCAAGACTGAAATTGCACTTTACTGCAATGTATTCACCTAAATATTTTTAAATTCAACTTCATCCCCTGAAATATAAAGGTCTACCCTAAGAAACCCAAGGTTCACAATGAAATGCAGTCCTTCCTCTCTGTTGCATTCATGACTGTCAGAGTGTTACGCTTAAGCCACAATTGACTAGCTAAAGAAACAAACATGAGAAGACTAGGCCATCCCTTCCAAATGACACAGTTGGATTTGTTCTTCTTTGTTTTGTTCTCAGTGATATGGGTTAAGTCCACAGCTAGATTCATTCTTTAAAAATGTATTTGGAATATTTACCAAAGACTAGCCGTACTATGCCTCCATTTACTTTTAAAGATGGCTTGCTTTGGTTATTAATTTTCAAAGTTACAAAAACAAACAATAAAGCACATGAGCAGTGCCATAGGATCGCAACCCCTCTCTTCTTCCCATCCCCCAGGTGACAACACATTAAAAAAAAAAAAAAAGTCTTTGTTCTTGCTCAGAAATAGATTTACAAAGCTCCCAGTGAGAATGAAAATTTGCAAATATTCTTCATACTTTGGCATTCTTTTCCCTACAGGAATGTGTACACCTCCCTACCCCCTAGCGATGGGCAGACACACCTTGGTGGTGGTGTTCTTGTGTCAGTCAGGAGCAAACCAGATGGAAGTTCTTTGTTCATCCTAGCTTGATGCCTGGGTTGGTGGCCAAAGCTGTTCTAGCCCTAGGATTCATAAAAATCAAAGCAAATCAAATCCAGGCAGCACAGCACAGCATGGGAGGAGGAAGACAGACAGAGACCTGCAGACCACCATGCCACCTCAGACCTGCTTTCCAGCGCATGGCACAGGCAGGCTGTCAACACCTGCTTGCCAGGCTACACAGCAGGGATGAGGCTGTCACCCAGGGGCCCTCCAGCCACGTGGCCAGCCTGCAGCAGGAGCCACCACAATGTGTGTGTATGCGGTTGTCAGATGAGAAAGAAAAGTGGAGCAGCTTGAGAATTATGAAGAGAGATGGAACTGGAGACTCAAAAGTGGACAGGAGTAACCTGTTATGAGTGGCCAGCTCAGCCACCTGGGGCCATGGTGAGGCCTCAGCCTGAGCTGACACTGAGGGCCATTTCTGGGTCCACACTATACAGGGGTCGGTGTTGGTATCTGTGGCTTGTATTACCACTAGGAGCATGGTGATGTCCCTGGTCAGGGCAGTTGCCTTTCCCGGCCTTGGCCTTGCCCTCACCACCTAAGGCAATCAGGAGAGCTGGCCCTGAGGTCCAGAGAGTGGGTGAGCTGTCTCTGCTCCTCACTGACCACAGCACTCAGTAGATTATGCCCTGTACCTTACCTGGGCAGCAAGTAGTGCTGGCCCTGGATGAGGGGACACAGGTGAGCCAGCCCTGAGGGTAACAGTGAGAGAAAGCTGGCCCACTACTCATTTCCTATGAGGTGGTATACAGGAATGATGCGCTGCCCCCTTGCCCTCCCACCTGTGGTAGCAAGGAGAGCTGGCCCCCGAGGGGGTGGAAGCAGGAGAGCTTCCCTCATTGGCTGTAGTGCTCTAGAGAGCTGCCCCTGCACTTTTGCCTGAGCAACACAGTGGAGCTGGACCTGATGACCAAGGCATGGGTGAGCCAGCCCAGAGTGTGAGAGCAGGAGAGCTGATTCTACCTCCTGCTGATGGCAGCTCTGGGGTGCCTAGCCAGAACAGTGCTGGAGAACAGGACCTGGTACGGATTTTGGCCCACTCCAAAATCTATATGATCTCCAAACAGTTGGGAAAGTATAAAAGGGCCAGTCCTGATGATCCAACAGTGCAGGTTCTCCACAACAGGACAAGAAGAGGATAAGTGGGAGGAGTCCCAATGAGGTTCCAACATTGATGCTGTCACAGAAGCCAGAGATCTCAAACCAGATCAATATCTCGTTACAATGAATAATGCAAGTGAAGATGTGTGCACAGAGGAGTATACTGTGGGGTAAGATGTTTTCTATGCTTTGGTTTTTGGTGTGTGTGTGTGTGTGTATTTTATCTTTTGGGAGGGTTTGCAAGGGCAAAGGGCAGATAAAAATAAAAAGGGATAGGGAGATGAGTAGGACTGAGGTGCATGATGTGAAACCCACAAAGAATAAAAAGTTAAAAAATAAAAGTATATACCTCTAAATCCACAAACATTAGTTGGCCCTGGCTGGTACATCCTACCTTTAGACTAATTTGCATGTACCCCAAATAACTTCCTCTTCAAAATTAATTAAACTCTACCACTGGAAGCCTTCTGTAATTACTCAAATGCAAATGACCCAAGTCTCCACTGTATCTAATTCACTATAAAAGTTCAAAATCCTCCTTTCAGAATCTTGCGGTAAACTCCCTTGGAGTTTGGGATTTGGGGTGGTGTTTTGCCCACAAACTATACCTTGTGTCATGGTGGCTAATCAGTCCTGTTTGACACCATACAGCAGGGTGAAAAGGTAATGCTGTAATTGAAATACATAGCTGCGATAAAGAGGCAGTTTGCTTTGGTTCATAACTGACAAGTGAACTTTAAATTATTGATGAACTTAGACTCTAAGACAGTTACTCTAGTGGCATGAACATAACTAAGGCTCATCATTGAGACTTACTTGGCCAAAATGGTTTTTCACTGCTACATAAAACAAACAAACAAACAAACAAACCCTAATACACAGTAGGTATTCAATCAGTTTTATAGAATGAAAGAACTAATTCTCATACTTGGTCTAGCTTGTTGAGGAAAAGGATTGTTTCTCTTTTAGCCCAGCTCCTGGAACCAGATGAAATCAATTACTGCTGGGTGATTGTCTCGATGGGCAAAGCTGTTACCAGGACTTCAGAAAATAGTAAGTGACCAACCAACACTTCACCAGCTATCTCTTGTAGATTTGTTGATTCTGGAGTTACTGAGGTACGAAATCAGACTGATTCTCTGAGAAGGGAAAATCCTGTTGGGGGGATTGGGGAGAGTAAGGAACCAGGGCCTAGTCATAGGGCAAAAAGGAACTTGGAAAGTGTAAGAGAGTTGATGAAGGTGATATTTCACAAAGACTTTGGACCATGTAAAAGAGATGGCACACACCTTAAGAATTCTGAAGTTGTTTTCCTAGCGTCATCCTTCCCTAACAACAAACTCTATTCTGGGCACTTCATTACTTTGAATCTTCGATATACATGTATAGTTACAACTAGCGTTAATTTGGGCTGAGGAGATGGATTTGTCGTTACAGAGGACCTAGGTGTGGTTCTCAGTACACCTGAGGTAGTTAACGATTGTGTGTAGCCCTGGTTCCCCAAGACCCAGTGTTCTCTTCTGACCTCTGCATGTGCTGTACGCAGTGCACAGACACAGGTGCAGACAAAACATTTAACGGCTTTATTCTTCCTCCTCTGCGTGAAACCTCACAATCTTCCATAGAGAGTTAGGCCTAAATATCACACCTGGGGAATGCCAACAACTACTCCTTAGGATGAACTTTTCTAAACTGAAGTTTCAGCCAGACACAGCAACCTGCAAATTCAACACTCAAGAGTCTGCACAGAAAAAACATTAGTTTTGGCTAGCCTGGACTACATTGCAGGACTGGCCCCTCTTCTTAAAAGAAGTAAAATTAAATAAATGCTTTGAAAGTTCAAAGTAAACAGATAAATTGTCAATGTTATGAAATATGGAACTCACTTTGCACAGGATATTGTGGTGTAGTGATTGTGAGCATGGATAAAGGTAGCAATCAGAGACCATACACTGGTTGGTAAATAGTATCCTACTGTTGCCCTCCTGGTTCTGTGATGAAGGATAATAATATCATATCTGTACTGGCTGGGTTTTTTGTGTCAATTTTGCACAAGCTAGAGTCATCAAAGAGAATGGTGCTTCATTTGAGGAACCGCATCCATGAGGTCCAGCCATAAGGCAATTTCTCAATTAGTGATCAATGAGGGAGGGCTCAGCCACTGTGGGTGGTGCCATCCCTGTGGTGGTGGTCCTGTGTTCTGTACGAAAGCAGGCTGAGCAAGTCAAAGGAAGCAAGCCAGGAAGCTTGGCCTCTGCATCAGCTTCTGCCTCCAAGTTCCAGCCCTTCTTGAGTTCCTGTCCTGACTTCTCCAATGATAGACTATGACCTGGAAGTATAAGCCAAATAAATGCTTTCTTCCCCAACTCGCTTTTTGGCCATGGTATTCCCAGCATAGCAATAGAAACCCTAACTAAGACAGTGCCTTAAAAGTACTCAGAGAGGAACATGGAAGTATGATATTCAGAAGCAGTGTGTAACATAAAGCGGACAGAGCCACAAGCACCATGTACTGGCCCAGCATAACCAGTCATCATAGAAATGCTAGTTATTAGTGACATTATTTATATATCAGTGCAGAATAATTTGCACACTACTTTTTTTTTCAAGATGCAAGATTGGTTTAGTAGCACATTTCATCTTCAAATTATCCTTTGCAGCCAACAATACAGGTCACCCCAGTTTAACATGTGGAAACTTGGGTCAAATAGAGGAAGTAGTGCCAACCTCCAGTCACAATTACAGAACATGCGTGTGCCTTCTATAATGTCCTCTTCTGTCACCTTCAGTAATCTTGGAAAATGGTGCATAAACTCCAGATTCTATAAGCTTCCCTTATCTTCTAAGCCATCATTCACAGAGTTACTGTCATTTCAAAGGTCTGACTGCTGAGAACCCCGGAGCCTGCTCTGCTCTGAAATGCATCACATGTTGTCAGCCCACATTTGTGACCTCCTTCTCCCCACTATGTTCTCTGGAGGTTAGAGGATGTAGGCAGAATGCCTACATTTACCTATAATTTGAATTATAGATACCAGTAGAGTGTACATATGCCCCAAACATATGCTAGCTTTAATAATATATAGAGAATGGAATTTTATAATATAGGTTTGAGGTTGTTTTTTTATATATGTATATAATTGTTATCATTAGAAATAAAGCTTTCTTATCTGTGAAATGGAGACAATAGAAACATCATGAAGTCTTTGTAAAGAATAAATGAATTAGTAATGAATACCAAGTACTTAAAACAGCCCCTAATAAACATTAGCTCACTAAGTTTTTCTTTTTTAATTATTTATTTTATACATTACAAAATGATTCCTGATTTATGAACATTCTCCATCAAAGTCTCTCTCAAATATCTTCTTCCCCTAAAGCACCAGTACTTCATGGCTATCGATATCACACTTTTAAACATAGTTTTCAGATAATTATTTTTCCATGAAGAAGAAATTTTATATTCATTATAAGACACTTATAATATGTGAAATCACCTATCCCTGTAGAAAGAAGAGCAAGCTGTGATTCTGAACCTATAAAACAATTTGCCAAAGTATAGAAGACCTTATTCTTGTCCTCACTGCCTTAGTTGTACATTATGAATTTCCATTATGAATGTATAGTATAGTTCAACACTGTTTTCCAAAATAATAGGAAATAGCTCCGTACATTTATCTTTGTTCTAGTATCTAAATTCTACTATTAGTTTTGGCATAAAAACCCAATGCCTGTTACAGTCAAAATTAGAAATGTGTCTCATCCATCACTAAGTATGTTCAGAGTTGGACCAACTAAGTTTTCTCTCAAATGCATGTGCTGAAAAACAGAAAATAGCCAGACACATCTAATTCACTATTCAAGCAAAAATAGGTTCTTAAAGGGTTGCTTGGCAGTGTCTGATTCCAACTGTATTTATTTGAAAATCAGTCCTTACCTGAAACTATGCTTAGAGTCGTCAGCAATGTTTTCTCAAATATTGTTCCATATGCATTTCCCAGAACACTAGTGTTACCAGATATTAATTTATACTATTTTAAAAATATACATACATTCTGGGCAAACTTTGGAGGCAGAGGCAGGAGGAGCTCTGTGAGTCTGAGGACAGCTGGTTTACACAATGAGTTGCAGGACAGCCAGGAGTATGTAGAGAAACCCTGTCTCAAAACAAACAAACAAAAATGCATGTCCACATTCAATGGGTCCCTGATAAATAAAAATGAGGTGCACTGAGTTAAATCATTTACTGAATTTTCATTGTGAAATATATCTAGTGTCTGATAGGTTAGTGTGGCCCTCTAAAAAGGATCACAGCGAGCCAGACCTCATAGAGTTGGGCCACAGAGTGGCCATCTCACACCACATCTTTCTGGTTCTGGTATTCCATGAAACAGAATTGGAAAGTTGCTTCAGACTGTAATACATACATGCTTGCATTTGTTGTCTGTATTCTTTTTCTCAGTTCTGGAAAGAACTGCTTTTTCTGCACTGAGTTTTTAGATCAATTCACTTATTTGCCCTTCTATAGGTAGGGAATTCATCTACCATGTCAAATCTAGTTTCTGTTTTAGCGTCAATTATTATGAATTTTAATTAATTGTTTTTTAATCTCCTCAGGCAATGGTCTCCTGCTCTGAAAACACTGTGTGCTAACTCATAATTGAATCACATGTCAGAATACCCCAGAAACTGAACTCTACAAAAAAGACATCAGTTCATCTACACACTGCTCCCCATTCAAAAGGTGGGAATTTGAATTTTGAATTATCACATGGAATTCGATGGGCAGATGCCCAGAACACTCAATTAGCATTGAAGACCTGTATATTCTTTCATAATGCACCATGCTAATAATGAGTAATAAGAAAAGCATTACATATTAAAACTGCATTAAGCAGAATGCTTGAGAGTTAGGATATAACACTCTTTCTAAAGTTTTCTACTCACAAAAAATACTGCTACTTCAAGAAATAAAAGTAGGTTCCTAAATGTAATGCTGTTTTCTTACAGCAGCTCTTCATTTCCATTGAAATTCTGAGACAGAAGAGACAGAGCAGCAGTAGAAAGCACCAGCTGCTCTTGCAGAGGACCTGGGTTCAGTTCCCACATGGCAAACCACAACACTGGCAGTTCCAGTTAGAGGGGATCCCATGTCCTCTTCTGATCTCCCTGTGTAACGGGCACAAATGTAGTGAAATACATACATGCAGGCAAACATGTAAGGTAAAAATAAATAAACCTTTAAAAACAAAATCTGAGACTTCAGAATTAAACATGAAGTGTCATGTCTCAACTGTAGGCATACTATTACCTGTATATAGGCATGCACACTTACATTGAGCTGAAATGAAAATATTAATGTGGTTAATCTTTATAACCTTCATGCATCGAACATGCCCAGTTCAAGCCTCTGGGGAAACTGCAAGACTGCAGACAGACTGCAGTCTTGATCACACTGGTTCCCATTTTTCCATGGACAGGAAACAAATGTTGTCCCATAAAATCACTGAGAAGGCTATCAGACACAATATTGTGATGAAGAGCAGTCATGTGAGTCTGTTAAGTTACCCAAAAACAGTTTAAATGTTTTAAATGCGTTGTTTAGGATGACCAATTTGATAGTATATTCCTTAACTTGTCAGACTTTTCTATTACAAGTCAGAAACTTTGGAATCGTCTCTTTTAAAACAAATCAAATCAAAACAAAACAACAACAAAAACAAAAAAACATTAAACTTACTTCTAAGTATTCAAAGCCACTAGCTAGTATCTGGATTCATGTTTCTGATACAAAACCCTTCATATAGCCTGAAGAAATTTCCCTAGGCACTTCAGGAATAATCAAATTTCATGTTAGCTATTAAATTACAAGCATCAGATTACGTCTTCCAAATGTCTCCGTAGAAATCCTAAAGGCCCATAGAAAATATGTTAGCCCTAAGCCAAAGCTGGCAAGTGAAACCCTTTACCTGTAATAGCAAAACAAAAGCCCGACCTTCAGAACCCAGCAGGCCCCTCTGCAAAGTGGCACGCGGTGCGCCTGGTCCCCATTGTCCTGAGCAAGTTCTTTGTAGCAGTGGGAGACACTGCAGAACAAAAATACTATTACAAATCCTTCAAAAAGAACATTTTTTTTTACTTCGATAGAGACTTTTGACATTATTTATTAGGTTCAAAAATGCTTCACAAAGCCTAACAATGGTTCTGTGGAAACCAATACATCTGAGGCCCTTTCTGTTGTTCTGGGCAGGCATTGATTGGAAGATGGGCAGTGCTCGCAGAACAATCCCTTCTCAGCAGTCATTGTAAATGAGCATTCACCACCATATTCACCACTGGCCTCACAGTCTGTGAACAAGTCGTATGGAAACGCTGGGGTGGCCGCGGGGCCGGGGAGGAAAACAAACGGGTAGGAGAGCCCACAAGCAGAGGCAGGGGCTCTTTGGCCGCACGGGAACGAGTACGGAAGAAGAAAGCTGCCTTTGACCTCCACTCTGTGGGGAGATGAGGATTCCTGGGGATCCTCTCTGGTGATGTGGCACCCGAGCCTCTTGTTAATGAACTTCCGCACACGGTTAGGAAATCTGTGTTTGTCAGCAACTCTGAGGCTGTCTCCTTATCCTGCTGCTTAGTTTGCGAGGAGGAAGTCTTAGAGCTGGTTTGCTGGCAAGAGGCGTTCTGGCTGGCCCTCCTGCAGAGACCAATGGCCGTGAAAGGTCTCGACACACGACCTGGAAGGCAAAGCAGAGTGGTAGCAGAACTCTAGCCTGGACAAGGATACAAGGCAGCAGCTGGGATGGAGAGAAGAGAAAATCCCTGACCACCCGTAACAGCCCAGATGCTGACTCTTCCTCTGCTGGTGCTGGAAAGAGGATCTGGAGTACAGGAACAGTGTTTCACAGGAATCTGTTCAAATCTCCTGAGAGAAGACAGAAGACATTGGTGACTAATGTGGGACGGCGTCTTCTTATCTGAGAACTTTGTAAAGAGAAAAGTTACTGAATCATGTTAGACGTGCTAGAAAGGATCAACGGCCTGCTCAGGCTGGCAACCGATCATCTGAAAACAAATTCAAAAAGCTAGTTGCTTCAGTGATTTTATTAGAAATTGTAAAACCAGATGAAAATGGAAACTGGGTAATCCTGAAGCTGAGTCTCTCCCACTGACATTCATGTCAGGTTAATTTCCCCTCTTTGCTCAATCGTACTTCCATTGCTCTATGCTCTATGCATTTTTATGTTTACAGTCTTACAGTTTTTATTTGAGAAATCCTACACATTGACCTATATACATTGAAAGAAGATTCCTTCAGTAATAAACTGAGATAATGTACATGCTTTAAATTATTTTCTGCAAGTCTCTAACGGTCTTTTCAGTAAAAGGAATATTCCAAGAATATTTTAAACAACCCACAGAATTATTTTCAAGTTCAAAAATGTGTAAAATTAGAATGTGTGTCTTCCTAACACAGGGTGTCAGATAGCCAATAGATCTCCGGGATGAAATTCGTTCCCACCACATTGCTGTGCCCACCGAGAGTCTCCTCCCGTGGACTTAACACACCTGACAAACAGACGAACAACACAGCAGCCTCATGAACCTCACTCATCCAAAGGGAGAATTATTCCTGAACATAAAAATGGAACATCATCTCTAAATGTCTAAATGAGTGACAACTTTCAAGTCCAGAGTGATGCAAAAGACTAAGAAGACAGTAGTACGGACTTCCAGACCTAGCAGTTGAGCCATTTAATTATCGGCCATATTTAGTGCATGAAAAATCTACTGAAACTCTGGAATTTACCATAACAGGATATGACATAGGCAGAGTACGTTGCCCTCTTACACTGAAAAATGAACATTCTTTCTTTTGAAACACCAGTAACCACGATGATGCATTCGGCAAGCAACAGGGCCAGTGTGAGGGTCTAACCACAGTCCAGACCTTCAGAGTCCAACCCTGGAACATCAGCTGGCCTCAGCGGTCCAGCTCTCACCGGGAACATGGAACCTCTAGGAGCTATGTCACTTGAGTGCTGAGGAAATTAAATTTGTTCATTCATTTATTCATTGGCTGACATTCAGGAACCTGGTAAGTGGCCAAGAGCATTCAAAACATTAAAAATACAGAAGAGAATAAGGCAAGTGATATCTCTGCACTTACACAGCTTATATTCTCTTTGTGAGAGAAGGGGAGGAAAGTGAAGGAAAAAGACTCATGAATTCTTATAAGTAAATTTAGAAATCTTAATTTGTTGATAAATTGTAAGAGAAAAATAAAGCAAGGAAGGAGCTTAGGAAAGACCAACGGTGTCACACTTCACTAAAGTCTTGAACATGGAAAATTAAATGGGTTAAATATGTGCAGGAAGACTATGACGAAGGGTTAAGCCCTGAGAACATTCTGCGTGGGCAAGACCCGTCATTTCCCTGTCAACCTCTCAGCGCAAGGGTGCTCTGACCTGGAGCCAGAGGGAGAGGCGTGAGTCCTGGCTCCAACACCAGAAGCCCAACAGGCCTCGGCTTCTTGAGGACCTCCACAGAGGGGTCCTCAAGACTAAAACTGAGGGTGTGTGCTCACATTAAACATTCCTTACACAGAGCAACACTCGGAGGAAGCTAACCGGGCTGGAGAGATGGCTCAGTTCGTAAACGCTGCCTCACAAGCAAACCCCCGGTGTGGGGACAGGTGCCCGCCGTCCCCGCAGTTAGCGAGGCAGAGATGGCAGCGTCCCTGCGAGGCTCGGGCCAGCCCGTCTAACCTAGTGAATGAGAACCAGACCAACGGACCCTGTCTCAAAAGGAAGAAGACTCCTAAAGGTGAAATTTGAAGCTGTTCGCTGGCCATCACACACATACTCATGTGCATGCATGTTCATGCACGCGCGTGCACACACACACACACACACACACACACACACACGTTTTTTTAAAGTGTTAGCCAACTCGCATAATCCGCATCCTATCATTGGGTCCAGCATCCCAGAAATGAAAGAATCCAGACTCGTATGTGCAAACCATCTTACATCACCCGTCTTAGCATCTGGAGTGCAGTCTCTTCCCCACCCCCCACCCCCCACCAAAAATAAAAATGAAAGATTCGCCACCGCATCGACCTGATCCCTCCTCCTCCATGTTCCTTCCCAGTGCTTTCCTCACGTCTCCTCTCCGGTTTGAACATCGTCACCATACACACCACAGGCGTCACAGCATCTCTGCAGTGCTGGGGGAACGCTCCTTAAGGAACCTTCCTAAGGATAATTACCCTTGAGTTATGAGAAGAGAAGGCCCAAAGAGCTCCCAGGGAACTGCTCGGCGGCTGCAGAACTGACGCTGCAGGGGGCGGAGACTTGACTCGAGAGCTCCAGTTCCCAAACCCTTTCCTTACGTCTTATTTCCTTAGTTATTTATTTTTAAAAATCTTTGTGTGTGTGCACATACGTGTGTGAGTGCACGTATGTGTGTGCTTGCGAGTGTGTGTGCACAGTATATGTTTGCATGTGTAAACACGCGTGAGCGTGCGAACATAGACTTGTGCACTTGTGTGGAGGACCTACTCGAGGTTTTCCGCCTCACCTTTCTCCTGGTTTGAGACAGCCTCTGTTTCGTCTGGTTGGTTGGTTGGTTGGTTGGTTGGTTGGTTGGTTGGTTGGTTGGTTGGTTGGTTGGTTGGTTGGTT
>NW_026596091.1:4182647-4200356 GCF_907164565.1 Psammomys obesus | reverse complement strand
GTTGGTTGGTTGGTTGGTTGGTTGGTTGGTTGGTTGGTTGGTTGGTTTTTCACTGCTGCATATGTGGGGTTGGCTAAACTATGAACTCCCAAGGATTGTCATGGTTCTGCCACCTCCCATTCCAACTGCTGAAACACTGCACTTACAGACAAGTGCTTGTATGGCCAGCTTAAACAGGTTCTAGAGATTCAAACTCAGGTCTTTCAAACACCTGAGCCACTGAGCTATTACCCTGCCCTCTATTCCCTACAATTAATAATTTCTCCTATAGTGGCTGCTGAAGCTGAAACATTTAATTTGCACACATATTACCCTTCTTAATTCACTTCAACAGCTTCTTTATTTGTAGAATGGGGAGATTAACTGCCTAAGTGTTATGTGTTCGTTTTGTAAATTGAATAAAATGGTCAGCATAGACTCTAGCGTGTGGTTACAGCTTACTATGTGTGTAGGCAAGAAAGATGTCTGCTGCCACTGTCTGCTGCCACACCTGAATTCTCAATGATTTGTCATCAGTACACATACCTGATGTCTCCTCAAATGTCACAGGTGTCAACAAGTACTCTAATGCCTGTCACAGTTCTTAGCACACTTCTAGACTATGGCTCACCACTGAGTAAAAAAAAAAAAAAAAAAAAAAAAAAAAGTGGTTTTGTTTCTATCGAAGTTAGAACCGGAAAGTGACAAGTTGAGAAAAGAAAGGTTAGAAACCGCAGTGTGACACCTACCAGGGTCTCTTTTGGACTTGCTCAAGGGATGGTTCTGGAGTTGTATATGTCTTCCTTCAGCTTTCAGAGAAATGGTATTCACTGAGTATGATTTCTTAAGAGCCTTATTTGCAGCTTGCATTTTCACAAATGGGCTGACCCAGACCTGCCTGAGTGGTCTTCTAGATTTTTTCTGCAGTTCTTCTTTGACAGAAAAGAACAGGCCCTCCTCATCCACTGCACTGGATGGTGACAAGCAAGGGCAGCCTTCTCCACAAATGTCTTCATCCAGAGAGAGTGTGCTCGCAGGGGTGTTGGGAATTATGTACTGGTGAGGGTAAAGTAGTCTTTTACTTGTCAGTGGATTATGAAACCCTGCAAATTCTGTAAAAGGGAAATACATTAGTTTGAAAGAATCACTTCAAAATCATCTTCGAGATTAATGGAAGGGAGAATGGATCAAGCTATATATGGACTTGTATGTGTTTTCTGTTTCACACCTGAGCAAACATATGTAAATGACCATGACAGAAACTGGGGTACAAAAATGATGGGAGAACAAAAATGATGGGAGTAGTGTAGAGAGAAACATAAAGGGCAGTGAATGGTTAAGTTCGGGGTATGTAGCCAACATTGTATGAGGTCCTGAACATGGCTGTCACTTAATCTTTGCAAGATCCATGGCTAGCTGAGAGTATTGTCTCCATTTTACAGTCAGAACGCTAGCTCAAAGCATATATAAGTGCCTTTCCCCCCCAAATCTGTGTTGAAGTTCTGATTTGCAATATCTGCACATGTGGCCTTCAATATTTGCACATGTGATCTTACTAGAGAATATAAAAATATAATTAAAGATGAAGTCATGATAAATTAAGGTTCATTTTGGATATATTAGAAGGCTGAGACACATGAGCGCATGCGCCACATGGAGGTACAGATAGAGGTGAGGCCCAGTAAAGGCGGGGACAGGGTGAGGAGCCAAAGAACTCAGGGCTCTATTAGAAGAAAGAGGTAACACTTCTCTAGAGCTTTCAGAGGAAGCAGACCTGGGCAGACACCTCGATTTGGGACTTCTAGCCTCCAGAATGAGAAGAATAAAGTTCTGTTGTTTTAAGCCACCCATTTTGCAGTCACAAAATGTTTCTTACAACAGCCCAAGAAAGCAAAATATGCTTAGATGGGGGAGCTGATCCAAAATGACGTAAATATTAATTAGCAGAGTTAGAACCGCAGCCCAGACTCAATCCACAGCGCAAGCCCAGTGGTCAAGACACTTGTTTGATGCACTTGCAAGGTGAAAAACACATTGCTTGAAGCCACATTAGAGGATGAGGGAGGTGCTCAAAAATGTATATATACACATATATGTATATATATGTATGTGTTTATGTATATATGTATATATATATATACATATACACACACATACATACATATGGCACATTTGTTATCCCAATGTTGTGGAATCAGATATGGGTAGATCTCTGGGGCTCAATGGCCAGTCATCCAAGACTGCTCGGCAAGTCCAGGCCAAGAAGAAGAATAAATTTGAGTGTCTCCAACAGTCAAAGATGGCCAAAGACACAGCTAAGGCAATACCACCTTTCCCTATCACAGACAATAGTGGTTTGGAAAAGACAAGAAGAAGATGGCATGAAGGAATAGATAAGCAACTCTGACCTGTTAGGCAAAGGAAAGGGGTGAGTTATAAATGGAAGAAAGAAAACAAAACAAAGCAAAAAAGTAGTCCGTAGAGTTTGCAACTCGATGGACAGTATAGGTGTGTGTGTGTGGTGTGCGTATGTATGTGTGTATGCGTGTCCATGTGTGTATATGTATATGTCTGTGTGCACATGCATGCATCTGGGGGTGTGTGATCATATGATAATAGAAAGCAATTAAGTCTTTTTAGGGTTGAGAAGTGTTGGGAGGGGTAAGAGAATTGACAAAGCTTATTTGTTTTAATCTAACTAATTACCAGATTCAATCTTCTTGTGATTCTGTATTTTGTGTAAATAAAAATATAAATGTTGACTACTTTTTAAGATATGTTACTGTCATTTTAGAATTGTAGTGAAGGTCAGTGAAAGTGCTACAACCTGTAGCTGGGTGTGAACATGGCTTTATGCAATTCATGGCTCAGGAACCTGAAAAATTTCTATTTAATTTTACACAGCCTCAGTTTTTCATTCATAAAATTTGGAGAATTGCACCTACCTCAAGAATATTATAAAGAACAGATTATATAGTGCACATAATGAAGTATAGTTGGCATGTAGAAAATAAATATTAAATATCAACTCTGTTACATTGAGATTACATCAAAGAATAACTCTAAAATATAAAGATATAAAGCACACAATGAAAACAACAAAATTTGAAAAACATAAACCAAAATCAGCATTTCAAATGCTGTAACTTCTATGGATCTTTAATTAGACAAAATTAAAATTTAAAGAGTTAAAATAGTTTAGCATTCCACTACAGATATATTTAGTTAAATGTCCTTTCACAACACAGTGACATAAAATGAAATCTTTAATGGGAGAGGTAGTATAAGGAAAGAGACATTTCCAGGGCTTAAGAATCTGCCTGGGTTCGATGCTAAGCAATATAGTTTTGAGAACTGAGGGGAAACTTACAGAAAGTCATTGAGCCTGTGGTAGTATGACCAAATGGCCTAGTTATTTATGGAGTCAATTATGTCCTTTAGAAGATTTATTCAAGCCTTGAACTTCGGTAGCTGTGAATCTGCCCTTATTTGGAAATGGGTTTTTACAGATAAAAATCAAGTTGGGGTAATCTTTAATTCAATATGACTATTGTCCCTATAAGAAGAGCCACAGAGACACAGATATAGATGAACATCACAGATGGTAGAGAAAAGATTGAAGAGATGCTCCAACTAGTAAAGAAATGTCAAGTATTGCTACCAAAAGCTAAACAAACTCAACAAATTCTCCCTTAGAAACTTCGAACAATGCTTTTTCAGTCTTGCTCTCCAGATGGAGAAAATAAAGTCTCTTGTTTTAACCTGCCCAGTTTGTGGAATTTCCTATAAAAACCACAAAACTATTACATACATTATAGCTTAGATTTATACATGTTATCCCAAAGTACTTACTAATCAAACTTTTACCCCAAAACAAAGTATTTGGATTTTGGAGAAAGAAAAGAGAAAAACCCCAAATACGGTAGCTGTGGTATGGGAAGGGGAGAGCTGGGAGGGATGACTTGAGTTCTTCTCTGTGGAGGAGCTGGGCCAGAGTGCCAGGAGTAAACTCTGCAAGCTGAGTCACAGGCAGCTCAGAGCACACTGGCCATGCTGACTGCCACACTCTGCCAAAACGACAACCTTGTACGCTGAGCGATAATCATAGAGAACATTCTGAGATCCAAGTAAAGTGGGGTTATTCTTAGAGTATCTGTCCCCTCTGAAGGGACCCGAGACCTTCCAATCCTTTAATTGCCAAAATGAAAGAGTTAAGCAACAGCAGACATTTTAGAGAGAAGAAATTTTAAGAATGTAAAAACTTCTGATTTATAAATGTTGATCTTTTTAGTCTTCTAATTATGTAGTGTAGAATACACATGACACAACTGCTCTCTGAAAAAGCACAAGCCACCAGTTTCTGTCTTTGTCACACAGCCAGACCTATGAGTAATAACATTCATTTACTTCCTCCTATAACATCTTTTCCCTAGAACATGATTTTATAAATATTCAGCTTGGTTCAATGGGAATGCAGTTGTATCTCTTTCCACAGCAAGTCTTAGATCTAGATATCTGCTCTACCTCCATCACATTAACTTAAATGTCTGATTTTCATTTTTCATTGTTTTGTTATTTCACCTTGAACCCCACAGTTTGACATAGTAGAACAAAAATTAGCCTTTTCAAAGTGCAAAGAAACGTTTAGGATCTTTCTAACTTGTAGTTTCAGGTCTCTTGGTCCAAAAGGAAAATGAAAACCACTATAACCAATAGTATTCAGTCCAAATATTTGGTTTGTTTGGTTATTCAAATACTGTGACTGGGATGGAAGGTCCAAAGCACTTCAAATACATCCAATTACCCTTCATATCTAACAAGCTAGGGATCAAGAGAATTTAAATGTCATCTGAGAATAGCCACCTTCAACATCCAACTCTGTGTAAATACTTTGGGGGACTAATTTTTCACACCTTTGCATCAGATACTCCACCACTTATCAGAAGAGCAAGTAACTTTGCATTTGTAACATATTAAGGATTCTATGTACAGGAAACAAAGGCATTATTATGACATTAAAATGGGTTGTCATTGTGGTTATTTATTTAGTTATTTAACAATATTTTTAAGCATCTACCATAGGTTAGATACTACCCCAATGATGAACATTTATACAGGCCAATAGAAAAAAAATGATTTTAAGACAAAACTTATTAGTTGATTTACAGTAAAATGAAGTTGAGCCTATCAAACTAGATTATGTTAGTTTCACAGATTCTTGAATCCATTTCTAGTATCTTCTGTGATACCACTGCCAGGTCACCTGGGCTAACAGAACTACCAGTTGTCTTGGACTTAAATAACAGAGCAACTACTCAACGTTCTTTCACAATCTTCAGTGGCTTTTAATATGTTCCTTACTTTTCCTTCCTAGATGGTGTTAAAATTTAAGCCAAATTCCATGGCCTGTGGCATGAAGTCCAGTGCTTCTTGGTAGGTTACACAGCTAAGTCTAATCCAATGGTTCTCAACCCTGGATATATATTAGACAGCAACATACTGGACATGTTTTATAATATATGATTCAGGTCTTGCCCAATCTAGCAAACCCAGTCAGAGGGGTTTGCTGTGAGGCTCCTTTGTGGTTAAAGCATATAAATAGTATGGACAATCCTTGATCTGTATAAATTATATGGGTTTCCAAGGGCTATGATCAGTTTTATTCAGTAAAATAATCATGAAAATAAACTCAAAAGTCAGTGCCATCTTTCTCCTCAAGTCTTTCTACAACTAGACACTGTCTCAGAATCCAGCATATATAGTCCTTATAACTTGTGTGTTCCTTTGCATTTTACTTGTTTCCATGCCAACAATCTCACTTGAGCCTCACCAAACTTCTCTAGTTTACTAATCTTACTAAGAAACTGAAGGTGACAAAAAATAAGCATCTTGGTCATATCACCAGCTGATCTGAAAGCAAGACCCAGGTCTTTAAATTTGGGGTAAGGAAAATTGGTCTGAAATTCTCTTCCTTTTCTGAGTCTTTGTGTGGTTTAGGTATCAGGGAGACTGTGCCTCATAGAATAAGTTTGGCAAAATATGGACTGAGAAAATGACTTACCAAGTAAAGTGTTTTCTGTGCAAACATGAGAACCTGAGTTTATATCCCTCGCTCCCATAGAAACGCAAGGCAAGGTGTGCCCACAACCCCAGACTTACGGAAAGAGAAGCATGCTTGTTTCTAGCCATCAGAAACAATCTAGCAGAAACGATGAGTTCCAGGTTCAGGAAAGACCATGCCTCAAAACATATAATGGAGACATAATCAAAGAAAACACACGAACATCAGCATCCGGCCTCCTTCTGCTTGGATGAGTTCATACACTCACACACACAGGAAGAAAAGGGCACTTTCATACATCACAGCCTACAAAAATAATACCAAACTCACCATATTTCATTATATAGAAATCCACAGTTTGTCCATTCATTCTCTTATAAGCATTATGAGTATAGGAGTGGCATCTAGCATGCAAATAGGCATGCTTATCTCTTGCCTTATTATAGAGTACCTATTTCATCCTAAATGTTTTATCAACTTACACTCCCACCAGAAGTCTATTCAACTTCCTACTGTTCCACACCCTGTCAGTACTTTCAGTTGCCTATAGTCAACATTATTTATTTATTGCCATCTTGGTGAATATAAGATGGCATTTGCACTGTGATTTTACTTTATATTTTCCTAATAAAGAACAAACTCAACCATCTCTCCTACGAAATCTTTCACTGGAATAGTCTGCATGTGTATAATTACGGACTGACTTTTGATCCCTCCTCTCACTTCTAGTCTATGTTTTCTAACCAGCTGGAGCATAGTGACAGAGCCCAAAAGAACAAAGTAGGTAATCCAAACTTAGGTAAGAACACTTAGGTAATCCAAAGTGTTGGTAGTCGGCCACAAAATGAATAACCAGGAGCTGAGATCACTTCAGAGACTGACCTCACACAATTCCAGTCTGGTCAAGCACTGTTTTGTATGCAAGGAAGTACTGAATGGTTCTTTCATCTTAATGACTGACTTAACTTCAGTCATAACTGGCTTGATTTACAAAGGCCAGTGCTTCCTGCCTGTCACTTTGAACAGTGCTCAGCTTTCTGTGAAACTGTTTTCATAGCTCTCATTTTGCCTGCAGAAGCATGTGCACGTCAGTCTTCTAAGACACAGAAGCAACCACACTGGAAAACAGGGAGGTATTTATAAACATTTAAAACCACAGCATTTACTGGTCCAGAAAAACAGCTCTTCATTGCATTTAACTATAATGAAAACATGAAGTGTCTTCTACTAAAGTTACAGAATTCATCTGACATGTTTCTTAATTGGTTTCATGAATAAATGAACCTGATGAATAAAGTGAGGAGGAAGATAGAGGGAAACATCACACATGGAGCCAGAAACAATTGAAAAGGGAATTCAGGCTACCTCCAACCCCAGCCTTTGTCGATGGCTTCACCAAAGATCTGTATAGATATTATTTTGAAATTTAGAGCTACAACTTGTATGAACATGAATCTCCATGCTGAGTTCTTGCACGCCTCCGTGAAATGGCAAAAAGAACCCAACCGACACTATTCTTACATTAAAGTAACATACCATGGAAGGCTTGAAAATAAACCATCTATGCTTGATTAATTAGGTTTGTAAGTATTGTTTCAGAAGCAAACAATATTTCTAAAGATTTCAATAGTTCAAAGATTGCCCTATGGCCACTTGGCCAATACATCTTCCAACCCATGCAGCTTACAAGCATTTTTCTTCCCAATACGTTGTCTTTGGTTGGTGCGACATTGTTTGAGTGTGGGGCTATTTGGGTCATGGTAGTTTTCTCCTCTGCACAGCAGTGGTGCTGAGCACAGCACTTTGACCATATATCTTCCATGTCATTTCCATCAAAGGCACATGACACTTCCTGGTGACCAATCAGGAGTGATCCAGCATCCTAACAGAGGGCATATTGGCAAGCCAAGCTTTCTTAATGACAGCCATTGTTCAAGTCCAACAAAAGGGAGGTCCTGAATATTAACATGTGGCCTTCTGTAAAGGTCATCAGTATGGCACATCCATCATATTTCACAGCTGAGAAAGAGAACTTTATACGTTCTGTCTAAGCCTACTCTTGTCTAAATAAATGTAATGGGCTGACAGCTGACATTAACGAGGCAAATGATCTTGAGTGATGATTATCTCTTTACACATGCTTTTTGGTTCTTTGAAGTGGCAACAGACATTATTGGTGAGAGATAGTATTTGAAGAATATACCTTGGGGACACAGGGGATTTAAGTAAACAGGCAACTCAATTAAAATGCCAATTTAAGAACATGAAATCATTATGCCAAATGGCACCTGTTTCTAAAAGGCATAACTTTCTGCACTAAAAAGAAATCACATCTCAGCATCTTGAATAGTCTTCTTATTGGTAAATACCAATGGGTCCACGTAAAATCAGTAAGATTTGGACTCAATACAATTGGAAGAAGAGACTCAAGGCCTTGCCTCGTTGACAACACCATCATTTTTAGTTAAATGCTAAACAAAGTGAACCCCCAAGGCAGAGCTCAGTCAGTGGTGTCCCAAGCATTTAAATACTACATAGAAAAGGGAAAGATGCATCTTCTTTCTTGTCAATCTTGGTTAGAAAACCTTCTCTGTTTAAGAGCAGAAATATGAGATGATGGCTACTAAATATTATTGCTTAAAAATAAAAATGCACTGCCTCTTTTAAAACATCTGGGGTAAAACATGCAAGAACCAGAAAGATTAGTGAACAGGAATGGACATCTGCACTCCCTCTGGCTGTGTCATCATGACAGGGATAGGAAGGAGGGCCAAGAAAAGCAGGAGAGTTGAGTCCTCTTCAGTTCCGTGGAGAAGGCATCACTCTGCATCTGGAATGTTCTCCTCAGTCCTTTCTTCTCTAACTATCCTAATCCTCTTTGGGATATTTTTTTTCCATTTGGATCCTGTTGCTGTGTGTTCTCACAGTTCCCTAGATTTGTTTTATTATAACTCTCAACATTTAGAAGTGCTTGTGGATAATCTTGTCTTTCATAGTCACCCAAGAGGAGAGAAGCAGAATGTTTATTTTATCACTATGGATGCTCTAGAAACACTTGTGTATAAATGGCAACTTGCAAAGTGAAAATGAGATCCAAGTCTGAGTTGAGCACTTTTTGACTTAAAATGTATTTCTTCTTTTCTTCCTTTCTTTTTCTATTTTATTTTTAGGCAGTGTCTCTATATATAGCCTCAAAATTTCCATCCTCCTGCCTCAACCTCCCAAGTGCTGAGGTGTGTACCCTCACACTTGACTTGACATGCAATATGTTACCGTAAAATGACAGAAATTCTCAATCTCAGGAAGAGAGAAGTCAGCACTGCAGCAGTTAGCATTTATTATTCTGCAAAAAAAAAAAGGCATTAAATCTTCACTGACTCATGCTCCATTCTTGCAGAACAAGACCTTTGATAGAGGACAGGGAGAAGATCATTTTCAGGTGAAGGCATTTGTCTACACACCTAAGCTCTCAGTTCCCACAAGATGGAAGGAAAGAACTGACCCCAGCAAGTTGTCTTCTGACAGAGAGAGAGAGAGAGAGTGGGAGGAAAGGAGAGGCAGCAACCACAAGAAAGAGACACTTTCTACGAAAGCTATATGTTTTAAGAAAGTCTGTCCCTGCTATATATGTGTGTGCGTGTATTCATGTAGACACACACACATACACACACACACACACACACACACACACACACACCATATATATATATATATATATATATATATATATAAATAACAGATTTTCCCTTCAAGGCCAGAAGTAAGCACCAGCCTTTTGTGCAGCACGAACCTTCTGTTCATGCTCACATCCATTTTCTTGTCTTCCACATGGCTCTTTGGAAAAACTTTATAGGACACATTATAACCAAAAGTCTTCAATAACTATTACTTTTGTTAATTAGAAAAGCAACTCACTAAAAGAAAGGATGTTAGTCTTCACTGTTTTGTGAATGCAGCAGTGCCCTGCCTGCACGCCACACTCTATGAATTCTGTGTAAGTAGTTTATAAGTAAATGTGAGCACACAAACAACCCTTCTAAGAGGCTAACAATTACCTTAAGAAAAATAGAACAATTCCTTAAACTACACTATGATCACTTCATTCTTCCTCTCCTCCTCCAAGATCTACGATCCTACAGTTCGAAAGGTTTGAAATGGAAGCCTTCTTATTCTTAGATATTTCTCTTTTCTAGCTATAAGGAGAAAAAGTCTCCAAGATGCTATCCCAGCCTTTGGTCATAACGAGTAGGTCCAGGTTTCGATAACTGAGTCACACTTGGCCAATCAGATTCCTTCCATGGACTTTTGATCTTAGGACCTCAAAGACCACATCTTAGTCCTAAATAAAGTTTGATGCTGGAAATATGCTCAGAGAGCCACTGGAGCCAGTTTCAGGTCTATAGTGAAGGGACTGCAACGAGGAGAGTAACGGCATGCAGTTGTAACAAGAAACACTGAGTCTTCAGGTTCAGAAGACTTGGGGGTCAGATCTTCCCCAGGGCCCACTTTATTCCAAATGTATGCACCACCCTTTCCCTTTCACTAATGTCATTCAGATTTACTCCATGGTATCAAAGCAAAATATTTTTAATGAAACTAGCCCTTATTGCTGTATCTGGTTTGCCACACGTATTGGTGAGCTTCATCTCACTTCCACACATGCCTTCTTGTGAGATGCCAGTAAGCTCATCAGTGTGTTTGCATGAATGGAGTGCTGGGAAGCATACTTGATAAACTATGAAGATGGAGTGCTGGGAAGCATACTTGATAAACTATGAAGGCTTTCCG
Organism: Psammomys obesus; assembly: GCF_907164565.1. Lineage (NCBI taxonomy): Eukaryota > Metazoa > Chordata > Mammalia > Rodentia > Muridae > Psammomys > Psammomys obesus. The sequence goes on along the minus strand of NW_026596091.1, from coordinate 4,189,528 downwards.
TCCTCATAGATGTGACTCCATGCATCATTATCTCTTATTGAGTTAAAAAAGAGTGATGATGGCAAGGCCCCAGGTGAGGATGACAGGTAATCACATATTCGTTGTTAACCTGTAGAACAGTGCTCAGCTCTGCTCTGTCTGCCGCAGTCTGCAGACGGTGAACAAGTGGGCTTTGAGAAATAAAGTGTTACTTATTTAAAGTTACCCAATTTTCCTGGCTCGGTGTAAGATACACAAAATGTCATTTCACAGTCCACAGGCACATATTCATTAACACCCTGGTCCCCACTCCTTAAATTCTGACCCTTTTCTATTCTACCCCTCCCCTTGTAGTTGAATCCTATAATCCACCCTTCTCATTTAGAGCAGCCCCTACCCTCTCTGCCTCTGTTTCTCATCAGAAAGGAAGACAGAAATAGTTATTCTGTTCATCCAGCAAAAAGGAAATTAATGGTTGATTAGATGCCTGTTCAGCACAATGAGAATAAAAACCAGTCTTCATGGTGAATTATTGAATTAGGGGGCAACTTTCAGTGCCACTGTGTCTACACAAAACCAAACACCCCATAGATGCAGCCAAAAAAAAAAAAAAAAAAGTACAGTTTAGCAACAGAAAAAAAAAAAATGAAGTCAGTTGATCAGACAAAAGATGAAGAAACTGATGTCAAGACAGTAGCACAATTACAACCCAAGCAGAGCAGTGAGAATACAATTCCTGATGCTCGCACATAGATTACAGACACTCAGGGGAATATGTAAAAGGAAAAATCCATTAAGGGAGGTATGTGTTTGCACTGATATTTTTATTTCATTTTCAAAATCCAAGTTTAAGATGAAAATCAAGAAAAGACAAAGACAGTGTCCAAAGCTGCCAAGATACACCCCAGGCCAGGATATTAAAAAGACACTATTCTTTTGATAAGTCTGGCATAGAACATATTATAATGTAGTCATTCAACCTGCCTTAGATTCATATTTAGTGAGTTAAATATTAACCTCATTTTCTATGGCACACAAAGTATATTGAGATGCATTTTATCTATAAAAGTTGTAAATCACAAAACTTATTTGGTGTCTCCACTGATAGCAAAAAACAGAAAAAAAATGTCTGCTTGACTCTTTCTATGTCAATATACTCTATGTCTATATACTATTTGGTATAATTCAGGGTACAAATATCTGAACTGAGTTTTCAGCCAATGGCATTTTAATATCCTCTATCATTTCTGCCTTTAACTTGTTTCAGTTATGAACAATATCGCTAGGCCTAAGCACTAGAGGGCTGTGAAACTATACTTAGTTCTCATGTGGACCCAGTTGAGCAGACAAGATACTGAGCCATGAACATATTCAACTCCGTTAAGAGACAACTGATAAAATGTGCAAGTCTTAATAGCTCATTAATTTAACTCATACACCCCACCCCCACAAATCCAAACAAGCCAGACCTGGAGCTAGACAAAGGAAATAGTCAAGACAAAGTGGAAAGTATTGTTTTGTGAGCTGAGTCTGAAGCTCCACGAATGAAAATAGACAGCTGCCACTGATTTCTGTTACCTTAAATACTCCTGGACCATATGGCAGCATGTGAGGACTGTCTATCTGAAAATGTTTTGTTTTATGTTCTTCTTTTCCATATGTCCCCTTCTCACTTCAGAGAAACTATTCATATTCATAAAAATAAGAACTTTGTTTTACAAGTGTTCATTTCCCAAGTCCTCTCTCTTTCCTATTATGCCACAAATTTCCCCAGCCATTCTAAGACTAAATAACTGTAGTAAGAAAAATAGAAAATCATGTGGAAGGAAAAAAAGCCAGGTGAAATGATCTGTGGGCTACAGAGTTCCCATTTCTTTGCTTCTTCCAAATGAACCAGTCAATGTAGGCAATAGGGAACCTAACACTGGTGTCAAACTGTTTTAAAATAAACCAAATGTTTACAGAACTTATCCTGGAAAGACTGAAGGAAATGCTAGAGAAAGTCATAATCTGGTTAGCCAAAAATTAACCAGAATGTGCCTTCTGAAAAGGGGGCCTCCCTGTAGTCTAGGGTTGACTTGGAGCAATTATCTAAACAAAACAGTTGGCATCTGTACTATAGACAAAATAGTGTTTGCATAAAGTAGGAGAGGACAAATATGCATGAAAATTAAATTTAGGCCTTGGGACCACCCTTTGGGGGCCATAGACAGGCCGATTACATGTTCACAGCTGGAACTGGTGTTGGCAGAGAAGGCGTTATTCATGTGCAGAGGGAGGGACTCCCTTTTGAGTGACATCATGGTGGCAAAGCAAGGGTGACAGCATGAAAAGCATCTGATGGTGGCAGAGCTGGAGCCCCTGGCCCCACGCTGCGTGGATCCAATGACTAGCTGGAGCTTTCTCCACTGAGGAATCAGTGCTGTTTACAGGCAAGTGTGTCTGCTCCAGAACAGGGACTTCCCACATCCCCTAGCACATGCTCGTCAGACATAATGCGTTAAGGAACCTTGCCAGTCAGAAGGCAGCAGATCTGAGCCAAGAGGTTAGCCATTATTCCAAACAGAAAAGGCAAGTCTTGCAAAAGCAAAGCTGAAGGCTGAAGCTATGACTCAGTGGAAGAGCACTGGCCTCGCATGCACAAAACTGTGGTTGTAATCCTCAGCACTGTACATGCACCCGTGCACACACACACACGGACACACACACAAAGTCATACACACACATGTACATGTAATCACACACACATACACTCACACACATATACAGAAGCACACACACATGCACACACGCAATCACACACACACACACTCAAGCCCATACACACTCACAGCTGAGGTCCATAATAAGAGACTGAACCTGTCTTAGGCAAAGTCTTTGTGGATGTCAGTAATAGAAAGTGTGTGTTCTAATGGACATTTGACAATCATGCCCTATGTTTCTGGTGGCAGGTTCTGTGCAAGGCAACATTACCCACCTCTCAGATAGAATGTTCCCTGTTCTTTAACCTGGGCTAGACCTATCATTTGTTTTGCCCAGTAGAACCTGACAGGAATGGTAAGTACTTTCTACAGTGGTGTAGACGAAACAAAAGATGGGCAAACATTAGCCCAAAGAACAAATAACTGTGCCCTACGGCAAGAAACAACATATTATTCTGAGTGATGCTAAAAGCCAAATTCATAAATCACTTTGATGTGCTAGGAAGTAATCAAAGCATTGAACTGTGTCAGCTGATTTAGTTCCCCAAACAATCTAAGGAGGTGAACTATTAGTTCCCTCCGCTGTGCTCACCTGCCTCACCACCCTCTTCTAACAGCCTCAGCCTTCCCACTCAGGTTTCACGCCCCTGCTGTCTGTTGTCTGCCTAGCACACTGCCCTCCAGACCTTTACATTGGCCTCTTTCCTCCCTCAAGCTCTTCAGAGAGGCCTTTGGTGGTGTCTCTAAAATGTCACTTAGTCACATTGGTCTGTTCTTACCTTAATTCTTCACACAACTTACCGCTGCTACTATGTGATTATGTGGTTTTCTGTTTGTTTTGTGTTGTTTTGTTTTGTGTTGTTTTGTTTTTTTCTTTCATAGCTGCCCTAATAGAAAGTTTACGCCATAAACAGACCCTTTGATATTCCTGTTAGACTTTATATGCCTGTCTGACATAGAAAAAAAAAAACTAGAATTAAATCAAATTTCAGATGGATGTTGACTATGCTATGTGCACCATTCTTATACCAAAACAGCTGAGAACACACTTCTCCCTGTGTTATAACAGAAATCTCTGTTTCACAAAGAGCAATGGGGTCATTTACCTCAAGTCATGCCCCACTGCTCTGAGTGTCTCTCTGAGAGTAGGTTAAACTGCAGGCCACACAGAAAGCTTCTCTTAAGAAGATCATTCTGGAGAAAACAGCTTTGTATGAAGGGTGGACACGAGGCCCATGAACATTCAAATATTCAATTGAGAAAAGCCCTCTAATCTCTGTGGCCCTTAAGCCAGAACTGAGAACAAATGATGGACCCATCAGAAAGCTCTGATTCTCTCTAGAAACAAACCATTTCCAGAAAGCCTGGATGATGGGCAAGAGTGGAATGGGTGACACCTGACTCACCGTTTATAAGCTGAAAATGAGTGTGGAGACCTAGCACATTCCAGACATTATGACAAATGCCAGCAGTGCAAAGACAGCTGCGGTTCCTTACCTTCACAACATTTCGTCCCGATTAAAGAGAAAAGGAGATGCGGGGACACCGTGCCATGGTATGAAAGCAGCGAGGTACACACGCTCAGGGCTGTGGCAGTGGAAGAAGCTGGCACAGGCGTCTGGAGTGCAGAACCTACAGCCTACGCGTTCACCATGTAAAATAAAGTAAACCAAGAAAAGACAAGCGTGATTCCCTGGAGAAGGACAGGGAAGCCACATGCATTCAAGCACTGCTATTCCCAAATACTTGGGTTTCTTTCCCCAACAGTACTTGCTTTTTGTTTCTCTCTGTCCTAACTCCCCACTGGCTCTATTCTCACCGCCTGCATCATCTTGAATTATAGGAATCTTGTCTTTACTTGACTCTGGTTTATAAGAAGTATCTATGTCTTCCTCAACTTTTGGTTTTGTGTTTGTTTGGTTGGGTGGTTGGTTTTGTTGGTTTTGCTATAGTTATTTGTTGTTGTTTTGGTTGGTTGGCTTTTTGTTTGGGGGGCTGGGATTTTGTTTGTTTGTTTGTTTTGGGGGGTTGTTTTGTTTTGTTTGTTGAGACAGGGTTTCTCTCTGTAGCCCTGGCTGTCCTGAACCTCACTCTGTAGACCAGGCTGGCCTCTAATTCAGAGATGTGCTGCCTCTGCCTATCGAGTGCTGAGATTAAAAGTGTGCACCAGCAGCCCCTGGCTCGTCTTCCCATCTATTGTACTTTATCTATATAAACTCAGGCAAATGTCAAAATCTCAGCAATCTTAATATTTTATTCCCGGATTTGCTCCTCTTTAAAGAGCGGCTGATGACCGTCAGTCATCTCTACACAGCAGACAGTCTTCCTGTACTCTGTGACACTTCTGCCTTCCTGGTTTACCAGGTGCTTTCAGTCTCACAACTTTACCAGCAGCTAAGAATACGAAGGCTTTGGTCTCATTCTACATCTCCGCATTTTCTCTCAATTGGATAGATGACAGGGCTAGTGACTGCAGTGCCAACATTCCACAGCATTAACCAGGCAAAAACTGCTAAGCGTGCCCCAGTGAGAGTGCAGTCAGCTTCCTGTCACCAGTGGACCCACTACATCTTGAAAAGGCCTCTGCTCCAGGCATCATTCATTCTCAAATAAGACTTGAAACTTATAAAGTTCACCCAACAATTCATTTTAATAGTTATTCTATTCAAGGAATAGAATCATGACTATTGTTACTCCTACTATTTTAGGAGTAATTAATTAATGGAGCTCAGTCTCTAGAATTCTAAAAGGCTTCCATTTAGAGAAATGAGGATAAAGTGAACAGTCACTCATAATTGTAACAAAAGCTTTCATAAGAAAGAAGCATCTCAAAGCAGCTTTGAGATACACAATGATACGAATGCTCCCATCTTACAGATGGGAAATACTGAGGTTCACAAAAGGTAAGGCTCTCAGACATTCCATGGCTAAAGATAGGCAGGCAGGGATCAAAAAGGCTATAATAATTTGTATTTTTATGGCAGCATGTCACCTCTACCATACTGCAGGACCTCACTTGTCCTGGAGGAGAAGAGAAGTTAGGACAATTGAAGGAGTTATCTATTATTACCATAAGTTCTTACCAGACTTCTCTAGAAGATATAGATCCAATAGGGTCCCAGCTCACTCCAAAATCTGACCAGTGATAGGAAATTACCAAGCACCTGATTTTAAACCAAGTTCATCAGCCAGTTCAAGGCTGGGTTACACTGCTATGACAACTAAAATTGTCATGGTCAATGGAAACATGAAGTGATTATTATCACCCATGACTCACGCTCATCAGCAAGCTGTCCCATGAGCTTTTCAATCTGTGGTTCTTGCGGAAGAAGCTCTTTTGGGAGACATTGCTTGTGTGTAGCAGAAAAGAAACAATGTGCCCCCTCATCGTTGCTACTTAGATGTGATTCACTTCTATTCACACTTCAGTAGCCAGTGTTTGTCTCATGGCCGAGCTTACTGTCAGTGACACGCAGATGTATGATTCTCCCATGTGAAGAGAGCATATTTTTTAAAACAGTCTTCCATCTCATTCATGACCACAGACTCAGAGCTAAATATGGAAAGAGAAGACCTTCTGATAAACACAGGCTACCCACTGCAGGTAAACTGAGAAGAAATTCTCTGTGTATTACCACCTATAAAGAAAACAACTATCCATCTCACTCTATTCAAGGAAACTCAGTGGCAACATTCAAGAGAGCTTCTAGAAAAAGTGTCTGGTCTCACCTTCAAGTAGCTTGTCTTGTCCTGCTGTTGATAAAGGTGAACATGAAGATGAAGAGGAGTAAATTCAGATATCTACGGGCCATGCACATAAAACAGTAAACTAAACACTCTTTCTTCTCTCTTCTCTCCCCCGACTCTTTCTCTCCCTCTCTTCAGCATAAACCAGGTATACCTCAGGACTAGATCTGACTGCAGAATCATTACAACGAGACTAGGATTAAAATGCCTAGCTACACTGACTCTTTTGTAAAATAAGCCAATTCGCTCACGTGAAAGTAAGAACTGGGCTGGCGAGGTGCTTGGCAGATAAAAGTACTGCTGCACACACCTAACACTCACTTTATATTGAATCCACATAGTAGAAGGAGAACTAACTCCAGAGTTGTCTTTTGTCTTCTTCATGTGCCATGGCACTCATGCCCAAACACACACACACACACACACACACACACACACACACACACACACACA
>NW_026596091.1:4167796-4182637 GCF_907164565.1 Psammomys obesus | reverse complement strand
ACACACACACACACACACACACACACACACACACACACACACACACAGTACAAAGAAAGTAATGTTTAATTACATTTTCAAAATATATTTAAAAATACAGAGAACTTTGCCATCAATAATGACCCAGTCATAACTGCTTAAGCTACTTGATCTAAAGGTAGATATTCCTTTGTTTCCACATCAAATGGGTGACTGCTGTGTGGCAGGGCTGAGCAATCTCTGCTCTCATTGAACACAGAGCATGGTGAAGAAAAGGCAGGTCTAGGAGAAGCATGGAAGGGACATCAGGGATCACACAGCAGTTCCCTCTGCAAACCAGCTCCAGGCAATACAAGACTGAAAACGAAGGGTCAGGAAGCAATTAGCCTGGGCCCTCCACCGGCTCCACAGATTATGATTCAGTGGGGAGAGCCTCATCAGAAGCTGCTGTCATACTCTTTAACTTTCAAGTATTTAGGATTATACATTGAAAACAAACCCCTATTCTTCACAAATTACCTGGTTTTAACTATTTATTATAGCATCTGACAACAGGCTGAGACAGTGTCAACAGAAATTGGGAGGCGAGAAATCCAAAGTATACATAAAAGCAGAAATAAGAGCATGATGATAAAACTGTTCAAACAAAAGGAAACCAAAGGATAGTACTGGAAGTATGCAAGCTGCTGAAGGGGAAAATCAATCAACAATCTTACCTGGCTGTGCTGGGTGTAAACCACAACAATGATCAGTACAGCAAAATATCCCCAAAGGTGAAATAGTGGTACTTATATCTTGGAGATAGCTATCTAACTGGGCTCAATGCATACTCAATAAAAGGGAAACTATGCCTTGTACTTCAAACCTAGCCAACTACCCATGGCTGGTGAGGTCATGGACCCCAGAGGAGAATCTACTACTGCCATTTTCGTAAAACATTATAATTTCTAATTGCATTCTAAATACTAATTCTTATACCCACAGATAAATGTAGCTCTAATCTCTCTTCAAAGAAGCTTTTCTGCAAAAGATAAAGATCATTACAGAAAGCCACAACTGGCCAAAATACAGAACATGACTGACTGTGGGATGTCCAACAGCTACAGCACAACCCCTACACCTAAAACTCAGAAACCATGGAGGAGGAGGGGACAAAAAGAGTGCAAGAGCCAGAGGAACAGGGGGTCTACTCAGAGACCTGTGTTTTCTATGTGGAACAGGGAAGCTGCACCCATGGAATCTCAACAACATGATCATCTAATAAATCAATATCAACACCAGTTAGGGTGCCAACAAGGATGAGGGAACTCTTACAAGGCCCCAGCCACGAATGAGGACTTACAGCCATTAATGACTGCCAGCTCTAATTTGTTATCCAATACCAAGAGGTCAGCCCTTAAAAGCATATACCTATGAGCACTGCTAACTGGACTGAGCAGGTTGTATTTATATATGTAAATGTTTGTATATAAGCAACAATAGTAATAAAAGAAAAGAGATGAAACAATGAAAAGAAAACAGAGGGAAAATATATGAAAGCAGAAGGAGGGCTTGGAGCTGGAAGAGGGGAGTATTGGAAAGGGACAAAGATATTAAAATAGGTGATTAAAGATGATCTAAGTGTATTGCATGATTGATCATGCAATGATCATGCAATTGATCAATGAAAGCAATGATTTGATATGATAAAAATGAGAAAGAAAAATGAACGAAGAGAATGTATATGTAAGACGTACCATGTCCCTGCTATAAACTGGTCCTTTACGGAGGCTCAAGTGAAGGACTGTGACCTTAGCACTTGACATGCCAGTTAGCTATTCCACTGACAAAGAGAAGCTTCTAAAGCAATTGCTCCAAGGCCTTTCATTTGATTTAAATTTAGTGCAATTCTCCAAGTATCTTAAAATTTGAAAATTTAAATTCAGTGTAAACTTAAATGTTCCTCTATAAAGAGAATACTCTATACTCACATCACAAATCATTGTATTTTCATGGTTGTCTTAAAAACTGGCCATCAATTTAGAAAGCATCTGAGCTCAACAATTCTAATATCTCAGTCACAGATGGTTTCTACAAACTCCCAACCTTTTATTGGATTGAAGTATTTATAAACAGAAGTACTGTTAATACAAGAAACAAGAACCCAGTCATCCTTATGAAGGTAAGAGATGGGCTGTCTGGATCACTGGCTATGAAACTGATTCCTAAAGAGATCATAAGTCAGGGATGGTAAGATCATTGTCTGAAGTCACTTTCTTGACAGGGAAGTTCAGGGTGACTTTGAAGTGGGAATCTGGAGACAATTACTGGAAACTGCTGATTTAGCATTTTAGGACTCCTCAACAACAGAATCCTGTGGCAATTCTACACTCCCTAAACATGCTGAAACAGGAGTTCAAATCCAGGCTACAGTCAGGATCAGCCTGCACAACTTAGAGAAACTGTCTCAAATAAAAGCATTAAAAATGGTTAGGGATATAATTCAGTTGGTAAATTCTTGCCTGGTGTGCATGAGATCTCAGGTCCAGTCTTCAGAATAGGAAGAAGGAAAAAAGAGAAAAAGAGAGGGGGAGGGGAAAAGAAAGAGGGGAAGGAGAAAGAGAGAGGGAGAAGAAAAGAAAGGAGAAAAGAAAACCTTCAAGAGACCACACAAGCTCCAAGGGCATGTGAGTCTCTATGTTGTTGCCCTGTGTTACTCTCTGTGTGCTCTTCTAAATAGCACTCACCTGCATCAGGAAACATGTGTAGGACTCTAATAGCACAATATGTCTCGCTAATGTGCTGCTGTGCCTTCAGTGAAGCCTGTGCCTGCAAGGCAGTGCTAGGGGATCAACTGTGCTGTCCTCATGGAAGGGTTCAACTTTTAACAGCCCATTCCCCCAAATGTGAACTTACTGATATAATTAAGATATAGGAAACTTACACTCAACATATGAATTCCAGTCCACTTATACCCTGAAAAACCAAAAATACAATTTTGACTACAATTTTGACTTTGGCTGATAAATTTACTGAGCCGAGTGGCTGACAGGACATCCACTGTTCTGTGAGTGAAATGTTTAGAAAAACACTCTATCCAAAAGCCTGGCGTGCAGAGGCACCTCAAGGGGAAGGGACGGGTGATGGATACATACAATGCCAATTAAGGCTTGGAGTCTCACAGAGTGAGAAATGAAAGCTACCCAGTCTGAGTTCAGAGTGACAGGGGCCTGAAGTGATCTGAGAAGCCTCCCTGTCCCTTCACTGCAAGTCCTAATGTCACCGTGATTCTTCAGAGAGGAAGCCATACAATACCATGATTCCCATAAGGGTTTGCAATCAGATAAAGATGGTGAAGCTGGTGTTACCTGCTTCCCGGGTGCAAAGATAAGATACATTCGGTTCTCACAGAGTGTCTGTCTCGCAGCAGCAGATGACCAGTGTCACTCATCATTATGTTCCCAGAGCCAGGGTTCCAAGGCATTAGTTCACATAACAAGACACTATAAAACTCATACTACATGGGCAGGAGAGATGGCTCAAAGGTTAAGAGCACCTGCTGCTCTTGCAGAGGACTCCGGGTTCAATTCCCAGCACCCACATAGAAGCTCACCACTGTCTGTAATGCCATTTCCAGGGGATCTGATACCCTCAGACATACAGGTAGGCAAAAACACCATTGTATATTAAAATGATTTTAGAAAAGTCATTCTGTAAAGAACAAAGCCTTGTTTTCAAAACACAGAAGTTGCAGTAGATGTCTCAAACGTCAAAAACCAACTGTGGAAACATAATAAACGAAGAATCCAAATAATCTTTCCTCTTTCATAAATTTCTTATTAGCTAAAATCAGAATTTCAGAGACAGCAATCCAAAATGCAAAATGGAATAAAATCAGACCCAGAACTCTGTTCTATTGCAGGTCCCAAGCGTCTGAGCTCTTATAAGCACACAGACTGGGAATCACCGTGGCCTGGGTCCAGGAGGCTGTCTCTGTAAGGTCATCCCTCAACCATTTTCCATTCAACAGGCCACAAATAATGTGGAATGTTGACTGTGAGTCCAGCCACATGCCAGCAGTGTGAGTTCCTGCCTGGACTGTCACTTCAGTGCCCTAACTTCAAGTGCAGCTGCGTCATTAAAATTCAAGTTTATGGTGTGGACAAATTTGGCTCGATGAACATGAACGCTCAATGCCCAGAAATGCCCACTTCTCCTCTGATTGACAACTTTGACCCCCTTTCATTCTCCTCCTTTCCAACAATGTAAAAGAAAAGTCCCAAAGTCCTCAGCCTGTACCCATACAATGTTCATACTCGTTTCTGCTTTCCTGCATCAGACCCATGGATGAAGGAAAATAAATAAAAGAATTCCCAAGAGCTCTCTGTAGGAGCTTTTAGGGTCCTGAACGAAACCCAGTGCTTATCTTAACTTGCCTATGTGAGATTTATAAGCAAGAGGAGAACAAACAAGGAGTAATTTAAATTTTAATTTAAAACCTACTTTATTTTCTTATCCCTTATCAAACTGCCAGCATTTTGCCTCCTGACAATGAGCAAGTGTCACTGCCATAGGCCAGACCCTACCCACAACCCAGGAATCTCTTTCATCTAAACCCCTGATCCCTTTAATAAACAAAATACGAAAAGGCAGTCAAAATTACGCTGTGCTTTTATAAAAAGAAGGCAGGGAAATCCTCAGAGTACAATCCCCTCCTTGTTATTCTCCAATGCCATGTGACTTGGAGTCATTCTGAAGGATAAAGAGGCACGGGCTGCCACTAGATCTCAGCCATGACTTCCCCAGCATTCCCAGCCTGGCCCATCTGTTCTCCAAGGGCCACATGAATGGCATATGTCAAGAGAGTCGGAGCTGTGCAAACTGCCCAAAGAAATCACTCAGCCAACTTCTCTTTGCTTCCGCAGCTTCAGAGATTGCTGCTGAGCCAACCACCATATGGCGAATAATTAGTTTTTCGACCCTACTCAAGAAAAATGTCCGCTTCCTTGCCAAGCCTCAGCAATATGTGTGTTAACGAGCAGTGGGTGCTGAATGCCTATACACTCCCCGAGCGAGGAATGCTCTTTCCTTTTTCCTTTTTCTTCTCCTCTTTCAGCTTTTAGCTCTGACTACTTTTGCTTTGTTCCCCTTTAACAAGGTCACAACATCCAAAGCATTTAGGAATAAGCCATATTTTCTTTCTTTACTTTCTTTCCTTCCTTTCTCCTTCCTCCTTTCTTCTTTCTTCCTTCTTTCCTTCCTTCCTTTATTTATTTTTGAGATTCTGCAACCCATCAGGAAATGGATTGACAGAACTAAGTGCCTTCCTTTTACCTGCCTTTCTAAACATGGTGAATTCAACCCATGTGAAGATCAGAGTCCTTGAGCTAGGAAATGGGATGTTTTCTGCCACGTAGGTGCAGGAGGATCGATACACAATATTGAAACACAACATGCTCTGTAGCCAAGCAGAATGCCCTGCTGGCCTCCCTAAATAAACCCTCTGCCTCCTCACTCCACCTGAAAACACACAGAATGCTTCAAGCACAAAAATCAAAGAACCCCCACGAGTTCACTGCCCCCCAAGAGTGCTCAGTGTCCTATTGCCTTAAAGACAGTGTTCACAGTCATCCACAAAATGTCACTATTTTTCGATCATGTCCCACTAATGAAAGATCAACACATAATTTTTAAAAAGCACATATGTCTCTTCCATGGTTCAAGATAAAATATACGTTTGTGTCCACTTTTTATGTCTCAGTCTGCTTTGGAGCACTGCCCACCCCACCCCCATGTGGTGCTGACTGCTTTCTGACCATGGCCTTCACATTCTCTAAATGCAGAGATGTCAGTCCTGAGTGGGAGAGAAACAAGAAAGAATTGAAGTGTTCCCTGATGCAGGTCCCAGGAAATCCAGCTATAGATCAGTGGATCTCAAATATCTTTAATTTACAGACCATCATACCAAACATAATAAGCCTCCAAAGGTCCTTTCCCCACAAGCTGTAGCTGAAAAGAAAATGTTTTCCCAGAATAAATCAGAGGAAGGGTGCTGTTAACAAAACAGAGAAAAATCTTACAAGAGAATGGGAATTGGGTAGGACACATGACAGTTCTTTTTTTTTTTTCTTTTCTTTATTTCTTTTATTTCTAACACTCAGACTAGCACCTCTAGGATCTAAAGCGCCCCAGAGCATAGACAGCTTCTGTTTCCAGCACTCTCTTCTCACTACCTGGAGCTCAGTACCCAGACTATATATATATGTATATATTTTTAAATATATTATATATATTTATAATATATATACATGACTACATTAGGACCCAAGAGTCCTTGACTACCCTAATATTTTTAAAGATCTAGTTATATTTTATAAAATTAAGTAAGTGAATGCCTGGTGCCCACAGAGACCAGAAAAGGGCACAGATCCCCTGGAATAGGAGTTACAGATGATTGCAAGCTACCATGTGGATGCTGGAAAACAAACCCTGGCCTCTTGAACACTGAGCCATCACTCCAACCCCCTCTCTCCTAATGCTTTTGAGCAAAACTTTTAAAAAACATACACATATATAATCAGAAAATACTTACCTTTAAAAATACTTTTACTTTTACATCATTAGAAAAACGAAGAGCGAGCCCAGTGTGGTGGTACACACCTTTGATTTCAGCACTCCAGGAGGCAGAGGCAGGCAGATCTCTGTGAGTTCAAGGCCAACCTATTATATAAAGCCAGTCCAGGACAGCCAAGGCTACATAGAAAAACCCTGTCTTGGAAAAAAAGAAAAGAAATACCAAGACCTTAAAGTGGCTCTCCACAAGGCAAGCACTGTCACTAGCAGTAAAGTGGCAATGTTCCTCAATCAGAGGCAAAGCAAAAGGATTCTCAGGTCCCCAGAATGTGTCATTCCACATCCAACTTGATTCTTGATAGAGCCACAGAAGGAAGGATAGGGTGGCAATGTGGTGTCCTTGCTGATAAAGCTGCTCCTAACAGAAATGCTTCTGTGGCACAGCTAAAACTATCATGTTAGAGCTAAACTGTGTTGGGCTCGACAGAAGCTGGTCAAAGCAGAGTTGGTCAGATCAACACACAGACAAGAAACATTCAAGGAGAAGCCAAAGCCAAAGTGTAAAGTCAACTGGAAATTATGGAGTAACCACCTGCAAAAGTGATCTTTTCTCTGTGCTGCCTGAGTAGGTGTCCCTTTCCACACAGCAGAATCCCATGCCTGTCTACAGGTTTGACACAGCCTGCAGAGAGGATAAGGACAAGCCTGAGACCCTGGCCAGAGGCAGATAGGAAGTCTGGTGGGCAAAGGATTTGAACCCGAGATGTGGCTTATCGTGCAGGTATCTCTCTGGGTGAACATTCTCTCACAATCTACACACACCCTAGCACCTTCACATCCTGTGAGGGTCAAGGCTGTGAGGACAACCAGGGCCCTCCTTCCCATGAGAGACTGCTGAGGTACGGGATAAAGGTCTCTGTGTCTCTACTTGGGATGACTGACTGACCCTAAAATTCTCACTCATACAAATAGCATGGTCAGGATTAAAATACTACCTCTGGCAGGTCACCATTTAAAAGCATACATTCGAGATGGAAGGGATGCCTCCTTATTCCTTGGGCCTGTGCTGCTTCTGGAGTTGTTATGATAACACATTCATGAAGACCGTCTTCCAGAGGGAACCCCTTCACATCACCAATCTCTCTGTACCATACACCCACTCCTTTTTCTGTCCCCCCTTCATTTTCAAGACTCAACCAGCCTCTTGTGGCCTTCCTGGATATTTGTCACAGGACAGTGTTTGTGCTCTGTCATGTTTCCACCAGAACTTTTGCCCTCTTCTGCCATCACTATAAGTTATTCCTCCTTAAGTTAATGTTCTATCATCCCACCCTTTTCTTTCTCTTTACCAGGAAACATGCAGAGGGATGGGACGGTAGGCCAGCAGTGAACACTGGCTTGTGGTCAGTAACAAACATATGAAATGTGATTAGGAAGGGGACTACGTGCCTTGTTCTCAGGGAAACGTGCTGGAGATAAACACTGATGAGAGCTTCCAAACTTCCCAGACTAGAAAATCTAAGAGAAAGTAAGCCTTGGGCAGGCCGAAACAAGGAAATGACCAAGAGGGAAGCCAAGGTAGAGAGATGACTCTCTCAGGAAAGTGCCTGACACGTGGTCATGGGGATCCAAGCTTGATGCCCACAACCCATACAAGGCAGCTGAGGTGGTATCAGTCTTTAAGCCCAGCAATGAGGATGTAGAGACAATCCCTGGAACTCACTGGCCAGTCAGCCTGGCCCAAACAGTGGCCCCAGACCAATTAGAGACCCTGCCTCAAATAAATAAATAAATAAACAAACAAATGAATGAATGAATGAATAGATAGATAGATAAGTAAATAAGTAAATAAATAAATAAATAAATAAATAAATAAATAAATAAATAGATAAATAAATAAATAAATAGAAAGAGAAAGAAAAAGATGGTCCCTGAGGAACAACTCTCAAAGTTGTCCCCTGGCCTCCACACACATGGTCATGCACCAGCACATACATGTGCATGCATATATGCAGCCGTACACATATAAGATAAAACCCAAAATTCCACAAACTATGTAACAGCAAATCAACTCTCTCCAAGATTATCAGGAAAAGTAAAAATGAAGGGAAGATACGAAAGAAGTGACAGTGTAAATGCCCTTCAGCAAATGACTAGGCATTACAAAAGTGGAATATAACCGAGCATTACAAAGGAATGAAGTGTTGATGTGAGTAAGAAGTTGGATGAATCTCAACATGAAGGATGAAATAAGCCACTTGCAGAAGGTCACAGACTGAGTGCTTCTATTTGTACGACATTCTGAAAAAGATTAAAACCACAATGATAAAAAACAAACAACAAACAACAACAACAAAACCAGACCAGAGAAATGAGTAGAAAATGGAGAATATGTGGGAATTTCTGCAAAGAGCTCTTCTGCGCCCTGAGTATAGTGTGGCTCCACAAATCTGCCTGGCATTAAACATAAACTGTGTGCCAGCAAACTCAGTGTTAGTAGTGCCAGGTAAAAACAAAATAAAAAGATGGTGTCAGAAAAAATAAAAATAAAACAAGCTCAAAGCAGGCGGTGGCACACACCTTTAATCCCAGCACTCAGAGGGGCAAAGGCAGCCTGGCATACAGCCAACGCTACACAGAGAAAAACTGTCAATAAATAAATAAATAAATAAATAACAATAAAAAGGTCAAGGGCAGGGACAGTAATTGCAAATATACAGTACTTGATAAAGAATTAATTTCCCCAATGAAGGACTGTCAAAACTCAATAGGAAAAAAAAATAAACATTCACTAAAGAAGATATGTGGCTATCAAATCATCATGTGAAAAATTCTTTACATGACTGTAATCAATACCCAAATTAAAACCACCTGATCTGACTATTGTAACCTTCAATAAAAGCAAAATGAAAACACATATCCATATGACTTGGAACAGAAATAACTATCAGCTTTATTTATCATAGCCCAAATGGAGACAATACAAGTGGCCCTAAACATGGGACTTAACAAACACGTGATGGCATAACTATTCAGTGGAATCGTGAGTCGTTCAAGGAACAGTGAATTATGAACACAAATGAATCAACAAGTGTCTCTCACCTCCTGACAAGAGCATAAATAGTATATCATTCTACTAATATAAACTTCTGGAAAATGCGACCTAATCTGTGACAGAAGACAGCAGTGATTGCTCAGAGAGCTTTCTATTGCTTTGATGAAACACCATGACCAGAGCATCTTGGAGGAAAAAGCATTTACTTGGTCATATGCTGTAGAGGGATACGTGTCCATCACAGCTTAGAAGCGTGGCCACAGGCAGGCATGGTGACTGCTGCAGTAGGCTGGGAGCTCATCTCTTCAATAGCAATCACAAAGAGAAGGCACAAGTCCTTAACACCTTAATGCCAACTGCATACTTCCTGCAGCAAGGCCACACACACTGAACCTACCAAAACAGTGCCGCTAACTGGGGACCAAGTATTCAGACAGCCTAGTGGGAACAGTTTAATCCAAACACCACCTAGTCTGCTCCCTGCTTCTCATAAGCTCATGACCATACCATAATGCAAAATGCATGCAGTCCAACTCTAAAAGTGTCCACAGCCTTCCAGTCTCAGCACTGTGTAAAAGTCCAAAGTCTCTTCTGAGACTCAAGGCAGTCTCTCTCTCTCTCTTTAATTTATTTTACATCCTGACCACAGTTTACCTCCTTCCTTTTCTCCCAGTCTCTTCTCCCACATTTCTCCTTCTCCCACCCCCTATCCACTTCTCCTCCATTTATCTTCAGAAATGGTTATCAGCCATATCAAGGTGCATATTAAGTTTCAGTAAGTCTAGGCTCCTCCTCTCATATTAAGGCTGCACAAGACAACCCAGTAGGGGGAAAGGGTCCCAAAGGGTCAGGGACAGCTCCTGTTCCCACTGGTAGGAGCCCACAAAAAGACCAAGCTACACACCTGAAATGCACAGAGGGTCTAGGTCAGTCCCACACAGGCTCCCTGCTTGGTGGTTCTGTCCCTTTGAAGCCCTCATGGGCTCAGGTTAGTTATTCTGTGGGTTTTCTTCTGGTGTCTCAAGGCAACCCCTCCTCCACCCCACCCCCCCAAAAAAAGAGTTTCTCTGTGTAGCCTTAGCTGTCCTGGACTCACTTTGTAGGCCAGGCTGGCCTTGAACTCACAGAGAGCTGCCTGCCTTTGCCCCAGAGTGCTGGGGTTACAGGTGTGCACCACGCTCAAGGCAATCTCTTAATTATATATATTAGTGTTCTAAAGAGGAGGGAAGAGAGCATACTGAGGAACTATTGAACCAAAGCAAGACGTAAATCCAAGAGGGCAAATTCTGGAGCTAAGTGGTGTCAAAGAGGTTGCATAGCTCCATTCTACCATCTTCACTGACCAAAATATGCATCTCTTTCTCAGGCTGGTTCCACTTCCTGCCTGCAGCTGTCCCTGAGAGATATCTCATGACTTTGGCATCTCCAATATCTTGAGGTCTCTCTCCAACACAACCAAGTTTATTTTCGCAGCTTCGTGCCTCCCTCTCATAGTCTCTGGCCCTCTCAGGGCCTTCATGTAAGGATTACCCTGCCACACGATGCCTGACCACAGAGGCTCTCTGCAACAACAGAGGAAGGTTCTATAGCCCCTTTATTCTTGTATCATCCGTGAGTCTAAAACCAGCAGCATGTGAACAACATAGCCAAATTTGGCTACCAGTTTAGGATGGGCCTTGGCTCCCTTGAATTACATTTGCAAACAGCTTCTGTTTCTTCTTGCTCCTATAAAGGAGCATAAAGGTCCTTAGGACTCTCAGCTTGGAGGGGTCTTGCTCCAAGGAAGCACTTCCCTTATTCAAGTGCAGATCAGGCCTTGACAGTCTTGGCTGCAGCATTAAGTCTCAGTGCTATTTTACTCTTCAGTGTATTTTGTATTTCTTCCTACCCCGCTTATTTTCTTCATTATAAACCTCTGTCCCAGTCATTAGTAATAACCACACCACAGATTCACTATTATGCTGCCTTGAAATTACCAAAATCAAAAAAATTAATCCATTGGTCAAAGGCCAAATCCTTAAACAAATGATGTTCACATCACTCTTTTTCTCAATTCTATCTGAGCCACACTATAGCAATCTTGAAATAAAGCAAGCCACTAGTCATTAACAAGACATTTGATTCTGCTCCAGAATCCTCAGGGTGGCTTCCTGTGGCTCTCCTACAGAGAGCCTATGTTTCCGTGCTGAGCCTAACCAGGCTGAACAGCCCTCAGTTGCTCCCTCTCTATACCAGACCCTCGAGGCTAATGGTCTTGTCAAGTCTATTAGAACATCAGATTTTATCTTAGCACAGCTACAGGCTAAAGCCAAGGCTAGTTCATGAGGTACTGATAAAGATAAGTTTCAAACAATATAAAAACAAAAATGCACTTTGCTAATGTACAAGGTCAATTTCTAAGTCTCGATGGTGCAGAAGGGGGAAAAATGGACTTGTTTCAAAATCAACTAATGAGAAACACGGAGCAACTTGATTGCCACCTCCCAGAGCTGACCTCACTGCTTCACTAAGTCTTTCTTTAACTGAAGCTGTAAAGCATTGACAAGGCATTGGGTTTCCAAAACCCAGCAGGACCCCGAGAAAGTTTACCTCTGCGGAAGCATTCCTAGGTTTAACCTCTTCTTCCTAAAATCAAAGTCTGAGGGAAAACATATACTGTGCCTGAAGAGTCATTTACTAAGAAGAAGAATAAGTTGCTGTCTTGAGCTGTTTCCTGCCGTTCAACTGCTTAGCACAAACTGGACAATTCATTTAAAAGGTTTGAGTATATGACAGTGAAATGAGATAGATACATGTCAAGAGTGGAGCAGAGTTCATAATACTATTTAATTTTCAGTAGACATTACTTAACATTATTATTGCTTTTACTTACTTTCAATATTCAAAGAAATGTCAGCCCACCAAAGAGCATATAAACATTGCTTTGTGTGAAGTTTTCAATAGTGAGCACTCACTGACCATGTAGTAACAGTATTTTGCCGTAGAATATGCCATGTAGGAAAGCAAACCCATTTCACCCTGAAAACAGGCCGAACCATGGCAAATATTTCAAATACTGTTTCAATATATGTTCTGTTAAGCAATCTGGCTCATTTGACATTAGTAAATAAGAGATTATTTAATATAATGTGATAGTTTGAAAACTGCTTTTTCCACACGTAATTTTCCTCACTATCTTAATATCTGAACCACCTCTAGGAGAAATATGTCAAGATATAGAAAAAGCAAGGTTTTTTTCTGAAGGACTCTCACAGTTCCAGAAGTAACACCAAGAATTCACCAAAGTTTCTGCACGACAAAGCAAATGATTCTGTTTTTCTACAGCTTACGAAAAGAATTAAAAAAATTACAGCCATGTGCTTGACTGAGGATTAATGTCCTGAACATGTAAAGAACTCAAAAAAAAAAAACCTAAACAGTAAGTGGCTAATAAAATAAACAGAATTTTTTCAGAAGTGCAATTGACCAATAAAATTATGAAAATACTCAACATCTGTAGAATTGAGGGATATGAAAATTAAAAGTACATTATGATTCCATCTCTTCCCTGTCAGAATGGCTATAATTAATAAGTGACAATAAATGCAGATAAAGATGTGGAGGAAAGAGCCTCAAACACTGCTGGTAGATGTATAAATTTGGCTAGATAGTATGGAAACCACTCTGGAAGTTCCTCAAAACAACTGAAAATACAAACTACCGTACAACCCAACTCTACCACTCCCGGGTATATACTGAAGGACTCTAAAACAACATATCATAGACACACTACACACCAATGTTTGCCTCAAAATTATTCACAGTAGCCAAGTCACAGGATCAAACTGGAAATCTGTCAGAAAGCGAATGGAGAAGGAAGATGTATTCAGGCACAATAGATTTTTATTCAGGCATAAATACGAATGTAGTTATGTCATTTTCTGGACAATGGATACAACTGGAAACATCCCAATAATTGAATTAAGTCATATACTTGTATTTTTTAATATTGTGATACTAAAATTAACATAAAATCTTGAGAAAAAAAGGGGGGAGGGTCATGGTTTAACAGGAGTCTGTTAATATGTAGAGCTGAAAAGAAGTGAAGTGTCCTGGTTAACAAACAACCTGTCAACTTGACACAGTTCTGGATCATATGAAGGAGTCTCCACTAAAGAATCCCTGAGATTAGCGAGTCCTGTGGCCACACCCATGGGGAACTGTCTTGGAAAATGATTGATGTGGAAGGGTCCTCCCTACTGTGGGTGTCGCCAGCTCTGGGTCATCTCCTACTTTGGCTTCCTTGATGATGGACTATAACCTCTAAGATGATATAAAATAAAATAAATTACTTGCTTCCCAAGTCAGTTTTGGTCAGTGGCTCATTACAGCAACAGAAAGCAAACTGGAGCAAATACCCTGAAGCTGGGGTAGAGAAGCAGTTTTGTAAGCCACTCAATGAAGGTGCTGAGAATAGAACTCTGGCCTTCTGCAAAAGCAATAAAAGCTCTTAACTACTGAGCTATTTCTCTAGACCCCCAGAGGTTTCTTAAGTCTTAAAACTTGCAAGCTCAAACACTTAAGAGAAACTACGTTAGACATCGAGAACCTTGCAGTGGATAAGCGGATTGATGTTGCACACTGTTCTTAAACAAACACCTCAGCATAGAGGCCACTTTTCATATCTACACTGGCGGATACAGAGCAGAGCTCATAAATCCCATTCTAGATACCCCTTTACTGGAAAACCATGCACTATGGTTGCTCTATTGCTACAGAAGTTAAAGATGAGTGTGCCTGTTTGGATGCCAATGTGAGACCAAAATTTATGCCTGGGTGATGTTGCATTATATCCCACTATTGTTCTTGGCATGTGTGCTTGTCACATTATGCTTACAGAACTTGAATCATCACCATTGGTTTTGATCTCTTAGACAGTTCAAAAACTAAGGAAGCACACCTTTAGACAGAGGGAAAGAACAATGTGACTAGTGAATGGTATTGCCAATATAACTAATAGGAGAAAGATAATGAAACCTTACAAAAGGTCAAAAAAAGCCAGATGAAAAACACTACATATTTTATCTTACTTGTTGCTCCTAGGATCTTTATAGATCCACAAGTATATATACACACATATGTCATGTATGATATGGTATGATATGATATGATATGATATGATATGATATGATATGATATGATATGATATATGATATATGATATATGATATATGGTATGGTATGGTATGGTATGGTATGGTATGGTATGGTATGGTA
>NW_026596091.1:4130354-4167786 GCF_907164565.1 Psammomys obesus | reverse complement strand
TATGGTATGGTATGGTATGGTATGGTATGGTATGGTATGGTATGGTATGGTATGGTATGGTATGGTATGGTATGATATGAGAAAGGAAAGCAGAGAAAGGGAGAAAGGCTAACAGAGTAGGGCAATGAAAGGAGGCATTACTAATGAGAGTAAAGGGGAGGATGAATATGCTCAAAGCACATGATATATTTGAAAAAACTTTTCATTTTTTAACGTATAAATAGAAAGTAAATGTGGTTATGAAGACACACCACCTTACAAAGAACAGAACTATAGAACATGCCCAACCAATATCATTTCCTTTTCTGCTCAGGTCAAACCGTATTTCTGCCAAAAATAACTGGAAATCTAAATGTTTATGCCTCCAAACTTTACACGCCTGAATCCTCCATGTATCTCCTTATATTTAACCACTCAAAAATTTAAAATTATATTTTAATTATAATTACATAAAATTAAAAATATTTTACTTGTAATAATATTTAATAAATATAATCATGTTAAAAATATATACTGAACTTTTTTAAATAGCCATTTACCCTGCCTTTTGAACACTGCCTTTTGAATAGTGATAGTTAAGACTATCACTATTTTTGTAGTGTTTCTGGGTCATGCCATGAGTGATCAGCCCCCTACTCAGTTTTTCTCACTGAAGCATGTAAATTATTTTTTCAGAACACAGTCCTAGTTGTATAATCATAAAAATAAGTGATTTCTGAGCCTACCCAGAGCTGTCTCCCTGTCATTTCTAATACTGCATGAACCCCAGTTTGCAAACAAGTGTAAAGAAACTGACTGTGGAGGCTGTGAGAGCTACTGCTACCTAGAGAGAACAGCAGAGTGTGTCCAACAGATAATGATGGATGGATAAATGGTATGACGCAGCAATGCTCATCAGTACCTTTCCAAGCCTCATCCTTTTCTCCTCAAAACTTTGCCCTTTCTCCCATGGGTAGCTACTCTCTTGTTCTCTAACCATTTCTTCCTCTACGTTTTTTTTTTCCCCTATAAATTTGAAAATAAGTGTTCTCCAGCTCATGGAGAAGACAATGCTGGGCTGAAACAGGAAATCTTTTGCTCTGGGACCTCATTTCTTTAAAGAAGAAACAGTGTATTGGGAAACATTAGAACACAGGCTCGAAGCTTTGTGTTCAAGGACACCGTGATCCAAGCCGAAGCAAACAGGCTGTAGGAAGAAGGATCACCAGGTCCCAGTGAGGCACCAGTCTAAGCTTCCTCAACTAGACCCCAAGAGAGACTGACTGCCCCCATTAGTTTATTAAAAAACAAAAAATGGAAGGAATAATAATACAACTTCCTTTAGAGTTTCTATGAGGGTTAAAATGATGGTTAGGACATGAGTTCAGTGAGCATCAGCACTACTTCTGCTTTTTTAGACACGGTCTACTAATGCTTTAATAGGAAGTGCAGAGGTCTCAGCCTAGCACAGTGGAACGTGTTAAACACAGTTAGTCAAACATGGCTTGCCTAGCCAAGTCCTCACCTACCTCTCCTTGTGGCTCACTCAGCCCGTGCTCTGACTCACAATGTAAAGAACTACAACATTGCTACTTTTTGCTCAGCAAAATGACACAGAACACAGCCCCAGAAGACATCCTAAATCATCTGCAAATCCTAGAGGTTAGTTACCACGCAGGCACAAACAAAGAGTTTTACACACTAGGAAATTCAGAGGGATCACCCTTGGAGGGGTGCACCAGCAGGCCGACTGCCCTGTTACTCACAAAATGCCATTCCTTCTGTTCCCACAGAGTTTCACAGAATTCAAAACCGGAGCTGGGGAGGGGGGAGGGAGAGCACAAAGCCTGGGAGGCAGGAGTGAGTGAAGGCGACTGTGTTATTAATTCACATGATTAATCCAGCATGCTAAGGAAGGCTGCAGAATCAAAACCTGCGTAGTTTTAATCCACACGGATTAGAAAACATTGCTGCTTTCACTTTCACAGTGCCTCCTTCCTTGCTTTGTGGTTGAGCTTCATTCTTCGGAGTCTGGAAGGCACAAAGAAGAGAGGGCATTCACAAGAGAAGCCCGCAGCACAAGCGCTTTGACCAATGTCCTTCTCCCCTCCCTTTCTGGGACACACTTCCTGAATTTCCCAGACCTAAGCCCTGAGGTTTGTATTAGCATCATTTCCTCCCAAAAGCTGAACATCTGGAAGCTGTCCTCCAAATGCAGATGTCTGTCAACCCATGAAAAGTAGGTTTACCCCAAGAGGTGGGATGTCAAATCCTACCCCAAGCTCTTCTGCAAGATAAGTGATGAGAGGGGTATTTCAGATCCTGATGGGATCTACTCCTTTTGGAGTGAGCAACCCTGAAGAGCCCCCAGAAGAATCTGAGCATTTTCTCACAAGCTTGAAGGAGTAGAATGGAAGCTGTTGGTTGTGCCAAAGAAAGAGCAAGAAATCTTCAGAGAAAGGAAGATGGCAAGAAAGGCACTATCTTGCTGTATTGCTTTCTGACTGTTATGACATGACTCTGATGTTCGTGTATAAACAAGCTCAGATACAAAGCTGAATGACAAGAGCAAAACAGGGGCCTCTCTGGGAAATCACTGTGGCCTTAGCCAAGGGATTACCAAGAATTGTGAGGCTTTTGTAGAGAATAAATTCTGCTGAGCCCGTTATTAGTGCTCTGTCTACAGAAGGGTGACTCCTGCAAGAAACACGAAAAAGCTCCCTCAAACCTATATAGACAGTTCATGCTTGGATCTGAGCTCTAAGATGTATGAGGGCTCCAGGCTAACAGAGTCCCAGCTCTCCTTCTCACTTTCCTCTTACTGTCTTCCCGTTTTCTCCACACTCTGCGTCCTCGCCCTACTGTGTAGACAGAGGCCAACAGCTGGGATGCTGTCTCTCAGATGACACTCTGTGGTCACCAGGTCAATCCATACGAATTCAACAGAAAGCCAGGTGCTTTGGTGATCTCCTTTTAGAAAAGCTTTATGCTTGCCTCTACCCTACATTTTATCCACAGATTCTCCTTAGGGCTGCCTTCAGTCCTCAGCATGGAGCTTCATAGGAAGCAAGTGCTTCCTATCATGACTGAACTGTATCACAGGAATCAGTCTCAGCCAGCGACCACGGCCTTTAGAAGTCCCCATCTCCCTAACTGGAGACACTCATCCTTGATGAATTTGTTTGTGTGACTCCCACTGGAATTTGTAGACATTGGTGAAAACACGGTCTGTGGCCGAATGAGCTTATTGAGAGTCTTGTCACATGGATATTTGGAGAGTGTGGTTTGGGTTCATGTGCTCATGTTGTGTATGTCTCTGTGTGTATGCGAGCACACACTTGAATACACTATTATTAGCATTTATATCTGTGTGTGTGTGTATGTGTGTGTGCACGTGTGTGTGTGTGTGTGTGTGTGTGTGTGTGTGTGTGTAAATGTAAAAGACACTAAGAAAATGAGCAATGGGAAGTCCTAAATTTTGATTGGTTGATAACTGTCTTATCTGAATAAAACAAAACAAAACAAAACAAAAAAACCCTTTTCTACAGCATTCTGCAGTCGAACCATCCAGGCTGTCTAAAAAATGTTTTTCAAATATTTTCAAATCAGCTCCTCTTCCTCTTGCTTTAGACCAGAGGACATTGCAGAGAAATTAGGCAACTTGCACAGGGTCACACAGCTAATAGTTAAGCTAGGCCTGTGCTGCCCCTGGCCTCGTCTCCTCCATATTCTTCAAGTGTCAGCCCCCCAACCTGGGCTCCGTATGCTATGAACCAGGACTTCCCAGCGGTTAAAACAAATGTGTTCCTGTTAGAGTTCTGGGTTTTTTTTAATTTTTCTTTATTAATTACAAAGAGCATCAGACCCCCTGCAACTGGAATAGCAGATGGTTGTGAGCCCCCAGGTGAGTGCCAGGAATTGAACCCAGGTCCTCTGGAAGAGCAGTCAGTGCTCTTAACTGCTGAGCCATCTCTTTAGCACCCTGTTAGAGTTCTTAATTGTCCTACATGACATTAGCTACCCTCTCCTTCCTTTTCAAGTTCATGACCACATTTGAATGTTGAAACAATGATGCTAATAATTACCGGACATTAAATAAGGTCTTGTCACTGTCTCAGGAACTTTAACTATATCATGACATTTCTCGAAATAAAATATAGGATCCAGGTTCAATTCCCAGCACCCACATGACAGCTCAAAACTGTCTGTGACTCCAGTTCCAGGGGACCTGACACCCTCACACAGACATACATGTGGACAAAACGCCAATGGACATGAAATAAAAATAAATTATTTTTAAAATTGACAGCTGAGGTTGACCTTTGACCTCTTGTCTCTGTACATATACATATACATATACATATACATACACATAATTATAATTAACTAGTCAATTAATGAAAATAAATAAATCATTCCAAAACCTTAGCTAAATATAGCTTATGTGTATGCACACACACATACACCACACACACACACACACACACACACACACACACACACACACACGCGAGTACACAAGTTCCCATGATTCTGAGGGTTGACAGGAATAGGCATGCTCTGGGTCATCTCAGCCAAAGGTAAGTACTGGAGGGTGAACACCCTGGCAACTCAAATGATAGGCAAACTTGTCAGTCTATCAGGCTCATTCACACTCGTGCTATCAGATGAGTGACAACCTCATGTTTCTTACCATTCATCAGGACACCTGGATTCATTCTAGGACAATGGTAAGGTTCCCAGTAGTGTCAGAGCAAGCTTCAAAGCAAATCACACTTAAATTATCTTTCTCTGTGGTACCATCTAGAGTCTCATTAGTCAAAACTAGCAGAGTAGGCAAGCTGGGTTTCAATGTGCGGAGAAAAACTTCTTGTTGATAGCAAGAATGGGAAAAACACATTTTAAAGATGCATGTATCAAGAAGCCCATGAAGTTTTTGTGGCTATTTTTACAATTTTTGTGGCAGCTTGCCTAGTCTAGTCCTGAAAAGAATAGAAACTGAAAGGGATGTGGTAATTACTAGAGTTATTTAAGAAGCAGCATCCAGGAGGAGTCATTTCAGTGATAAGAACAATTGATCTACAAGACACCAAGCCAAAACTTGAGACCGTTTCTGTGGGAGACAC
The DNA here is from genome assembly GCF_907164565.1 of Psammomys obesus. NCBI lineage: Eukaryota > Metazoa > Chordata > Mammalia > Rodentia > Muridae > Psammomys > Psammomys obesus. The sequence goes on along the minus strand of NW_026596091.1, from coordinate 4,162,681 downwards.
TGAGTGTTATTTTATCGTTTGTTACCCTGTATAACTGGTCCATCTCCGCCTACACCCACTCACATCCTCATTGCCAGTGCATCCCTGTGGTTCCTTTGGCACTTTTTCTGTAGCCTGTAGTAGGACGTGATTATATTGTGGAAGGTTTTTTCCTCCCATCCTTAAGCTCCTAGAATAAAGACTTAGTAGACTCATTAACTATTAGGTAAATACCTAGGCCATAAAGCTAGGCTCTTCTCTGACTAACTCATAACTTAAATAATCTACTAATTATATACTAATCTACATTATACTAATCTACATTCTGGTATGTGGCTGGTTACCTGAGCTCAGGTACCTTTTTGCATCTTGCTCTCTGAATCTTGTACACCTGACTATCCCTGAATCCCTTCTGCCTGGCAGAAGTCCCCGCTATTTCCTGCTGAAGCTCCAGGCCATAGGTTTTTAATTGACAGGTGTTGCATCCATACAGCACATAAGAGATTCCTTCTACAATAGCCTTCTTGTTTTCTCATTTGTTTCTGCTGCAATTAAGTACACAGACCACAAGGTAGGAAGAGGAACAGTGACTTCAATGCACCAATGGAATTTAGGACAAAATCCAAAACTCTTCCTTGTGACTGACAAAGATTGCCATAACATTAGCACTATTTACTTTTCATTTCAACCTACACAACACTTTCCTTTCTCCAGAACAAATGTCAATTTTCTTCCAACCCTTCTGTATTCCCTAGATTGCACTAGTTAATCTGGGTTTTGTTGTTGTTGTTGTTTAAATTTGAACATACTTTCAGTATTTTGAAAAATTGTGTAGAAGCTGCTTCAATATGAGATTTACTGAAGTAAAATTTACATAGTGTATAATTCACTGATTAGCGTCTAGCTATATGCCTCACCAAACATGCAGATCTGTGATCATTATCATAATTAAGATCTAAACAGTTTAAGGACATCAATAAAGCCTCTCATTTAAAAAAAAATGAAAAACCCACATTTTTCATCTGATAACTGGGTAAACTGTTATTGTAAATCCATACTATACACTAATACTCAACACTAACACTATGGATCTGAAAGGCATTATACTAAATGAAGAAAGTTAGACTTAGGAAATTATATGTCATATGATTCTGTCAATAGAGAACCTAGAAATGAGATGACTACCAATATATTAAATAAACAGTTTGTCTGCAGAGTTGGGCAGGGTCTGATCATGAAGGTGCATGAGAAAATTCACCTATTTTTCTTCATAGTTTTTATTATTATCTATTGTAACGTGGATAATTTGTTTGCTTATTAACTTTTACCTTACTTAAAAGGTACATTTCCAGAGAACAGGAATCTTACCTGCCTTATTCATGTCTGTATTTCCGAAAACTAGTCTGATGCCAGTTACCTGAAGGGTGTTCAACCATCGCATACTGAGTAAATTCATGGCTATGTAAACACTCCCCCACATCAGCCTTCGATCATGCCCTGTGAACACCACCTCCTACACATTGACCCTGGCCAGTCCTCCCTCTAATTTCATAAACACACCATTCTCTTGTCATCTTTTCCCTTGATAACTGTAAACATCCTCCAGGGTAGTTTTCTTGCCTACAGTCTTGCCTTTCAATTGTCTTTAACTACTATTAGAGACAACTGGGTCACATCGTTCCTTGTTTTAAAGGAAAAGGCAGCGGCTCCTCCTTCCCCACCAGCCGGCCTCACTATGGGTCTTCCCTCTTTCAAGTGCCCAGGTCAGCTCCCTATCCTGATACAGCATTCAGAACCAAGATGTTGTCATTTGTCCTACAAGCTACGTGGAACCAAGTAAGAGTCTCAGCTCTAGGGCATCCTGATAACTAGCTGTCCTCCCAACCATTGGTGCCACTTCGTCACAGCTTACCTGGAGACTTCAGGCCACCAAGCTTAAATGAATATTAAAGCAGTGAGAGCTACATAATTTTAAGTGTGGCATTTTTCAAACAGTTTCAGCTATAACCTTGGCTCCGAAGATCCTCGTACTGAATTATGAAATCCTACGTTGTTTTTTCAGATACATACAGTGGCCAGTTTTGGTCTTCCTTTGTATTTTGAAAAGAAGATGCCATCGTTTACTTTTTATGAATTATGTCAATTGCCTGAAACTAAGGGACTAAATGTTTAGTGGGGTCCCTGTACAGTACTAGCAGGAGTGGGGTAGGTCAAAGTCCAACTTAATACGTGCCTATCTCAGGAATGGCAACCATTTCTTTGTTTCAATTGTATGAGCACCCCCCCATGACTACCTTGTTATGACTAACTGTTGTGATTACCTTGTTCTGACCACCTGTTATGTTCCGTTCCTGGAACCCTTGTTACTTTTTCTTAGATAACAAATTGGTCATGTAATTCATCTCCCTTTCAAGTCAGCAAAATGTCCCTCAAAATGGAATTTATCAATAATTCCAACTTGCCATAACAGTCTGTAGTGAAAGAACATGGAAGATAAGAACAGACCTACAAAACATGTTGACCTCATTAATAAACAAAAACAAAAACAAAAAACAAAAAAAACCCATTTTCTTGTAAAAGCTTACTTCGTGTCAACTTAGTTTGGAAAACCTTCCCTACCCTCATTTTTCTTTCTCTTTACCTCTCTCCACACATGCATTTGGTACAATTTAGGTTCAGTTTCCACAGTGACCTAAATAACATGCTTCATTTCCCCAGGTTCTTGCCACCCTGATTTGCATCTAAAAGTTGCCAGATATAATGTAGAGACACAAATACAGGAAGAAAAAAGGTTTTGCCTTTGATTCATTTCGGTTTTTGAGACAGGTCTCACTATCTAGCCATCGGTAGACTAGAACTCAATATATAGAGCAGAATGGCCTCAAACTCACCGAGATTGGCCTCAAGGTTTTACAAGTGCCATCATGCACTCTAAGACCCATACATGCTTCTGGCTACAATTTGCTACCCTTTCTGAAAGTGAAAGCAACAGTTAAATAAAACCAGGAATGTCAGTGGGACTAAACCTAATACTGTCCGTGAGCCATGGATCCAACCAAGCCTGGAGTCAATATCCCTCTGGATTTGCAAACTTCATAAACCAATAAAGTGCCTCTTTCATTGCCAAGATGAAAAACCTTATGATTTTTGCCTATATGTTCTATAGTTTCTTTGGAAACCATGAGCTTTATTAGGCTTGTTTAATTTACCTGGAAATGGCAGCAAATATAATTTATCCATATTTTGGAATATAGAAAAATTCTTCATATGATTAACATATCTGGAGCAAGGCGAAACTGCTTTTTCAAAATGAGGGCTAGGCTGTGAGGTAAAAGAGAAAAATAAAACTGTGTTAGCTCTGTGTCTCCAAAAATAAGGCATGCCCCCTACAATTCTAACTTCACTAAATGAGTAACTTTGTAATGGCTTCTTTGTCTCTTTATTCTTTAAAAGTTACAATCCTGTAACTCTACCACAATTCACAGACCCAAGAGGGCCCATGGGAGGAGGCTTGCATTTCATTCAGGAGGAGAAACAGAATAGTAAGCAGAAGTGGTTGAAGAGAAGGCACAGGAAAAGAGAGGGAACCCTGAAGGAAATAGGGGTGGGGATCAGATATGGGGAGAGTGGGGGCAGGAGGACAGAGGGCTTGCAGAGAGCAGAGAAACCACGGGCAGGGCATCTCTTAGACAAGCTGGAGGCCTGCAACGGGGTGGGCTCCTGGAAAGACATGAGGGTGACTCTAGCTGAGACCCCTGGTGGTAGGGTCATGGAGACTGGAGAGGCCACCCTCTAGCCAGACAGGACTCCCTGTAAAGGGAGGAGAAAACAAAAACTTCCACCCAGAATTAACCCTGCCTACATGATGTGCAGGGATAAAGACAGAGCAGAGATTGAGGGAATGTGAAACCAATGCCTAGGCCAACCTGAGACCCACCACGTGGGAGAGAGCCAGGCTCTGACACTATCGATGATGCTCTACTATACTTGCCCAGCATAGCATTCCTCTGAGAGGCTCTACCCAGCAACAGATAGAAACAGAAGCTGAGACTCACAGCCAAATAATGGGCAGAGCATAGGGAGCGTTATAGAAGAGTGGGGACAAGGATAAAAGGATCTGGAGGGGACAGGAGCGCCACACAACACACACATATACACATGCACATACACACACATACACACATATGCAAACACATACACACACACATATACACACATATACATACGTACAGACACATACGCACGCATCCTCCTTATATGTTTTATTGAAGGAGTTAATGAACATTTTCTGTAGCAGCAACAGAAATCAAACTAGACTTTCCCAATTTCATTCCTCCATTCCTCTCTGCATGAACGAGGATGGGTTGTCCTATCTGTTCCCTGGTTTCTGTTTTTCTGGGGCTACCGTCACAGCAATCATTATCCTCACTTTAAAGTGGAAAACTAAACAATTTTCCAAGGCTGCAGATGCGACTGTTTTAAGGAACTCCCAAATCTATTCTTTCCAAACCTACATTCCTTTGTGTTTGTTTGTCTGTTTTTTGTTTTTCGATTTGTTTTTCAAGACAGGGCTTTTCTGTGCAGCCTGTTCTGCAACTTGCTCTGTAGGCCAGGCTGGCCTTGAACTCTGTCTTCACAATGCTGGGGTTAAAGGTATGTGCCATCACCACCTGGCTCCAAAACCTACATTCTCCACTGCCCATCATATTACTTTCTCTTTTTATCACTGTCATATTCAGCAATTCAAACACAAATCCGGGAAGGTCACCCTGACCTATTTCTCTTTTGCTCTTCTGCTCTGCTCAGCTCTGACTCTCACCTCTCAAGACCCTCAGACCCCTCCCTCCTCCACAGTCCTTTAATACCCATTAGCTTAGCTACTTATAGCCTTGTTCGAAGTTTGCCTTTATAGAATTCTCCTTTTTATATCCTTTTTCTAAAAGAAAAAAACATAAATAACGTATGCTTATCCTGAGATATAATGTCTGTGGCAGAGTCCAGGAATATACACTGACTTTAAAAACAAAGTCTACCCAGAGAAATCTACAGATAACAAATAACGTATTAGGACATGCTCGGCAGCGCCACCAAGAAGCCAGGTACATGAGGAGGCCCTGTCACTCCGCCTAGATCTACTCAATCAGGGTCTGAATCACTACACTCACGTGAACAATGCAGAGCACTTTTTATGTAAAGAGTTCAATGCTTTCTCTAGAGGAAGCTGGTGAGGCCCCAGACTGCTGCCTCTTCCTCTTCAGACTGTGGAAGTTGAGGCATCAAAAGCTAACGCAGTCCACACCCCTCATCTCAGTCACCCAGTGCTTTGGCATAGTTCCTGCTACATGACACAGGAGGCTTTATTAGTCTATGTTGGATTGAACTGATTTGAATTAATTGATTGATATTTCAAAGCATACATTGAAATACCTTGTTATATTCAAATTGTATGTTTTGTGGAGCTAGGATTGGACTGAAATGATGAAGAATGAATGGAGATGAGGCTGACAGTGTCATGAGAAAAATGAATGCTGGCCCCTTAAAGAAGGATCATCTCTCCAACTGGGAAGGGACTCCTCTCTATGAAGACCTGTTTCGATCACTCGAGCCAGGGCCTGGAGTCGGCACGCGCTCTATATTTGAAAGCAGAAACCCCCACTTCTTCTTTTTTTTTTTTTAAGAAAGAGCAAACTTTCACCACAAAGATACAAGAACAGTCAATATTGATCTTCTTGACAAATGGCGCACCTCATGCCACAGGCGGCTCAAGCGTCTGTTCAGAATAGCAGCCCTCTCCTTTGTCAGGAAATAAAGCCAAGTGGCCTCACACACTATCAGCTGCAGCTCACAAATATTGAAAAGAAATAAATTTCTCTGGATGAAAAGCACCTTTCTTTGTTTCCCAACCCTCTCTCCTCCCAAGTCATGTTGATTTTGGGGCTGCTCAGAGTCCCAACACCTGTACTTTTCAATTGTTTGTTTGCCAAGCCCATTGTGGCTTTCTTGCTCGGCTTGAGGATCCATTCTAAGTACAGTAACCAATAAAACGTATTTTCTTTCTCTCCTGGCATTATGTAAGAGAAGCAGGCACCTTCGGCCACCTACAGCAACTATAATTAGAAGACACAGGAGGACAAAATAGGAAATCGGAGCTCCTGCACCCAGAGTTCCCCCTTAGGATCATGGGAAATGCATTTTCCCTGCAGAGCAAAAGCAAAAGTGGGGATTTCTGCAAAAGCCTTATTATTTGGCAGAAAGGTGATGTTTTTAAACTTGTGTTGCAGAAATTTGCAATTATTCTTTAATTGAGAATAGATAAACAATAATGACATAAATAATAATTTTACAGTATGTGTGCTACAAGCTGAATTACCACAGGGACCAAGAACCCAGTATGGGAAGGGGGTGGAGGGTGGAGGGAATCTCCAGAGAAAAGGGCAGTAGGATGTATAATGTTATGGAGCGATAAAGAGGAAACTGGAATAGGAAGGGAAAATGAGGGGGAGGAAGAGAGAGCTGGGTGAAGGAGGAAACAAGAAATACAACTAACACTAAAAGCCTTCTGAAAAAGTATATGGAAGCCTACTACTGTAGAAGTTTCATGTATATGTATGTGTATATACCATATAACATACTACACATGTGTGTAATTATATATTATGTATACATATATACAATATAATATCTGAAATTTAAATGAAGCCACCATACAATGAGCGAGAGAATGCCCCAACCAGACGTCTTATGCCAACAGTAAAACCCCAGTGCCAGAAATGGTTTGCATCTTGTTGAGTTGTTGGTCAAAGGGATCTGTTCCTCACCCCACCCACTCCAGGCGTCATAAGCTGTTGCCCGGATTATTGGTCGTTATCCACAGCCTGACGGGAACTCCCTGTCACTGAAAACACTTACACCATGAACACAGAGAGCTGAGTTCATGTTCCTGCAGAAGCCTCACTCCCTGTCCACTGTCTAGTGTTCCTGGTGTTGGGAGTTCCTCTGCGCACTGACTGAGGCCAAAGGGAACTGAAATCCAATCCAGGGACCTAAAACAGTAACCTGCCTGCAAGTCTATGCCCACCACAGAGAAGAGCTTCTGTCATTTTTATGCACTTTCATTTTACTTTCACAAGTTTGGAAGTCCAGACTACAATTTTTGATCTTGCTGGTTTGAGTAAAATGAGCACTTACATTTGAGTACATCCTCCCGAATGGAGGAGTTCATCCTCCTGGATAGATTGTAGTTCGGGACCAATGACAAAGTGTAAAGTTTTGTCAGATCTTGTGTGGAGGTTTCACAGCTGCTGCAACAAGACTTTCTATCACTCTTCAGCTTAGACAGACTGGGCTGGATGGACACATTCACATACTTGTTCTTCCTGGGGCCTGGTAGGCCATGTGTGTGAGGTGATAGTTCAAAAGGCAAACTATGTTCGTGGAGGTTCACTTTATCTAGGTAGAACTGAATGGTTCTGATAAGGGTTCTTATAAAATAGCTAAGGCTGGCACTTACTCCGCCTTGGTATGAATTTTCTAAATAATCTACTTCTTCCCCCATTTAAAGAGACAACGCTTGCTACCAACCAATACACCTACAATCAAGAGGCATGCTTTGCTTTCAAAATATGGAGTAAGCCCTGGAGTAAAAGGCTAAACCTACACTCGTCAGTGCGTGCCTATTGCAGTGGCTCTCGGCTTCTCAAAACATCCCAAAGTTAGAAGAAACTTCAGGAGGTTGAGAGACTTTTGGTGGTTAAGCACTGAATGCTTTTCCGGCAGACTCTGATTCAATCCCCAGCACCCATGTGGCAGCTCACAAGCCTTTGTCACTCTGGTTTCAAGGGATCAAATGCCTTATGATCTGCAAGGGAACCAGGTATGCAGGCAGAGTCCAGGAGACATCCATGCAAGTAACACCCACACACGTGAGATAGAAGTAAATTTTAAAAGTTCAACTGTAAGAGTAATCAACTGTAGGTGTATTAAAATTTATATTTCAAACCTCAGAAACCTAGCCCAGTGGCATCAGAATCTATAACCCATACACTAAACACAGCCTCACGAGAAGAAAGTCCTTCTGAAAATAAAAAATTATCAGAAAGTATTTACAATGCTGAAAATAAAGTTGCTAAAAGCAAAGGATTTTAATCATGTCCTCGTAAGTAGATTTATAGAAAACAAGCTCCCCAAAAATCTTTACAATCAATTAAGACACACATTAATGAAACATTATTCATCATATTGTGCAAAATTGATGACAAAATATCTTTTTTAATTTTCTAAGTTCTGATTTATACTCCTATTTGCTATTATTTGTAGTACATTTATTAGTAATAAGATATTTTAAAGCTAAAAGCTTTATGTATTATTACCATTGCACAAATTATTTACAGTCTTGACAGTATATGTAATTTTTTTCAGAACAAATCTTAAATTCTCATAGTTAGTTGGGCCAGGGCAAAAATGCCAAGCAAAGTGAAGAAATTCTTCGTCTTTTCCTGTCAATTAGAGGTAGCCTTTCTTGGAGATTACTTCCTACCACAGCTTAAAATATCTAAGAGTAGTGTCCGGCCAAATGTCAATAAAATAATGTCTGCCATCTATCGAGCATGCATATTTTCTAGGGTTAAAAGATTGCACAGTCACAGTACTTGTGACTTTCTCTGGTGTTGGGCATCTCAGTCTGATGCCATTCTGACTTACGCTCTTTTGTGATCTGTCTGGGTGATATTTGCTTTATTTATATCCTTTTGTTATGTATCTCCAAGAACGCTTAAGATCTCTTTGTCACTATTGAAATTGGTGTCACAATAAAGCACTATAGTGTGGGTTTTCTTTCATTATGCCGGGCATTCCAACCACTCCTTTTGACCTGGAAATTCCTGTTTTGCAGTTTTTAGGAACAATTTTTACCTTTTACTTTTCTGTGTGGAAATAATTTATAGTCTCTCTCCGTGTGTGTTTGTGTGTATGTGTGTGTGTGTGTGTGTGCAATCTTCCTCCCTCCCTCAGTTCCTCTGCTCCTTCCAGTCTACCCCTCTTTCTCACTTCCCATCATCTTTTAAGTTTTTCTTTCTACTTTCTAGAGGCTTCGCTCTCACTCACATGCAGCTTAGCACATAGCCCGCCTCCAGTGAATTTCTTGCTTGTATGGTCTCTTCCTTTCAAAAGCCAGCCCTGTATTTTTTAATATATTGCCCTCTTCTTTCATCTGGGTGTGGGCACAGCAGGGTCCAGTTTGGATGTGTTTTCTCTGCACTGCTCCTCTGGACTCCCCTCCTCTGTGTATTTGAGTCTATCCCATGTGAAAAACTTCCCTGGGGGACCTGAAAAGGCTTGACTAGTCACTCACTTTTTCATCTATTTTCTCCCTTTTAAAATTATTTATTTTGAAAATTTTCTGTATAGATAACAATGTGTTTTCATCGCATCTACCCCTCCAAACCCACTCCCACTCCTCCTGCATACTAGCACGCACATTCTCCTCTCTGAAAGTCATCATCCACTTCCTTCATAATTATCACTGAGGGATATATAGAAAGATACATATATATCTATACATATATAGGTATATCTATATATCTATATAGATAGAGAGAGATATAGATATATCTATACACATATATGTATAGGTATACATAGATAGATATAGATATAGATATAGATATAGATATGTACATACCACACAGTCTTCATAAGAAACACTGAGCCAACACAGGGAGGCTCTGCAAAGCTAAGCGCAACTGATCTGACATGACCAGGCTAGCCCAGGCTCCAAAGGGCTCTGAGAGAGCTAACCAAGCATATCAGCTACCTGCAGCCAATTTGCAGCATGCCAATTAGAAGTCTCTATTCCACCATTAACTCTTTGGTGTATAAGAGGAGGAAATGGGTCGTTATGGACAGTCTACAATGCCTGACAATACAACCCTCAATCATCTCACTGTCTAAGGTAGATGGCTGTTTCCTGAAGCCTATCCAAATCACAGTTTCCTGCCAGCTATTTCAAAAGCCGTCTCCTGATCCTAGGCAACTGATCTCTTCTGTTCCCTATGGAAGATGTAAAGGCCATGCCTCTTACTCCACCAGCACTACCCAAGGCAAAAACCTGGCTCCAAGATGAACCCCATAAATCACAGGAGCCTGGACCCTAGGAACATTGACCCTGGGACTAGTGACTGGAGGAAAAAGGGCTTTGGACCCTCAGCCGATGATATGGAGCTGCAAAGACAGAGAGACTGGTTTGAAAGAAGCTACACAGCTTTGTGGGAAAATATAGCACAGTGCTCAGACCCCGAGGCTGAGCTTAATCATTGCTATTCTCCCGTGGAATTCTGCAACCAACAGTCACAGATCCATGAGCCTCTAAGTACCCTCAGCTGGTCCTGAGCATTCTAGAGGGCGATTCCTACTGCTGTGAATGTTTTCTGTTGGAACAAAGCACCAAACACAGAGGTGGTAAGGGAGCGGAAAATATCAATGAGCATTGACAAGGAGAAGACAAGGATTGCAAAGTGGGGAAAAGTCTTTTTTAAAATATTAGCAGAGATCTATTAGGTATCCAGAGACACCGGGTCCTCACTATCCACAGAGGAACTGGTGAAACATCTGTGATACACATGACTGTAATTCTCAACAGTGTTTGAGGTCCTTATACATGCTGTCAGTCCCAAGAGTTTGTCCCCGTGTCTTCCAGATGAACAAAGTTACTATCTGCAATTCACTATTGATTGGTCTGTCAGATGGGTTAGTTTTCCTTACTTGCTATTAGCTCTCTTTTTACTAGACCATAAATAAACTGCAACTGATCTCCCACCTACGCCAGATCATTTGCTATTATATACTGCACACACACATGCACAGACACATCGTGAATATTTGAGACCCAAACACTGAGGAGGCATATACACACAGAGACAGAGCATCACACATGTATAACCATGGGCCTCAATATTCAAAAGGAGCAAAAATGACCAAAGTGAAAAATATATGTAAAGTAGGTCAAGATCTCCTCGATAGCCATTGAAATATAACAATATAACAAATATTGTTGCTTTTCAATAATGCATAGATTCCAGTTCCTTTCAGGTCCCGTTCAGTGGTAAGATTTGTAGCGTACTTGAACAAAGGAATCATGATTCAATTATCCAATGATTTATTAAAAAACACTTTGCCTGCACTGGAAATTTGGATGTGTAAACATAAGAGCTCTACACCCCCACCTCCCAGACTTCACATTTCAGATTTCATTAGCCAATAAAGCCAGGTTTATTTATAATAAAGTTAAGCCTTTCAAAGCACTGACCATGGAAACCAGATTTTGAAATAATTCAGATTTGTGTTTCTGTTCTTTCTAATTAAGGGTAATATCGGGAAGCACAGACAGTGGGTAGCATTGTTCAAGCACCATGGATTTAAGCAAGAAAATCTGATTATCAGCTCATGTCAGAAGCCAAGCGATAATGCAGCTTAGCATTCGTTTGGGCTTTTTCTTTGGCCAAAAGATAATTACCGTTCATGAGGCCTTACGTAAGTGTATCTAATATCTAAGGCCCTAAAACTTATGAATAGCAAAAGCATACAATGGGCAAGAAGAATTATTGTACTTACTATTTCTATGCCTTGTTCCACCATGATAATTTCATTACCCAGCAAAGTTGAACCTCTAAATTCAAAGTATCATTTCTTAAAGGACAAGAAGTTGAACACGCTGGCAAGGTTTTCTGCTCAATTTCCTCTGGTGAAAATTATTTCTAACAAATAAGGAGCAGATGAGGCAGAATCTTAATAGGACTTGAAGTTACCTAACAAGGGCATTGCACAAACAGATGTTAAGCTGGAGGAAAGATGCTTTCTTCCACATGCTTTTATTTCTCAGGCTTATGCCATTGCTGAGTGTCAAGCTTTCTACTGTAAACAGTGAGAGCAGCAAAGCTCTGACATAAACAAGAAAGTGCCTGAGGAAACAGTGCTGAATGCTAGCTATGAAAAGGAAGAAAGGCCGGAGATACAGAACAGAAAAATGATTTGAACTAAGTGCTCAAAATTTGGCACATGAAGCCAAAACTAACAGTAAAAGATGGATGAAATCAGGTTGTGAAATGTGCCCAGGATAATATGGAAAGAAATCTTTTTAGCAGCTACTTTAATGGGATGCATGATTTCTTCAGCTGTTTTTGAGCAATATATTTTGCTTGTCTGTCACCATGGAGCAGGAGCATTAACCTTTTATTGTGTGCTTGCTGTATAGAGACCATCATTCTAAACACACTACTCATTTCAACTCCCCGTGACAACTTTGCAAAATCAGTCTTGTATCTATTCCATTTTACGAAAATGTCAGAGAGGCTAACTAGCTTCCACTAACCAGCTTCCGCTAACCAGCTTCCACCACCCTAAGTTCTAGACTTCTTCATTTGACTTACCCTCACAATTAAAGCAAGCTTTGTCTTTCACATTTCTAATGGGTAGATGAAATCATTCATAGTTCTCAGAATTGGTGCTGCATGATCTGTACTCAGTCCGTTTGTGCTGTGGTAACCTTCATCCACACAGCATCCTGAAGCAAAGGGAAGGTGCTGGGTCTCAGGAGAGTTACACTGCTCACCCAGGTGTGAGCAATCAGTGAATTACCACACTCTCCACTGAGCAGAAGTCAGGTGGGAACAACGCCCCGGGTTCCCTGCCTCCTTCCCCTGGTCCTTGAGGCAGAACAGGGGGCCTGAAAGCACTGTAGGAAGTATCAATTGCTATGCTACATAGAGGTAGCCATGCTGAGTTAATGATCGGGAGCATGTGACTGGCAAAATTTAAGAAGTCAAAATAGATGCAGAAAATAATTTTCTAAAAAAGACCAAAAATCATTTCCTGAACCTTAGAGATGTGGATGATTTGATTTAGAGGAAGGTAAGACGATATCAAAACACAATGGTGGCAACAATACTTCTAAATAAGTCCCAGGTTGGAGAAGCAATGTCTGCTGTGACCAAAGCATGGGTGAAATTCTGGATCTACCTGGTCAAACTTCTTGAGTCTTCTTCTCTTTGCCTCTGTCTTCTCATCTTAGAAAGAGTTAAAAATGCTCCCTATTGGCTGAATAATTGTGGCACCTCAGGACGGCATTCACAAACAATTTAGAATAGCCTGTCCAGGGAACTGCTGTACACACACACACATTTGACAGCCCCACCTAATGGTATAACGAACTGCTTGATGGCAGACGCCAGCAATCCACTAGGTCCTGGATTCACTAGTTATTTAACTTAACAGACAAAATCTTGGATGGTCTTTTTTTTTTTTTTTTTTTTCTATTCTGAGTAAGAACTAATGATTCTGCTTCAGTGTTTGTGAGCACATGTGAGCCTTGTTTAGCTGACTGAGTGGGCCATGCTCTCTTGGTTCCTCCATCCCTTCTGGCTGACATGGCAAGCCCAGGGCCTGCAGGGGTCTGCACCAGGTGCTTTGCATATATGTTATGGCTGTTAGCTTGGTGTTTTGTGGGACTCCTAACAGTGGGGGCCAGCATGTCTTTGATTCTTTCGCCTACTCTCTGAACTCTTTTCCACCTGTTGGGTTGCCTTGATATGAGGGTTTAGGGCTTGTCTTAGTTTATCTTATTTTGTTCTGTTTGGTTCCCTCTTGGAGGCCTGCTCTTTTCTGAAGAGGAAACAGGGGGTGCGGATGTGGGGGAGAGGGAGAGTAGAGAGATCCGGGAGCAGCGGGGGAGGGTAAAGTGTGTCGGGATGTATTGTATGACAGAAGAATCTATTTTCAAAAACAAAAATAAAAATAATGATTCCTTTCCATTTACATGAAACAGCTAGAACAGAGATTGTGCTTTAAGCTGTGTGTGGTCATTTCACCCCCTTCTGATGAACTCTTGGGAAGTAGAAATCATGTAAGATAACCAGGACGTTCATGAGGATTGAGTTTATGGCGATACTAAAGCAGCAAGAGCAGATGATAAAATGGTTTATAGTAGCAGGCACAAACCTGCAAAAAGGGAGCAGAGAGGCAGTGTTTCATTCCCAGGATCCTTGGCCTCATGTCAGTGGTCCTCAAACTTCCTAATGCTGCAACCCTCCAATACACTTTCTCATGTTGTGTTTACTCCAACCGTAAAATGATTGTCCTTGCTACTTCATAACTATAATTTTGCTACTGTTATGAATTGTAATGTAAGTATCTGATATGCAGGATATCTGAAGTGCAGCCCCTGGGAAAGGGTCAGTAAACCCAGACCACCAAGGATTTTGGATCTCAGCACCCAGAGTCCCATACACACCTGTATCCCCAGCTCCGAGTGAGACGGTAACAAGAGGATTGTTGGGGCTTTCTGGTTTCCAGCCTAGCTGGAAAAACATGGAGCAGCAGGTTCAAGGAGAGAAGCTGCCTCACAGAAACAGGGAGAGCGCGATAGAGGCCATGCTGAGACCCTCTGGCCTCCAGAGCACAGATGCACATACACACTCACATAGGCACATGCCTGTGTGCATTCATACAAATAACATATAAACAAATTCAATCACCAAAACATATATTTAAAAATTGTCTCAATAGAGCAGTGATCCTAAGGAGACAACCTTCAGTGCAGATTTTGTCAATCGGGCAGGAATTATTCATCAGACTCCAGGGTAAAGGCATGGGTGCTTTTGCTGTTCCTTCTTAATTTTTCTTGTCCTTCAGTCCTGCCTCTGAGCATTGGTCTTTCAAACCAAGTTCACCCTACAGTTCTCCTCAGTCATGTCCACCATGTCCCTTTTCCACTCATCCCAGGTGGCTTTTCTCTTGAATTTTTCATATTTTTGTCAATTTGCTTTCCACTTTGGCAGATTTTCTAGAACTTTCTTTCAATTGTCTACTAAAATCGTCACTTCCAACAATCACATACTTGATTCCATGAGCTCCCTCTGGTTGCTGATTGCTACTCTTTAAAGGACACAGCTGTTCTTAGCCTGTATCTTCTTCTCAGAATCCCCAGACTACTAATTGGACATCTTGTTAGAGTAAAGTTTTTCTCCTGGTTTCCAAATGATGTCAGTGTTCTCTATTGGATTTTCTTGGTCCTTCTCTTTGGTATAATCTTTTTCGCTTAGATTCCGCAAGTCCCTGATATGCTGAACAAAACTCAAGTTGATGACTCACTTGTGTCTTTTTAAAGAATTCAGGACTTCCCACTGTGAGAGTGAGCTTGCTGTAAGGGATGAAGTATATGCTCTTCTGACTATTGGAATGAAAGGACATCACTTAACAGCACCAATTTCCATCTCACACCTCCGGGTCCTCCCCTAAAAATTCATTTCCTTTCTTTGAAAGAACTACTCTTCAGTTTTGTCCTGGAAAGGAAACCTGCCTGCACACTATTCCTGTACCTCACACAGCCAAGGGCCATCCGACTGGTGAGTGGGGGGAGCCTGCCACTGAGCATCTTTGGCTCAAAACTCCCCACTTGGTCCCTCAAAGTCTACAGACAGCAAATGATTCTAATCTGCATTTTGTCCTAAGGAAAGTTTATCACGAAAATCTGCCACCCTCATGCCCCCTGGAGATCCGGATTTCAAAGCATTGCCCTGCTTGTCCAGGGAAGGTCATTTTTGCCATAGCCCTAACCCAGTATTACCAGCCAGTCTGGTATTTTGCTGTCTCTTGAATTTAAATTGATGCAAAGGAAAAATAAAGAAACAAACAATCCTGTTACACCTTGGCAGCTAAGATCCAAGACCATGCTTCATTATTTTGATTTGGTTTGGCTTTTGTTTTGTTTGTTTGCCTGCCTTGTTCATCCTACCTACTCCTTCCCGTGAGAGGAGAGCATTTTCTCCTGGGACGCAGCCTCCAGTGGATGATGACAGTGACCATCTCGGGTAAACATATGCTTCTTAACCTATGGCACTGTCTGAGATCTTTAGACGTCTCTGATGTTCCAGACCTTAAGGAGGCCCTGAACCTAGTCTGCAACCTAAAAATGGAAAGGTCCGTTCTGCTGCTCTCCCAAGCACTGCTGAGATGAAATAACTGCCCCAGCACATAGCTAAAGCCTCCCTTTGGTCAGCGTACTGTACCCCGCCAAGACTTTTCCAGTGATACTATGGTGACTTGAATTGGGCACCAGAAGCAGACGTCTCCAAAACGAAATGTATTAAAGCCTTTCCAGCAAGACCATGTGACTACTTTTTCAACACAGCTTTTCCACTTTACAGTCATGTTGCTAATCAACTTATGAGAAATAAAAATTACATTACCTTAATTTTATTTCTTAATTATTTTTAATTATTTTTAATTATTTTTATTTTCAGTACGTTGGTGTTTTGCCTGCATGTATGCCTGTGTGAGGATTTTGGATTCCCTGGAGGTCGAGTGACACAGTTGTAAGCTGCTATGTGAGTGCTGGGAATTGAACCTGGGTCCTCTGGAAGAACAGCCAGTGCTCTTAACTGCTGAGCCATCTCTCCAGCTCTCATTTCTTAATTACAAAAGTGGTAACCGGTCATTTTAAAATCCTAAACCATACATCTCGGGGTGTAGCTTTTACCACCCTCAAGGGATAACTGGCAGTGTCCCCGGGTGATTTCCTGGTGTTCTAATGCATTGGTATTAAAATGGCACATGTGCTCTTCCTAGACACAAGGCCATTGGCACAACCAGGGGAAGCCTTTTCTGCATGACCCTATTGAGTATCGGTGTGCCACTCACAACTAAGCTTACGTCCAAAAGCCAGCTAGGAAGCAATCAAGGTTTTACAGAAGTCAGGCAGGTCACACTGGACATCCTGACACTGATCACCTTTCACCTTCCTTTCCAGAGTCTGTTCTTGTGGGCCCCCTTCCTTTCATCCTTATTACTCCAATGATCCTCAAAACTCAATCTCTTCTAATTTCTCATACACACACACACACTTCCCACCTTGCCTGTACATTAGCAAGTCCTACCCATTCCAAAACCACTGACTTTTCTAGAATTCTTTCAGTTCTTCTCTGTATCCACCACTTGAGTAACCTAATAGAGAGGCAAATGTGACCAGCAACCCCAGCAACAAAGGCATCTCATTCTTCAGAGAGCAGTAGAAAGGCCAGCTCTGTGAGCACACACCTGCACGGCCTTGTGCTCACACTGCAACACTCTGCTCTCCAGCTTCCCGCTACCTACAGATGTGCTCCTGTGGTTACAGTGCTCTGACTCATTAAAAGCACGCAGGGCTATAGAGTAGTAAGGGATGCTCCTGCTGACAAGTGCGGAGGCTGGTTCTGATGGTTTTTATCATCAGAAAGAACGTTTCACCAAATAAACCTTGATACATGCATCTCTCTACACGTAAAAACTGTACATGTTTCTTGATAAACACTGATTTGTATCTCCTAGGATCTCTTCAAGTAAGTATTAATGTGTTAATGTGTGTGAATATATCTATATACATATTTATTTTAATGTAATTTAAAATATATAATGCAATTAATTAACATAAATAATTACATACATATTTTATACTGACATATTTTTAACTGGGTAGATCAATGAATGAAGAAGCATATAACTGAGCTTTTGGCTATAAACTACAATCAAGGTAAACAAAGTTCACTCTATGAAGAGGATGTCTCTGCTTAACTGCTTTGGAATTCAATTTTCCTGTAATATGAGGAAAGTAATCTTGAGAAACTGTTTATATAGAATAGGATGAATCACTATCAATAATGAGATATCATCATTGAGCTAAAATCAACATCCATGGAAATCATTTAAATAATCATCTGGGTCCGTGAACATTTCACAACCAGGGAAAATCACCACAGCGTGGACAGAGCTGGACCTGGACAGCAGGGCTTCGGGTGGTATTCTATTCGTAGCATTATATTAAGGCATTATAGCTGCTTTAAGCTTCCAATAATAACTTCAATGATTAATTTTGCAAGCACATCATTTCTGTTCTTAAAAATCAAAACAACCTCAAAGGGGCTAGGCTGGAGAGATGGCTCATCAGTTAAGAACTCTTGCTGTTCTTCCAGAGGACCTGAGTTCAGTTCCTAGCAGTTCATAAAGGCCTGTAAGTCCAATTCCAAGGGATCCACTGTCCTCTTCTTTCCTCCATAGTTACCTACGTCTAAACAGGCAGGCACTCACAGGCACACACACACGTGCACACACAAATAAAACACAATAAAATAAAAACAAAAACCTAAGGTTAAATGTCATCATTAGCAAATGCATTTATCATATAAACAGTTGGTTACAATGCTAAGCGATGGCCAAAGGAAGTGAATGTATTCCTGACCCAAGAAAATACAAAAGAGCAGCTAATAGCAGAAGTTTGGAGCCACCTAGAGCAATGTTAAAATCCTAGCCTTCATTCATTCATTCATTCTTCACACAATGCAATTTGTATGCCACGCTATTAAGCTGTGGGTTCACACATCTTTTACACCTTCCCCTTTAGCAATATTTAATCTTATCTGGTGTTGCCTGTCATTCTCTAGAGCATTTCATAAGCTTGATAATTTACATACAGGTCTGTGCATGCAAAGTACACAGCATGTTTGGCAGACATGGGTTTCTTCTCTGCTGCTACTCAAGTGTTCCAGGCAAACTGAAGATGTATTAACATACAGGCGTACGGTAAAGAAAGCACTAGACAGTCAGAGATGAAAGATGGGCAGTTACATCTAATTAGGCAGAACAACACAGAACCTTCTTGACGATGCCTAGCAACTTGACCTGTGAACTTGAAAGTTCATATGAAGCCCCACATTTGACAGGTGGCAGCATGGTGGGAAGATCATAATAACAAAATCTAGGGGACATCCCAAGTTCAGTCTGCTCCACAGAGGAAATTGGGAAATTACAGCTTCGAGTTCCTCTTTTAGGAATCAAGAGGTTGGGCTGCATCTTCTCTAAAATGCCCGTCACAGATGCAGGCAACTTGCTCACAGCAAAACAAGTAGCATCTCCAGCCCTCAGAGAGAGCAAGCGTGCTCCAGAGAGGTGGGTTTTCTCCACATGGCTGCTAGATTTTTTTCTCCATCGCAAAATATATAATGTATCAAGACTAGTAAGTTAAGAAACACTTAGTGCTGAATATAATAGCCCATTTGAAAAAAAAAATAACCAGTCACTTCATGTTTTTAGCAAACACTCTTACCATTGTGTGGTGTTTTATTGTCCCCCTAGTGAATAGAGCCTTTAAAAATGTACTATACGCCTGGAACTGAATGCCGTGTCAAATCTGTTGGTGCTGTGTGTTTAAACACCTGCAGCTCATCATGAGCCCTTCATAATATTGTTAAACAAGAATTATGATGAGTGGTGAATCCAAATATATTCTTCCTTGAGATGTGCTCATTCTAGTGTTATAAGTAACCCATTCGTAGCCTATAAAAGCTGCTCAGGTAGACCAGCACTCACTCATCCATCCATCCAATGTTCAATAAAGCTTTTAAATTGCTATAATAAATTGTCCTGTGTCATCTCCTCTATTAGATAATTCCTGCCTGGTTTTATAAGAACGATCAATGTTTGTTTACTAAAGTTCTAAATTTCACTTGCCTAACAATGATTAAAATCTTTTTTTTAAAAAAAAAAAAAAGAAAGAAAGAAATGTTACTATGAAATCCAGCCGAGTGTGATTTATTTGTTTCTTATTTGAAAGAAAACGTGAAAACTTTGAGGCAGGCATGGTAGAGCACAGTTTTAATCCTAGCACTCAGGAGGTAGGAGCAAGAGAACAACCTAGGCTATTCTAGATAATAGGGAACAGTTTTAGGCTAAGCTGGGCTGCACAGAAAGACCCTACCCCAATCAATATATTAATCAACTTGAGAGAAAAATTAAGCTTGCCTTGAAGACCATCTGCACAATACTAGCAACCAATATTTGATAATCAATTTAGAGAGGCTCTCAGAAGAACTTACTCATCTACTTACCAAACAAACAAACAAATAATAAGACAGCAGGGTGCCAATCACTGGGGTCAAAAGAATGAGCTCCAGAAAAGGGAATTCTACTAGAGAGGGTGTCAATGAAATAAGGTAATGACAACCCCAGCACCCATGAGAGCACATAGCTGGAGCCACATCTAACTCACTGGGGCCTCACACTGCACCTTATAAAACTGATGTTTTCATTTTCAAAAACTGATAATTTTGCAGTTGATTAAGACAATCTCTCCCAAAGACACCGGGAGGAAACTAGGAAGGATGAGTTTTGAACTCAGATTGTTGAGTCTCTGAGTCTGTCTTCATAAGCAACATTCTCAACTCGTTATTCAGTGTCTACTCATGAGAACCATGGCCACCTAAAGCAGGTGGCAGCGACCTCGGCATACCACTGCTCAGTAACTGGGATACAAGAAAGAACTCAGTAGCAAACTCTACTATGGGACAGAATCGGCTTGTGGATATCTGTCTGGCCTGAACCCCAGACTATCTCTGGCTACTAATATAAACTCATTCCTCCTCTCCCTACTCCCTGATCAGAGTCACGTCCAGGTAAAGGAGGCTGCTAGATTTGGTTAAGGACTCAAAGCCATCCACCAACAGTGGTCTCCCTAAGTTACCTGAAACGTGAGCCTTTGATCTCCAGACACCACGTCATCCCACAACAGTCTGTGATGCTGGGGGCTAGCACCACCCAGAGCATGGCTCCCGCAGACCAGGCTGAGCTGCTGAAAAGATTTAGAGCAAACTGAAACAGCACACAGCACTCGTTTTCCTGCAGCCTTTACAAGGTGAACCGTCTCGGAAACAGGACTGAATACTCACTTGGACCATCAGGTGTTGACTTCAACTAGTGCTAGATGAGGACCAGGCCAACATCTCAGGCATCAGAACTGAATTATCTAGAAAAACTCTTCATGTGTTACCTCCTCTACCTCCAAGAAGTCATGCCAAATGGCCCTATTAAACCATAGTCCCACCCTGCAGTCAGAGCCCAAACCTGTTCCCACAACTCAAGCAGAGCAGAAAGAACAGTAGATATTCAGTGTCTTCCTGCTAAGTGGAGAAGGATGTGGAGCCTCATATACTGCTAGGATAACTCAAGAACACTTTTGAGTATAAGAGGGTGTCCCATCAGTCACCGTTCTGGAACAACAGGTAGAAACCTGGAGTGTTCTCGGTCAAGAGATGCAGTATGGATTTTTTTCCTTTTACTCCCTCCCATTCTGCATGAAGCAGGAAAGTCTGGACCCACCCCCATGCCACTGATAAGCTAGGTAGAAGTTGGGATGCTTGATAAGCACCCTCACATAGTGCTTGCTTGCACTATGTGAATAAGCAAGCTGAGAATCAGCCCAGCCTCCCCACCCCTCCCCAGGGGTAGGTCTAGACTTTGTCCAGAGAGAAGGGCCAGCAGTTCTGGGCAGCTCAGCCTGTGTTAATCCAAAAGCTGGGAGGAGAGAGACCACTGACTCAAATTATTATGGCCAAATTAATTAAAGCAAGCAAGCTTTTTCATTCATGTACACAGGACTCCTCCCCTGAAGGTGGGGTTTGAGAGCTCAGCTTTGGATGTGAGGAAAACAAGGCTTTTATAGCTCAGGGGTAGAATGAGCGATTTGGTGGGGAAAATAGGCAGGGTTACAGGAGCAGAACAAATAAGTTGGTCCTCATGACCTCTCACAACAAAGACATGGTTGCACGGTGTGCCTAACAAGGTAGCCATAGTCAGAACAAAGCAGTTACAGGGGGTCATAAAACCTTTGAAACAAAGGTAGGGTTGCAAGATGGTTATGAAAAACCTTTTGAAACAAAGACCTGATTGCCATTTCTGGAACAGGCAGGACAGAACCATTTGTAGTTAAACTTACAGGTGGGGCATAGACCAACCCTTGGAAAAGAGAGGTTTAATCATAAACAATAAGCCTAGTTTGCCGTTACTATAAGATGGCTTTCACACCATAAATGAAGTCTCGTTCTTCATCTGGAAGCTCGGCCATGCTAGAGAGAGTATCTCATCTACTTCAGATCTCTCTTACTGGAACAGGGCATGTGTGTGCCTGGGACAGACTTGCAGTGAAGGAAGCTGAGCGCAGAGAGGACCAAGCTCTTCCCATCGCTGAGCAGCAGAGAGCAGGGTTTGGGTTGGAGGCGAGCAAGGCAGAAGAGAATGCTGCAGGGTCACCTCTTCTAATCCAGGGAGTAGAGAGTGAGACTCGACTGTGTGCTAAATATAATTTTGTTATCAGGCTGCCATGACTCTGGTCTCCATTCTGAGATGTAGGATCTTCCCTGCAAGTGAAGAAGCCAAACAGGAAGTAGAAAAAAAAAAAAAAAAGAAAAGAAAAAAATGGGTCTTTCTCTTCCAAAAGTCAAGGTCCAGAGAACTGGCAACATCAAATTATCTTCCTACATGACCATTTTCATGATGTCATGTTTGAGAAACCAACATAAGACCATGAATATTTCCTTCCTTTCTGGAAGTTTCATAATTTTAGCTATTATGCTTAAATCTTTTATTTTGAGTTGAATTTCATTAATGGTTAAAGTAAGTACGTAATTTTAATTTAGTGTAGATAGATATCCAGTTTACCTAGAACAATTTATTTAAAACACTGTTCTTTCCCCTACTGAATCATCTTAATGTCCTTTTTGAAAATCCATTGGCCACATGTGTTTATGCCTGGGCCCTCTAAGCCTTTCCCTTGTTTTACGTCTGCTTATATGCCAATACTGTGCATGCCATAGCTGCTGATATGCCACACCGCACCGCACCATGTCTGCTGATATGCCAATACCACACTATTTTGATTATCATGGCCTTAGATTCACTTTAAAATCAATGAAACGTCATGAAATGTTTTCAAGCCTCTAAATTTTCCATTTTGCCTTCAAGGTTGTTTTGACATTTGGGGATGTCTTGAAATTCATGTGAATTTTAAGATTCTGGGGAAAAAATCTGGGTTGGGACTTAGATATGTATTGAATTTGTAGGCCACTTTAGATAACGTCATAACAGCCTTTTTAAATCTTTTGATCCATGAACATGGGAAGTCTTCTCATTTGCTTAGGATAATTTCAATATGGGCATTACTAGGTACTTTTCAATGGTTAAATACTTCATTTCATTTTTTATTATTTTTATTTATTTTTTATAATTAAATTTATTTATTTTTATTAATTACACTTTATTCACTTTGTATCCCCCCATAAGGCCCTCCCTCCTCCCCTCCCAGTCTCATCCTCCCTCCCCCTTCTTCACGAATGCCCCTCCCCAAGTCCACTGATAGGGGAGGACCTCCTCTCCTTCCTTCTGATCTTAATCTATCAGATCACATCAGGAATGGCTGCATTGTCATCTTCTGTGGCCTGGTAAGGCTACTCTCCCCTCAGGGGGAGGTGATCAAAGAGCAGGCCAATCAGATTATGTCAGAGGCAGTCCCTGTTCCCATTACTATGTAACCCACTTGGACACTAAGCTGCCATGGACTACATCTGTGCAGGAGTTCTAGGTTATCTCCATGCCTGATACTAGGTTGGAGTATGAGTCTCTGGGAAGACCCCTTTGTTCAAATTTTCTGGTTCTTCTTGTGGAGTTCCTGTCCCCTCCAGATCTTACTATTTCCCACTTCTTACATAAGATTCCATGCACGTTACCCAACAGTTGGCCATAAGTCTCAGCGTCTGCTTTGATAGTCTGCAGGGTAGAGCCTTTCAGAGGCCCTCTGTGGAAGGTTCCTAGGTTGTTTCCTGTTTTCTTCTTCTTCTGATGTCTATCCTCTTTGCCTTTTGGGATGGGGATTGAGCATTTTAGTCAGGGTCCTCTCTCTTGATTAGTTTCTTTAGACATACAGGTTTTAGTAGGTTTATCCTATTTTATATGTATATATGAGTGAGTATATACCATGTGTATCTTTCTTCTTCTGGGACAGCTCACTCAGGATGATCCTTTCCAGGTCCCATCATTTACTGCAAATATCATGATTTCCTTATTTTTCATTGCAAAGTAATACTCCATTGTGTAGCATTGTGTAGATGTACCACAATTTCTGCATCCATTCTTCAGTTGAGGGGCATCTAAGCTGTTTCCAGCTTCTGGCTATTACAAAAAAAAAGCTGCTACAAACATGGTTGAGCAAATGTCCTTTTTGTGTACTTGAGCCCATTTTGGATATATGCCTAGGAGTGGTTTGGCTGGATCTTGAGGAAGCGCTATCCCTAGTTGTCTAAGAAAGCGCCAGATTGGTTTCCAGAGTGGTTGTACGAGTTTGCATTCCCACCAGCAATGGAGGAGGGTTCCCCTTTCTCCACAACCTCTAGAGCATGTGTTGTCACTTGAGTTTTTCATCTTGGCCATTCTGATGGGTGTAAGGTGAAATCTCAGGGTCGTTTTGATTTGCATTTCCTTAAAGGATAATGACATTGAGCATTTCTTTAAGTGTTTCTCTGCCATTCGATATTCCTCTACAGAGCGTTTTCTGTTTAGCTCTGTTCCCCATTTTTTAATTGGATTACTTGGTTTGCTGCTTTTCACCTTCTTTAGTTCTTTATATATACTGGATATTAGCCCTCTGTCAGATAAAGGGTTGGTGAAGATTCTTTCCCAATCTGTAGGCAGTCGTTTTGTTTTGATGATGGTGTCCTTTGCTTTACAGAGGCTTTTCAGTTTCATGAGGTCCCATTTATTGATTGTTGCTCTTAGAGCCTGTGCTGTTGGTGTTCTGTTCAGGAAGTTGTCTCCTGTGCCAATGAGTTCAAGGGTATTTCCACTTTTTTGTCTAACCGATTTAATGTGTCTGGTTTTATGTTGAGGTCTTTGATCCACTTGGACTTCAGTTTTGTGCAGGGTGGTAAGTATGGATCTATTTTCATTTTTCTACATGTAGACATCCAGTTAGACCAGTACCATTTGTTGAAGATGCTATCTTTTCTCCATTGTATGGTTTTGGCATCTTTGTCAAAGATCACGTGTCCATAAGTGTGTGGGTTTATTTCGGGGTCTTCTGTTCGGTTCCATTGATCCACCATTCTGTTTCTATGCCAGTACCATGCAGTTTTTATAACTGTTGCTCTATAATACGCTTAAGATCAGGGATGGAGATACCTCTAGAAGATCTTTTATTGTAGAGGATTTTTTTAGCAATTCTGGATTTCTTGTTATTCCATATGAAGTTGAGAATTTTTCTTTCCAGGTCTGTGAAGAATTGTATTGGTAATTTGATGGGAATTGCAATGAATCTGTAGATTGCTTTTGGTAAGATGGCCATTTTTACTATGCTAATCCTGCCAAGCCATGAGCATGGGAGATCTTTCCATCTTCTGATATCATCTTCTAATTCTTTCTTCAGAGACTTGAAATTTTTTTCATACAAGTCTTTGACTTGTTTGGCTAGAGTCACACCAAGGTACTTTATGTCATTTGTGGCTATTGTGAAGAGTGTTGTTTCCCTAATTTCTTCCTCAGCCCTTTTGTCTCAGGAGGGCTACTGATTTTTTTTTAGTTAATTTTTTATCCGGCCACTTTGCTGAAGGTGTTTATCAGCTGTAGGAGTTCCCTGGTGGAGTTTTTGGGGTCACTCGCGTATACTATCATATCATCTGCAAATAGTGATAATTTGACTTCTTCCTTTTCAATTTGTATCCTCTTGATCTCCTTCAACTGTCTTATTACTCTAGCAAGGACGTCCAGCACTATGTTGAAGAGATATGGAGAGAGTGGGCAGCCTTGTCTTGTCCCTGATTTCAGTGGGATTGCTTTAATTTTCTCTCCGTTCAGTTTGATGTTGGCTATAGGTTTGCTGTATATCGCCTTTACTATGTTTACATATGTGCCTTGTATCCCTCATCTCTCCAGTACTTTAAACATGAATGGATGTTGAATTTTGTCAAATGCTTTTTCAGCATCTAGGAAGATTATCATGTGGTTGTTTTTTCTTTTTTTCATTCAGTTTGTTAATATGGTGGATCACATTGATGGATTTCCATATATTGAACCACCCCTGCATGCCTGGGATGAAGCCTACTTGGTCATAGTGGATGATATTTTGATGTGTTCTTGTATTCATTTTGAGTATTTTGTTGAGTATTTTTGCATCAATGTTCATAAGGGAGATTGGCCTGTAATTCTCTTTCTTTGTTCGGTCTTTGTGAGGTTTAGGTACCAAGGTGACTGTGGCTTCACAGAAGGAGCTTGGTAATGTTCTTTGTCTTTCTATTCTGTAGAATAGTTTGAAGAGAACTGGAGTTAGCTCTTCTTTGAAGGTCTGGTAGAATTCTGCGCTGAAACCATCTGGTCCTGGGCTTTTTTTGGATGGGAGACTTTCGATGACCACTTCTATTTCCTTGGGGGATATAGGACTATTTAATTTATTTACCTGGTCCTGATTCAGCTTTGGTAAGTCGAATCGATCAAGAAAATTGTCCATTTCATTTAGATTTTCAAATTTTGTGGCATATAGACTTTTGAATTAAGTCCTAATGATTGTTTGAATTTCCTCAGTGTCTATAGTTATGTCCCCCTTTTCATTTCTGACTTTGTTGATTTGGGTGGTGTCTCTCTGCCTTTTAGTTAGCTTGGCTAAGGGTTTGTTGATCTTGTTGATTTTCTCAAAGAACCAGCTCTTGGTTTCATTGATTCTTTGAATTGTTTTATTTGTTTCTAATTGATTGATTTCAGCCCTGAGTTTGATTATTTCCAGCCATCTACTCCTCTTTGGTGTGTCTGCTTTTTCTTTTTCTAGGGTTTTGAAATGAGCCATTAAGTTGCTTGAATGTGCTGTCTCGAATTTCTTCTTGAAGGCACTTTGTGCTATGAACTTTCCTCTTAGCACTGCCTTCATTGTGTCCCACAAGTTTGGGTATGTTGTGTCTTCATTTTCATTGAGTTCTAGGAAGACTTTAATTTCTTTCTTTATTTCCTCCCTGACCCAGCTGTCATTTAGCAGCAAGTTGTTCAGTTTTCATGTGTGTGTAGGCTTTTTGCTATTTCTGTTGTTGTTGAGGTCCAGCTTTATTCCATGGTGATCAGACAGGATACAAGGGATTATTTCAATCTTCTTGTATCTGTTGAGGCTTGCTTTGTCTCCAACTATGTGGTCTATTTTGGAGAAGGTTCCAGGAGGTGCTGAGATGAACGTAAATTTTTTTGTGTTTGGGTGTAAGGTTCTGTAATTGTCTGTTAGGTCCATTTGATTCATGACCTCTGTCAGAGACATTGTTTCTTTGTTTAATTTCTGTTTTGTTGACCTGTTCTTTGTTGAGAGTGGGGTGTTGAAGTCTTCCACTATTAATGTATGGAGATTTATATGTAGTTTAAGTTTTATCAATGTTTCTTTTACAAATATGGGTGTCCTTGTATTTGGGGCATAGATGTTCAGGATTGTGATGTCTTCCTGGTGGAATTTTCCCTTGATGAGTATGAAGTGTCCTTCCCCATCTCTTATTAATTTTGGTTGAAAGTCTATTTTATCAGCTATTAGAATGGCTACTCCTGCTTGCTTCTTGGGTCCATTTGCTTGGAAAGCTATCTTCCAACCCTTTACCCTCAGGTAATGTCTATCTTTGTGTCTTAGGTGTGTTTCTTGTATGGAACATATTGCTAGGTCCATTCTGTTAGTCTGTGTCTTTTTATTTGAGAGTTGAGTCCACTGATGTTGAGAGAGATTAATGACCAGTTGCTGTTAGATCCTTTGATTTTGATGTTGTCTGCAGTCATAAGGTTGTGTGCTTGGTTGCTTTTTGTTTTACTGTAGTGAGGTTAATTATTTCCTGTGTTTTCTTGAAAGTAGCTAGTTTTCTTCGGTTGTATTTTCCCCTCTAGTAACGCTGGATTTTGTGTGTAGGTATTGTTGAAATTTGTTTTTGTCATTGAATATCTTGTTTTCTCCGTCTATGAGGACTGAGAGTTTTGCTGGGTATAGTAGCCTGGGCTGACATCTGTGTTCTCTTAGGGTCTGCATGATATCTATCCAGGCCCTTCTGGCTTTCATAGTTTCCTTTGAAAAGTCAGGTGTGATTCTAATGGGTTTGCCATTATATGTTACTTGGCCTTTTTCCCTTGCAGCTTTTAGTATTTTTTTTCTTTGCTCTGTATACTTACTGTTTTGATTATTATGTGGCGGGAGGATTTTCTTTTCTGGTCTAATTTATTGGGTATTCTGTAGGCCTCTTGTATTCTTACTGGCCTCTCCTTGAAGTTGGGGAAATTTTCTTCAATGATTTTGTTGAAAATATTTTCTGGGCCTTGGAGCAGGGAATCTTCTTTTTTCCTCTATTCCTATTATTCTTAGGTTTTATCTTTTTATGTTGTCTTGAATTTCTTGGACAGTCTATGTCAGGAATTTTTTTTTAGATTTAACATTTTCTTTGACAGATACATCTACTTCTTCCATTGTATCTTCCACACCTGAGATTCTTTCTTCCATCTCTTGTAGTCTATTGGCTATGCTAACCTCTGTAGTTCCTTTCTTCCCTAAGTTCTTTCTCTCCACAATTTCCTCCATTTGTGTTTTCTTTAATTTTTCCAATTCTATCTTCAGATCATGAGCCGTTTTGTTGATTTCCTTCACCTGTCTGACTGAATTTTCCTGCTTTTCCATCAATTCTTTCAGCTGTTTGTTTGAACAATCCTGTTTCTTTTATTGCATTCAGTGATTTAAGCATTTCCTCTTTAAAGGCCACAAACTGTTTAGCTGCAACTTCCTCTATTTCTTTATGGATGGCCATAATCTGGGTTTATCTTCCTCTAGGTCTTTACGTATTTTGTTTGTTTCATCTGTTATCCTCTTCATGAGCATAGTTGTTAGGTCATCTTCTTGGATTTCAGTTATGCTGGGGTGTCCAGGGCTACTTGCCCCTGGATAACTGGGTTCTGGAGATACCATATTGCTCTGTCTTTTGTTGGTTGAGCTTTTACGCAGGCCTCTACCCATTGGGCTATCTTAGGTGTTTGGGGTTAGTTTCTGGTGGTTCCTGGGGATCTTGTGGTGGGGAGAATCCCCTTGGCAGGAAGATAGTTCTTCCTGAAGGAAGCCTTCTCAGCTTTTTGGGTATAGTCACTGGATGGCTGGTATTTTTCAGGAGTTGCCGCTGCTCACCTCAGGGATAGAGACCTGAGTGGTAATTGTGGTCCTTGTTAGTCGAGAGGGCTCTCCTCTCGCTCAGGGAAGTCCTGAAGACAGCTGCCCTGCTTCTGGGTTTCTTGCTGTAGATTTAGTGATCTGCTGCTGTAACCTGTATGTCTCATGGTTTGGTCAGTTTTGTTAGGGATAACTGGTTGCCCCTTGGAGCACTATCTAGGGGTTGATCTCAGGGATTCCGGGCTTTTGTAGGTCTGAGGTTGGGGCTCTATGTCCCAGTACCCAAGCGGTGATCTGTGGCGGGTAGGTACCACTCTCCTGGTAACAGCAGGCTATCTGGTTCACAGCAGGTCCCTGGGTTGGGCCAGTCTTCGGGACCTATTCCAGGGATATACTGGGTGGCTTAAGTCCGTCCCCTTTGCTTCGTTCCCTGTGAGGATTTCTCCTGATAGTGACTCCCAGTCTCTGTTGCTCTGGAGAGCTGGCATGCAGCAGCTGTCTGTGCCCGGGGCTGGAGCCTAGTTCAGTGATGGTGGCTTGTACCCACTGGTCTGCGAGACTTTTTCCAGGGAAAGACTGGGTGACCCAAGTCAGAACCATTTCCTTCCTTCCCTGTGGAGTTCTCTTACGACAGGGACTCTCAGTCTCTGGTGTTTTTGTGCCCACCATTCAGCCTGGGAAGGTAATCAGGACACACAGGCATGTGACTCTGGTCTAGGGACCTAGTGCCTGTGCGACCCGGGACCTCTTCCGGGTTCTGGCTGTGGGACCTGAGAGTGGACCTGACTGGTTCCCATGCCGTGGGGGTTTTCTCTCACCTGGGAAACATGATTGCTGTTGTTTTAGGGCCCAGAGTTTAGCCTTTTGGTCGCTGTATGGGAAATGTTGTCCTGCTCCTCAGACAAGTGTTCTCCTGGTGCCACCATCTTTCGTGACAATGCTTCATTCCTTTAGCTACATTTATTCAGATCTTACTACTTTCATGTAAGGAGATTAAAGTGGAATTGTTTTATTTATTTCCAGAGAAAGGTTAAAAGGTTCTTTGTATGTTTCTGCCATCTGTGAGTCCCTGGCCATGAGTGTCAGAAGGGCAAGGTGTGATAACCCCACAATGGAGGCAGTGGCAGGCGTAGGTGGCACCAGATTACTGTTATTGGAGCATTCCTTCTAGAGTCCCACTGCTGGCTCTGATTTTCTGAACCTCCCAATTATATTGTAAACTCCTTAATGTATTTTGTTCAATCTTTTATGTGTACGCTATGTATTTGTTCGTGTGTGTGTGTGTGTGTGTGTGTGTGTGTGTGTGTGTAAGACTATCAAGAGTCTTCCATAATTCCTCTCTACCTTATTTTCAGAGATAAGGCCTCGCACTGATCCTGCAGCTCATGAATCACAAGCCTCAGGAGCTCTCCTGCCTCTCTCCACAGCAGCTTTTTATGTATGTACGAGAGATATGAACTCAGATTTTCATGCATGTACATGGCAAGTACTTTACCAATTAAGTCAGTTCCATGGCCCCTTGTTCAAAATGGGAACCAGCCCCATTTAATAAACTGTCAACAATGGGAAATGGCCTTATTCTTTCATCCTGCTTTTTCCTTACACTACTTATTACAATTTTAACTACCTGTTTATTGTCCGGTTTCCATACTGGACTGAAGGCTCCACGAAATCAGAATCCTCTGTTTTGTTCACTGCCATACATCTAAAGCAATGACTGACATATCTCCTTCTACTTGATAAAGCTCACTCATTGTATGAATGAAGCACTTAGGAATCCAAGCTTAACAACACGTATCTGTTAAGAAACCAAAGGCAATGATATATATCCCAGACTCCATGTCTGTGTTTCCTCCTCAGGCAAGCAACACTTCTCTGCCCTATGTACTACCATTCTAGACGGAGGAGACGAGGCAAGTCACTAGCACGGCCTCCTGGGCCCCTGCACTGTTCCTGTACGACACTGTGCTCATTATTGATAGCTTAACCAAGGTGAATGAATGTTTCTCCCTTTCTCTTGCACTCTTTGACATCTGATAATGAAGCTGTCCTTAGGCCACCTCAGCCACAGTGAGAGTTAATTCCTTGATGAAGTCAGAGGAGACATGGCCTAAGATCAGCACCAGGTCACCTGAGACTGAGACTTGCCTCCTCTCAAATTACTTCCTTAGAAAAGATGCTGAAGCGCCTTGCTCTCCAGAGCTGACTCTTTCGCAGTTGCTGGGGAAATGGCTCTCCTTTCTAGGCCATGATCTGCCCTACATTTACCTGGATCCTTACGGTCCTCAGAATACCCACAGCACAGGTCATTTTCCAGTGTCCGGTTGAACTCCAGGTGTGGAAGAGCACATATTCCACTAGCACTGAACCTGTGGTAGCCACCCCTCCTGAACCTTCCCTTGCTAACATGCAGTCTGTCTGCAAGTTTTGAATGTTGCATGTGGTTCATAGGTCGGACTACTACTTGGCACCTGAAATCACTTGGAGTTTATATTCTGGCACATGGAGGCACTGAGCCAACATGTGTTGAATTAATCAGTTGAGGTTTTTCACCACTAAGTCAACCCTCTTCTTTGCTGCAGTACAATACTTCTCTTCATCTGTCCCTTGACAGGGCAAAAGAGTCACTGTGTCAGATATGTTGTCATAAAATTTGCTACAATATTTGGAGTTTAGTAAAGCAGACTAATAAAAGTATGACTTCACTGTCACTATTAATGATGACACTCACATACATTTTATTTTTAAAACTAGTGTGTGGGGGTTGGAGAGATGGCTCAGAGCTTAAGAGCACTGTCTGCTCTTCCAGAGGTCCTGAGTTCAATTCCCAGCAACCACATGGTGGCTCTCAACCATCTATAATGTGATCCAGTGCCCTCCCTCTTCTGGCATGCAGGTGTACATGCAGATAGGGCACTCGTATACATTAAAATAAGTAAATAAATTTATAAGAAACAGTGTATGGGTGCTGGCCTGCATGCATCTCTGTGCACCATGTGCATGCAGTGCCTGTGGCGACCAGAAGGGGGCACTGAATCTCTAGAGCTGGAGTTGGAGACAACGTGCTGGGAACTGAACCCATGTCCTTTGCAGGAGCAGGACTCTCAACCACTAAGCCATCTCTCTAACTCCACATGTTTCTCTTTAGATTACAGAACATGCAGAATATTCTTTTTAGAATTTGTTTATTTCAACTAGCATTTATTTTTTTTAATTTTTTTATTAATTACACTTTATTCATTTTGTATCCCCCCATAAGCCCCTCCCTCATCCCCTCCCTATCCCACCCTCCCTCCCCTTTCTGCATGCATGCCACTCCCCAAGTCCACTGATAGGGGAGGTTCTCCTCTTC
>NW_026596091.1:4103190-4130344 GCF_907164565.1 Psammomys obesus | reverse complement strand
TCCACTGATAGGGGAGGTTCTCCTCTTCTTTCTGATCTTAGTCTATCAGTTCTCATCAAAAGTGGCTGCATTGTCCTCTACTGTGGCCTGATAAGGCTGCTCCCCCACTCAGGGGGAAGTGATCAACGAGCAGGCCAATCAGATTATGTCAGAGGCAGTCCCTCTTCCCATTACTATGTAACCCACTTGGACACTGAACTGCCATGGGCTACACCTGTGCAGGGGTTCCAGGTCATCTCCACGAATAGTCCTTGGTTGGAGTATGGGTCTCTGGGAAGTTCCCTGTGTTCAAATTATCTTGTTCTGTTGCTCTCCTTGTGGAGTTCCCGTCCCCTCCAGCTCTTATTATTTCCCACTTCTTACATAGACCTGGAAAGGATCATCCTGAGTGAGTTGTCCCAGAAGCAAAAAGACATGCATGGTATATACTCACTCATATAAACATACAATATAGAATAAACCCACTAAAATCTGTACATCTAAACAAACTAAGCAAAAGAGAGGACCCTAACTAAAATGTTCAATCCCCATCCTGAAAGCCAAAGAGGATGGACGTCAGAAGAAAAAGAAAATAGGAAACAACCTCGGAACCTGCTACAAAGGGCCTCTGAAAGCCAGAAGAAAACAGGAAACAACCTTGAAACCTGCCACAGAGGGCCTCTGAAAGCTTCTGCAGTATAGACTGTCAAAGCAGATGCTGAGCCTGATGGCCAACTGATGGGCAGAGTGAATGGAATTCAACTAGCATTTAAAACAGCTATCTTTACAGCTTTTTTAAATACATGTTTGGTTTAAGCTGGTATGTGCACACACACACGCACACCATTCAACAAAAAAAGTGTATAAACTCTGTGATAGAATGCTTTGCCAGCAAACATGAGGCCCTGGATTTGACCCACAGCACCACCAAAAAAAAAAAAAAAAAAAAAATCATGAAAACATCAGTTAGATATGAAAGAATACGCCCACCTCTGCTTTCATCCATTTATTTATATTTTATTTTCAAGTCAGTGGGATGTGTACCTCATGATGTATTTATAAGTATGTTATAACTTAGAGTGATATCTATAACTACGTGATCCTGAAGGTGGTGGTGCATACATAGACATTAGCAGACTGAATATGGGCACTCAGTTTTCTTTCCTACTGCAAGGATTTTGTGATTCAGATTGGATGCACACTGATGAGCCATTCCCAGTGGACTGGCTTAGGAGTGTGTCGCTCCTGGGGGCTGCACAGACACCCCATCTACTGATCCTCAACAGCTGGGGCTAACACGAGGAAAACATCCATCAAACATTCCTGGTACGTTCATCTCAGACCAGCAGGACGGTGGGGTCAGAGAAGGGAGTGTGCTTGGAATGAAAATAGACAGGGAAGGAAAAGATGGTCCCGGAGGCGGAGGGGGGAGGGACGAGCAGCCTGTGTAAGGCAAGAGCATGGCAGTCTTCGAACTTTCAATGAAAATGAACCCTGTGGGTGACTGCAAGCAGAGTATGATGTTTGCTGTTTTTGAAAACATCACTAAATCCTACAATCCAGCTTTGACCCAGAATGTATTTTTACCACCATCTGTTTGCTTTTCCTACATCTCAGGTATCTGTAAATTTGGAACAAAATGCCAAAGTGCATAAACGTATCCCCTCAGCAGACACAGCTATACTAAACAACACACGCTTGATTCTCTGACATGTTCATTCTGCATTGAGTCATTCTGGTGTAGCCTTGATGGTGTGTATAGCTTCCACTAGTTGCTTGGAAGCAGCTGCAGCACTCCAGTGCTTAAATATGCCACCGTGAATTTAGCCGTTCTCCTGCTGGTGGACCCGTGTGTCTTTCTAGTGTCCCCTTACAATGCTCATGCCTCAGAAAGTCAGCTTCTGTGCTATCTTCACTCTGATTTCACGTGCTGGCAAGGACTGTGGGGTCACATACTGATGATTCCATCTGCAACTGTGTTAGACTGTTAAATGTTCTCCAGAGTCATTCTGCAGTGTGTCGAGTTCCTGCTTCTCTACATTATAGGATGAATCCCCGGAAACAACATCTTCCGGACATGATGGCGCTTATGCACACATGAACCCACAACGACTGTGATGGCTTGCATTGATCTGCACAAGTTCACAACCAGACTAAGTCCCAGCACTGAGGAGGGAAGTGGACCCGAAGTCCCACCCAATAACCAAAAGGCTATTTGCAATTGATACCCTCTGGAAAAGTGATGTTTTCTCCAGTGGGGTGTCACTGGGCGTATAAACCTCAGCCCTAGGAAGACTTCATGCCCAGGAGTAACTGGCCAACACAAAATGGACTCCCAGGTTTTTGTGTTATGGTTTTGTAGTTGTTGTAATAGTAGTATTTTCATTGTTGTTGTCCTTGCTGCTGCTGCTGGTGGTGTGTGTGTGTGTCTGTGGCCTTTTTATTTCCTTTTTGGGTTTTCTTGTTTTGTTTTTGGCTTTGTTTTTTGGTTGTATTTTTATTCTTAGTTTGGTTTGTTTTTTGAGTGAGAATATACATTGGGTTGTATAAAGGTAGGGAGGATCTGGGAGTTGTGGGAGGAGAAAATATGATCACAATATATTGTATAAAAAATTAAAATAAAAGAATTTCTTATCCATTCCAAGTTTTCTAAACAGTTTTATTTTCCTCCCATGAGCTTATGTTAAAGTAAATGACCATGGAAATGTTTTAGCTCATTTGGTTTATTTTTATGTATTTTGAATTTTATTCTTTTATATTAAACTAATCTTGCATCATTAGAATTAATCCTAATTAATTATGGTGTATTTTTATTTTTGAATTTGAATTTGCTAGCACTCCATCTAACATATTTTATAAATTACAATCATCTCTAATTTGTTTCCTTTTAAGCATTGCTAGCTTCAAAGAATGAGCTACATGGTTTTTTTTTTCTCTTCATAATAATTTCTGGCATTTGACTTTTAAATAAAATTCAGCCAGCCACAGCTATGAAACCTTCTTGGAAGGCTCTTTGGGAACAACAGGAACTTTGAATTTCAATTGATCCATGTTTTAAATTTTGCTTATCATGTTATAATAGAAACGCAAACTTGATATCTGTCCTGACTTCTGACACAGATTTCTTAAAAGGTAAGACTCTCTTTTTATTTACTTATGCTTTTATAACAACCGTGTGTGTGTGTGTGTGTGTGTGTGTGTGTGTGTGTGTGTGATCAGTGAGCACAATATAAAAATCATGATACTGAAAATCTGCATTTAGATGCAGGGATCCTACAGAGGGTATCTGAGCTCAAACATGATACATGTTGTTCAATATACGCTACGCACTATACAGTATTTGACATAAAATACCTCAAATATGGTATATGATAGGGAATAAAGCAGAGGATATACAATAGAACTATAAGAGAGACATCTTAAAGTCTTTACGCTTCTGCCAGGACTTTACCACTAACACACACACACACACACACACACCTAAAACCCAGAGGAAAACGGAGTGCCCAGGAGTCAGCTTTCAGCGAGCTTGAGAGCCAGATGACTGCCACATGTACCACAGCCCTCCACGTGGAAGGACTTGTAAACCCCTTTAGGGAGTTTTGCCTTTCAAGGGTCTTGGCACACTAACAGAATGGCCTCAATAAGTGGGTTGTGTAAATGTCCTTCCCTTCCCTTTCTTTTCCTTACCCTTCTATTCCCTTCCCTTTCCTACAAAACCCTCCTTTGAGCCATGAACTCCATTAGTTGAAGTCTTATGAGGCCGACAGCGTAGTTCAAATGGAGAAACAGCTACGGAAAGAGAACACTGCACATGCCTTATTTAGACCCGGCCTCTGCTCCAGCGCAGAAGGAATCAGCAGAAAATCAGGCCGTGGTTTTTGACTGTGTGTTTTAAGTAGGCCATGTTTTCATCTTCTCTACGCTGGCCTTTCTCTTTAATCTTAGAATGTGAGTTTACACCTCTGGTTGCTACTTGAATTCTATTTCCAGTCATTGTATCCTACTTCTGAGTAAGCACCAACATGGGTCAAACTCACAAACTGTGATGGAGTTTTTGTTGTTGTTTGATTTTGTCTTTCTTCTTTCCAAATTTTTCTTTGTCCCATAGGATGGTTAGTTGATTGTTGTCGGATGGTGAGTTTGTTTGCATATTTGTTTGTCTGAGACAGGGTCTCAACCATGTAGCCCTGGCTGGCCTGAAACTACTAAATTTTGGAAAGGGAAGACTAGAAGGTAAATTATCTTGAAATCATCCCCTAAAACCTGTCAGCTCCCTGGGACTTAGCAACTGAAACTGTCACTGAACTCTAGGGTCCTGAAATTCCCTTCATGGCAAATAGGAAGGGCATGGAAACATATGGAGTGCTGACAGTGTGTATTTGTATGGAAAAGCTTCTTTTTCTCAGACAGTCCTGCTCTTTTAAACAAAGCTCAGATAAGGCTACATCTGGGATGCTGCCATGGCTCCATGACAAAGGAAGTGGCCTGCCAGCCATGGCGACCATCTCTGGGCACACATGGCAGTCACTCAGAGAGCCACAAATTCGCATCAATAGGGACAGACATTCACATCAGCCATTAGCAATCAAGGAGTAAAGGCAGCCTGCTAAAAAGCCACACAGCGTTCAAATTTTTCAGCGCATGACTTTTTCAGTATGAAACCATTTATTTTTTGTATCGATTATTGTAAGACGAAACTATCATGCTCTCGATTGTGACACATACAGGGAGTGAAAAGGCACCTGGCACAAGTTTCAATTCTTGTTAATCAAATGAGTCTTGGTGTACATAGCTATACACTCACAGAACAAAGATAGCACACGATTCTCATACTCAAGGTTCTACAGGAGGTACCTTTCAAAATCCTTATTTTAGAACTTAAAACACAAATGATTTACAGTTATCATGAAGGAATAAATGTCCAGTGTCGAGCTATGAAGTGCAAAGAGAGGACAGAACAGGTACCCTAGGCCACGGGATGACACTGCATACTCACACTTCTTTGAGGCGCGCCTCTCTCCCACAGGGTAGCACTGCTCACAAAGGGAATGTAGCAAAAGGGCTTCTGGAAAAGAATAAACAAGGCTTTTAGCCCCAATTCAGACACCTTAACCACTAAGAGGTGACTTTTAAGAAGCTCATAAGTTAATTTATCCTAACATGGCTGTACACACTCTGAGTACCTGATAATAAACAAAACACTGGCCCAGCTGCCATGGGAACCATGGAAAATTCCAAATGCAGTTGCCACCTTCTAGAATCCAGATGAAGTCATCTGTAAGAACTTTAAATTTAAAAAAAAAATTATGATTTAAAATTAAACTGGTATTCCCTTTTCTGTAAGCTTTTGACATATGTTACATAGTCATGAGCCATCCCCAACTGATCTACCCAAAACCAGCCCATATAACTAAGAACATTAATATGAAATAAATAAGCCAGGCATGGTGGTGCACGCCTATAATCCCAGCATTTGGGGAGTAGAGGCAGGTGGATCTCTATGAGTTTGAGGCCAGCCTGGTCTACAAAGCAAGTCCAAGGCTATACAGAGAAATCCTGTCTAGAAACAAAGAAATAGGAAGGAAGGAAGGAAGGAAGGAAGGAAGGAAGGAAGGAAGGAAGGAAAGGAAGAAGGAAGAGAGGGGGAAGGAAGGGACAGAGGGAGGGAGGGAGGAAGGAAGGAAGGAAGGAAGGAAGGAAGGAAGGAAGGAAGGAAAGAAGAAGGGAAAGAAAGAAAGACTACTTGGTAGAAGTCAATTTGGAACTGTGTGTTATGCAGACTTAACATGGCATAAACATGCTCGAAACAAGTGTGCTATATCTACATGATTGCTCAGGGCAGCTGGAGAAGGTGACCCAAGGACCTGATGGTGGGAGAGAACCTTGACATTTTACGGAAAATGTCAAGCCTTAATAAGATTATATCAGGATTGGTTTTCTGACTTCTTGTTTTCAATTTGATGGTTTTCATTTTAGTTAGTCACAGTATCCAGGGCCCTGACTTATTACCCGGTATTTGCTAAACTTAATCTTGGTACCTTAAAGAGTGGGCCCCACCAGGCCCAAGGCCAGGATAGAAGTATGCATCTGAAATACAGCGGCCCTTCCACTTTTCATCAGGACTTAAAGATTTTAATTATTGGTTTAATTTTATCTGTAGATGTATGTATCCAAGCATATGTACATGTACCATGAGCATGAAAGTGCCCATAGAAGCAAGAAAAGGGTATCTGACTCCCTGGAATCAGATATAGGGCTATCTGGAAGGTCTAAGTAGTTGTAAGCGGCCCAGTGTGGGTGTCAGGGATTAAGCCCGGGTCCTCTGCAAGTTCTCTTAACAGTTGAGCATCTCTCCAGCCCCAGGTGATCAGGATTGTAATAGGGATCATTACAAAGACTCGTGCAGGGAAAAGCAGTAAAGTTTAACGTTATGGGGAGAGAGACAGGTACACGCAGATTCAAAGGTGGCAGATGGCGTGGACTTGTGAAACAGACTTTCCGCTCAACACAAAGGGAAGAAGAAATGACGGTCTTCCTGAACCCAAAACCAAGACTGAAGGATGTGGGCAGTAAAAAGTTAAGATGAAGGTGGCAGAAAAATAATTCCTGGAATCTAGAATAAATATATGAGTGAGTAAAAAAGATTTTCAGAACCCTGAAACTGAGGATTATAAATATATAATATTATAAATATATAATATTTTAACAATATGGTAATTATTTTATCATTGTTATATTTTATATTTATATCTATTACAAAATTTATATAGTATAATTTGCATGAATTTTAAAGTGTAATATATAAAATTATATGAATATATTATGTAATTAAAAACTTGTTAGTATGTATCATAAGTATAGGCATGAGTATGAACCCACACAGTCAAGCAACATACACGGTAGCCCTGGCGTCAGTTCTTTATGTGACAAATATACTACAAACAGGACTAAAGAACGCAGGAGATCCTCCCTAGGATCCCCAAATGAGTTGCAACACGAAGCAGGAAGGAATCTAAACTACCACCATTTGCATGCTAGGTGAAGAAATTATTTCAGATCTCACAACATAGTGAACAGAACAACTTTGCTGATAGCTTAACTCTGTGTTGAGTTACCAGGACACATACGCAGCTTCCAAACCCAGATGTCTGGTTTGACCTAGAAAACCATCCTAATAAGTACAGGAAGGAGAGACTCCTGCTTGAAGGACCATCAGGTGAAGAGGCAGGCCTGTGCCAGACATGCATCCCAGTTTCCCTCTTCAGTGAAACCTCTACACTCACTCTAACCATGTACTTTCATGTATCTGGGGTTTCCCCACCAGGTAACCTTTGCCTGAGGTGCACAGGACCCAACATACACTGCTCTGACACTGATTTCAATGGAGAGTTTTCAGTGCCGCTGTTCAAGCTCTGCTCATGTCAGGGTCACAACTGGGTAACATCACTCAGAGAGACCATGACGGACAAACGGTAGCTCCAAGATGTGCAGAGCAGCACCTGAACGTGCACAGAGCAGTCCTATGAGTTGTACTTTCCAAACAATAAGGCTCCATGGCAGCTATCCACCCCTGGAAACCAAATACATTCTGGTCTGAAAAAAGAAAAGAAAAGAAGGAAAGAAAAGGAAAGGAAGGGAAAAGAAAAGAAAGGAAAAAGGAAAGGAAAGGAAAACGGAAAGAAAAGGAAAGGAACAAAACAAAAAAAAATCAAAACAACAACAAAAAACAGGTTGATTTGTTGACATACACCTGATATATAAATGACTGTGTATATTTGATATCTACAATTTGATAACTTTAGAGGTATCTACCAGAGAAAAGAAACAGCAGAGATCAGGATTATCAGCTCATTAGAAAAGCTTCTCCTTGAACCTTCAGATGTAGGTAGAATTTATTTTCAAACTAAAAGGTTATTGTAATAAGGAAGCCAAAGATGGGGGGGCTCGAAAAGAATAAAGTAGCTGGGATGTTCATTGTCATTCATTAACCTGATTTTCTAGTGAATGTGGCATTAGGCATTCATTAACAATCATTTGTGTTTATGTTGAGCGGCTGATGTATGATGAAGGTTGGTAAATGAAAGCAAAATTAAACCAGGGAATTCTGGACACTTATAAAGCAATTAACTTGTTTGGCAGTAATTACACATTGAAATCTAAATCAAGTGCATTTAGAAAGCCACAGGAGTTGCCACAGAAAGCAAGGTGCTTTGCTCCAAAACACCCAGAATAATAATAACAATAATAATAATAGCCCATGCTTCTTTAAACATGAAAGAGGAGGCAAAAATATAAGTGACAAGCAGAAGGCAAAGGTCTGATAAAAAGAAGTCACAGTCCACATGTTAGCGAAGAGGCAGGTTACCAAAAATAAGGATACATCAGCCTGTTTAATTTAGATTTTAAAAAATCCATTGTGAGACAATGCTGCGGAGACAGGTGTCAACAGAACAAAGGTTTGCTCTATTCAAGTACATGCTCAGACATACATGTGTCATTCACTGCATGACCAGTAAAAACCGAGCCTAAAGGCAGGAGCTCAGGTCACCACTCTATTGCAGTTACAAGTTTTTACGACTGACAACTTTTCTCTTCAGATTACAGCTAATGTGGCCTTTATTAAATACAGTATGTGGTTAAAAAATCCAGTCATTAAACACAGTCAAGAACTTTTCGGAAGTCAATACTGCCAGGCAGTGGTGGTGCATGCATTTAATCCCAGTGCTCAGAAGAAGAAGAGGAAAAAAGAAGAGATAAAGGAGGAGGGAGGAGGAAGAGAAGGAGGGAGAAAGAGAAGGAAGAGGGGGAGGACAAGGAAAGGAGGAAAAGAAAAAGAAGGATCAGAAGAGGAAGAGAATAAAGTGTTGGGGTGGCCTTAAGGAAGGAATTCAGGGAAAGATGACTGAGCTGGTTAAAGCAAAGCAAAGGAGCACAAAATTCCATGTAAAATTTATCATCAGAAGTGCCCCTGCAGAGCTACATACAAACTTGCTTTCAGATGGCAAATCACAGTTTTTAGAATTTTCAATCCTCTAAGATTTAGTGGAGAAATGGAAAGAGGCATAGTGTGTGTGTGTGTGTGTGTGTGTGTGTGTGTGTGTGTGTGTGTTTCTTCTTAGAACAGCAAGAAGATGATGAGGCTGCAAGAGGAAATCTTTAGATGATCCCAGAGGGCTGACTAAAGACACAAAGATTTTCAAGCTTGTGTCAAGGTCTAGATCACCCTCCTTTAAAAGATGAGATGTGACAAATATCTTCACAAACAAAGGTTTGCATGTACTTGAGGGTTAGTAACCAAAAGAAAAGTTCCCAGGAGGCTCTACAAAGGGCAGCTGGCCTTGTGGAAACATTTGCAAAGTTCTTGGGTGTCAACAATGCTAAAAGCAAATACTTGCTTTCCCCCTGGGATTGGAACAGAAAGCAGAAACCAGGAGACAGCTTTTGAAAACCCTAGTTAGGGGATTGAACTGCACCAAATAAAAAGATATGTTTGCCATGGTGGATACTGTTTTTTTTTTTTTAAGCTGTAGGTTTGATTATGAGAAAATCCTTTTATTTCTAGGCGTAGAATCAAGATATTAAGTTCAAAGACTCATTTCTCAATCATTTGAACCCCCTTTAAAGAGCTTGAGCACCCTTTCACCTAGTCAGCTCTAACCTAACAGGGAGTGTTTCACTTGAGGTGTTCTGGGTTGGCAGATTGCTTCCTGACTTAGGAGGCACCTCAGTGCCTACCAGCACATCACTTTATAACCTCTGCAGCTGTGTCTGGGTCTTCCTAGCCAGAGGCATTCGTATGTCGGGGGTCAGGGATCCACTCTTCCTGGAGCAGCTGTTATGGACTGACGGTTCTTAATCTCAGTGTACAGCCGAGGTCACCTGGGGTTCACTGGTTAAGATGCACAGGCTAGCGCAGGAGGTCTGGTGTGAGCCTGAGACCCTGCTTTTGTATCCAGCTTCCTGGTGATGTGATTACAGACCCTCTGACTCCTACAGTATTTATTGCCTTAAAGAGGTTATAACATGCCAAGAATGGAGGAACATGCCTATAATCCCAAAATTTGGAGGCAGAAGCAGGGGGATTGCCAAGAATAATCTGTGCTGCATAGATAGCCACTAAGAGGTCATCCAGGGCTACTTAGCAAGACCCATCTCAAAAATAATAAACAAAATAGAAAAGATTAAGACTAAAGATAACTGAAGCCTTGGAAATAGATAAATCCCCTCTGTGATGAGAGTACTAGAAAGTATGATGGACCAGGAATTAAGCAATGCCCACTAGCTATGAAGACATGCTGTAACCAAGTACTGGCTTTCCAGCTGTCACAGCTATGGCCAAGGTGTCTCTGTCCATTCGTCTGGTTATTGTAATCAAGATAGGTATTGATTCACACAGTAGTGTGCTCAGCACCCACAAAGTAGAGTTAAATGGTGCACAATCTTCATGGTGCTTCCCAGAAGCTCCAAGGCCAGCAGGACAAAGGCCCTGATGAAAAGCTGAATGGAGTACCCGAGGAAGTCCTCCCCCGAGACGTACAAAGTAGAAACACGAGGGAAAATCAGGGACCACTTCTTGAAGGATATGTCCCTTGAGATAAATTTGGAAGCAGAAGCAAACAGAGATTTAAGGGGCAGAAAGGAAGTAAAATGGCTGTTGTGGGGAACAGGCGCTGGCAAGTCTTCTCTGGAGACCGTTCCAACCATGTGTTAGCTGCTGAGAATAACAATAATAGCTCTGTCCCTGAAAGAGCTCCCTTAGCCTTCATCTAAGGTACTCCTGGATGTCTGCTATTTTTATCAAAATTTATTCTGGAGATGAAAAAGCTGAAACCTAAAGAATTTCGCTCTATCCCAAGACAGTATAATTACTGAGAGGCTGGGATTCCAAGATAAGTCTGCCTAGGACCCATATTCTTCTCACGGTGCCCTGGTATATCGCATGAGTTCCTCAGAAGGTCTAGATTGTGAAGGCTGAGGAAGCCTGTGAGAAGAGAAGATGTCAATACTGGGCTTTTTAAGTAACTATAATTTTAT
The DNA here is from genome assembly GCF_907164565.1 of Psammomys obesus. NCBI lineage: Eukaryota > Metazoa > Chordata > Mammalia > Rodentia > Muridae > Psammomys > Psammomys obesus. Next base: position 4,119,328 of record NW_026596091.1, on the reverse strand, counting down.
TCTCAGTTATTCCTTATAGCACCTTTATCTTTGGAAGACCTTAACTTTGAAAAGTATAGTCAAAACCCAAGAAAGACAGAAACTGGGCCAAGGAAAGCATTCACAGAGCTACCGTTAGCCCTGTGGAGCTCTAAATGAACTTCGAAAAATAAAAAGCATGGCACCCTCTCCTGGCATATATGGCCTTCTAACAAGACATGGCTTGGGTCAGTAAAAACTACATTCCAGAAAGATGGAGAAGGGGAAACATGGGCTGTGTCAGTCCACACTACATTTAGGAGTTCCGCTGTGAATGCGGAGCAAGAGATAAGAAGTCAGACAGGGCAACGGGTCAAGCGCTCACTCTACAGCACCCTAAATAACTAGAGAGATCCAGAAAAGCTTAGAAACAGAGAAAGGGGTTGGGGCCTTGGAGGTAAGGAGGGAGGCTTAACACTGACAATAGTCAACTTTAAATCCAAAAGAGTCAGTTCCCAATTCTAATCCTCTCTTCAAGGAAGACAAAATCATCTTAAGAATAAGTAAGTCTGAGTCCCCTCTGCATAAACACACAGGCTCCAGGTTGACTAGAATCACTTAACTCTGTGCATATCACGATTATAATTGATTCTTCAATTGCTAATTGTCAGCCACTGATTCCAGAAACTCAAGAAAAACAATAGAAACTTTACTTAAATGACATTTTTGTACCTGCTGCCTCTTTTGACTAAAGCATTAGAAGGAAGACAAGCTGCTTATTCAACTTTAGATGCCCATGGTCAACTATGCAGAATCGAAAACTGAATATTCTTTGCCAACATCTGTTTAAATAGTTCTCTATCAAACAGCACAAACATGCCTTTACAATACCCCTTCTTTTGGCTGAGAGAAAATCCAAGAAATGGACAAATTACACTATGTACAGCCAAATATCAGCAACTTCATTATAAGTCATTCATGATCATTATTTTCAGCATGGCTACATACAGCAAGCTTACAATAAAGGGCCTGAGCAGGACTCTTGGGGCTGGGGGTTTGTGACTCATGCATTCTATCTCATCATGTGGTTACCGTTTCAGAAGAGTCATTGAATTTCCAGGAACCAGCCAGTCTGGTCAAAAGAAATCACAAATCCTTAACTAACATATGCTAACTTTTCTTTGAGGAACAAAAGAAGCATCTTTGTTTGTTCCTCAGCAGCAAACACCCAGCCATCTCAAAGGAGTCCTTTCACTGGCCATGTTAGCAGGGAAATTCAATTGTATTTAATTAAGTTCACCCCCCCCCAAAAAAAAAAACTGCACACAGAAGCATCAAAGGGGTTATCAGGGGTCAGATGCCTGTCATGACTTTCTGACCCTCCCAAAATGCAAAATAAAAGATTGTGGTATCCCTGCTGGCAAGATGGGTTTGCACGTTTGTGTCTCTGTCTTTCTGCTTTAATCTAATAGCAATCAGCACAATGTGGCCACTTTTTTCTGAACAATAGTATGGGCAGAAGTTAGACTTAGAGCGCTGCAAGGGGGAAGATGGAACACAAGAGAAGCACACTGTGGCTTTCAGAGCTCAATAAGAACATCACTTACATAGCCATGACACACACACACACACACACACACACACACACACTTGAAAATCTGCTTAACATTCATTGTGGTCAAAATGGAAAGATGTGTGCCTCTGAAAGCTCATATTCAGGAACTATTTTCCATGGTCAACTTCACCTTAGATGCTTTTGAAGAGATAGATGTGTATGAATAAGGTTTCTTCTTTATCGGAAAGTAATCTTGGGGTCTGGCCAGGCATTTATCAGCTCTGTAACTTGAAAATCCTAAATATTTTTGGTTCCTTTTCTCCAAATTTCATAATTTTCCCATTATACTGGGCACTTAGGACCATAACCAGAGTTCTAAAGGTTTCATGGAAACCAAAGATATGTTAATTAAACTGAATGTTATTTAAAGTCTTAAATGTCCGATTACAAATGAATCCCAGGCCTGATACTCACTTCCTGAGACATTTCATGTTTAGAAAATTATATTTTTAAGTTATATGATTAAAAAAAAAGGAACCTAAGGATCTTGAGCCAGAAGACATATTACAGTTCATGTAACTCAGCATCGCAGCTGAGGCTTGGATCTCCAGTCACATTTCCACCTCACTATATCCAATCTGTAGTTAGAACTTGCACAAAAATTTCAAACTTGCTGTTTCCTACGTCCATTTAGCTACAATCCTCATAAGCAAAAATTGAAAGCAGAACTAAAAAGAGACTCAATGTTGATGTCAAGTGCCTCAATTTTTTAATTCTAGCTCTGTAGCCAAATTAGGAACTCAAGTAATACACTCAAGCACCTACTCCTGTGAAGAAGATAAACATCCATTATCTTTGACTTAAGATCACTGGTGGCTCTGTGTAACTTCATTTTTGCAGTGGAACTGTTAGGTCAGACAACTGAATCATCTTTGAGGCAACCACTGCCTGGAAATCCTTCCAAGCTTTCCATGAAAGGTGTCAAGGCTGATGGCGTGGTTGTCATTCCTCAAGCAAGCTCCGGAGAGGATGGGGACGTGACACAATGTATATCTTCTTTTTGTTGTCAGTGCTTTAAAAGGAATTATAAGAGGACATTTAAGAGGCCAGACTGTTTCCAGCCAGAACAGGATTGCAGAGTGTGTGGGAACAGGAGGCTACTTCCAGAACGGATCTTGTCTAGGGTTGAATGCAGCTGGCCTCTGCCCTTTCTGATAAGAAAAAAAGGCGCAAAGTAGAAGACTGTACACTTATATATCTTCATCCTTTTGAAAGCCAAACCAAAAGGAGAAATAAGTGGACTCAACAGTTCCTATGCTCATCTCAACCACTGTAGAAGAAGTGTGGTCTCTACCCATACAAGAAAACTGATGAATGACTACATGACCAGATGAATTGGCAGGTCCAAGAAACACAGTTACTAAATAAGGTGGATTTGGACCAAGATCTGCATCCAAATAACTTCCAAGCCCAGTCCAGTCACTTTGATTATGGAATTTAACTATTTTGAGAAAACCTGCAAATACCATATTTGAGTTGTTTCTCATCTCCCATTCATTGGGCAGCACACAGCACATCTGCAGATTCACTTGCCATCTATTTTACCAACCCAAAAGACAAGTAACTCATGCACCACAGAGTTAAAAATCCATCTATCCCTTTTGTTAATAATCGTATGCTAATAGGGATATATTTAATCCATTTAAAATACTTTTTGCTATTGTGTGTGTGTGTATATATATCTATATGAAGGTATGCCTACATGCCCAGAGACTAGAGGCTTCAGATCACCGTGGAGCTAGAGTTCTAGATGGCTGAGAGCCCCTGACATGAGTGCTGAGATGCAATTTTAGATCCTCTGCAAGAGTAGTATGAACTCTTAACCACCAAGTCCTCTTTCTGGTCCCTATTTAATCTTCTTACTCAGCAAAAACTTTAAAATAAGCGATAAACACAGGGACTCAGTGTTCTCTTCGTGATGTGAAACTATAGCAATGTAGTCTTCCCACAACAATCCCCTTTGCTCAACATGATATCAATAAATATTAAGAAATACAAAGTTAATATCTGAAAGTAAAAATTGATATGAACAATTATTACTATAGTCTTAGTGCTTCCGTCCTTCCTAAATTCATGCATTGACATTCCTAATACCAGTATGTTGGTATCAAAAGCTGGGCCTTCAGGATAGGACTTGGCTTCATGAATGGGATTAAAGATCTCATAAAGTCCTGAGGGGACATTTTGCCCCTTCTATCATGGAAGGACACAGCTATAAAGCAGCATATTCAGAGAATACTGAATTATCCAATGTCTTGACCTTGAACTTCAAACATCCAGGGCTACTGTGAGCAATGAATTTCTATATTTATATTAGAAATTATTTATTTATATTAGGTATTATTTATATATTACCCAGTCTGATAACTTTGTTATATCAGTCTAAACAGGCTATGACAAGTACATACACACACACACACACACACACACACCAGCTGGGGGTGGCAGAAAGCAATAAAGATAGAGTAACTTAAGAACACATTGCTGCCGTTCCATATCCCACTTCCACTGTGACTACTATTCATAGAAAGCCTTATATGGACCCTGCTGCTCACAGTCTGGGAGGCCAATGCAGCAAGCACTAATTACTGTGCTTGGAGTTTGTTGAGCTTAATTAAGTAGACTACACTTACACTCAGGTGTATGTCACATCTAGACTTGTTACCAAGGCAACAAAACACCATCTGACACCCCAAGATAAAGCACATATTCTAGAATTCTTTCTGCAGACTAACATTTAAAGTCCAAATTTTAACCTTTGATAAGCAAAAGTAAAATGTTATCATTCAAAATCAAAGCTAGAAACACACTGAACACCAAGACTATGTTGATTTAATTTTACTCATTTGAATGCTAAGTATATGAATTCAGCCAAACAGTAATGACCAACCAATGGTTCCGCAATGCAAATATATGCTGTGTGTTTGTCGATAATACAAACACACAGCATAATACAAACTGTAATAACTTTTCAGAAAGACAGCTTCTTCCTACCAAACAGAGCTTTGGATGAGGATGTAACGCAGTTGGTAGAGAGCTTAGCTAGCATGTAGGAGAGCACGCAGGAAACCTGCACTGAATACAACAGGAGGAAGAGGGCGGCCTGCAGTCCCAGTGCTTGGGGGTGGAGAGGAGAAAATAGGAGATTCAAGAGGATCATCCTTAGTTACTGTGAGTTTGAAACCAGGGCAGGCTGCATGAGCCCTCATCTCAGAGTGTATGTTTGAGGCTACAGTGGACTTGGCTTTCCTTGCTACAGGGCAGATGCGTTGTTTGTGGAGAAAACAGACTAAACTCAAGAATCTAATATGCTACATTGTCTCTTTCTGCCTCTGCCAACTCCATGACCTTTAGGATCGAACAACAAAAGCACACTTACCTAATTTCCAAGCAGCACTAAGCATTTTATACATGTTGACACATTTAATCACAGTCTTTGTTATAGGTGTTAGACCATAACCATGGCAAGTAAAACTCTAAAACTGGTAGTGGTGTGAGTATGGGTGAACATCATCATTAATATGGTGTCTTAGAAATAAACTCTTTGAACAATGTGAGGAAAAAGCAATCTTACACCAAACACACAATTACTAAAGGGAAATAACCAAGGTCAGTGAATGGTATCTACAAAATGTAGTGGAATTAAATAATTCTTGCATCATTCTGACTGCACAGAAGTGTAACAAATGCTGTGTGTGCTTGGTTTCTCGGAGACAAGAGAACATGGCTAGTAACTAGTGCCATGATGCTAAAGTCACAAAATGGCAATAAACACTCTATTTTGTTGGAAGAATTAGACAGCTCAATAAGACTCCTACATAAATTTCACAAAGATCAAAAGAGAGCAGGGGTAAAATAATAATAATAATAATAATAATAATAATAATAATTTAAGGGAAAAAATGTTCAAACTTTAAGTTGAAGTATTTGTGTTTGGAAAAATAAGCCTTTTCTTACAGATTCTGGTCAAATCTTTGACGTTAGTACACAATGGCACAACCAAACCTTCATACAGTCTCACCTAGTCCACAAATGTGTCATAAATAAGAGAGAACCCCCAGAGAGGCTATTCCTCAATAACTCCCACTTCCGTTCTATGTTTATCAGGGCAAAACAATACTTGTGGGATGATTTCTCTCTAGTAGGTCCTCTTTAGTCCTTAAATGTTCTCTGAAAATTTATGTCCTCTACAACCTATTACGCATAGCTTCACAGTCATCTGATAGAAAAGGAAATTTTAAAAAAATCTGGCAAGAATGTGGGATGCTACAGAAGAGAGATATTTGTAAGACATTACTAAAATTAAAAATCTCACATTCCCAGATGATAAGGACATTACAGCAGATTGCAGTTTACAGTAACTCAGTCAATGTGAAAACATACCAACAGGTCTACCCTAATTCAGCTCTCCATAGACAACAGTTCCAAGCTGCTTTGTGCTGTAGATCGAAGCCTTTCTAGGAAGGAAACACAACGAGCCAGCTTAAGCCCTAGCAAAAATGACCATTTCTATCTTTGTTGAGCTTGAAGATTTCACATTCACAATTCACCCTCAGGTGCAGCCTGGTGGGAGGAGCTCTGGCCAAGACTTTGTTTCCTAAAGTGTGGTCTTAAACTGTTACTGCCTCCCGAGTGTTCGGTTGTAATTAACTGATCCTGAAGAATGCTGTGACCCATGCCCCGGTCACTGTTAGTTTTTTTGTTGTTTAGCTTGGTTTGTTTGGATTTTTTGTTTGTTTTATTTGTTTTGCTTTTTTGGATTTTTGTTTGTTTGTTTGCTTTTGGTTTTTTGGTTTTATGGAGACAGGGTTTCTCTGTGTAGCCTTGGGTGTCCTGAATTTGCTTGGTAGACCAGGCTGTCCTGGAACTCACAGAGACCTGCCTGCCTACGCGCCCCTGCGCCTGGCTGCTGCCCCTGTGTTTAGTGAGGCAATGTCCAAAGCTCTGCTCTTTTGGAGCAGCTGTGGCAGGTGCACTGAAAGGTGCCGCAGGAGCAGCGCCCTGAGGCCCTGCTCACACCCACTTCCTTGCCACCTGCACTCTTCCCGTGCAAAGGGACACCAGGCAGCTCCAAGTTCAGCTCAAGCCTCAGGCTGCTTGTGCAGATCCTGACCGATGGCTTGACGAAGGCCTTCCAGCTGAATGAAGGATGCCCCACCAAATGAGGTGGAGTAGTGACCTTCCCCTTTAACATTGTGCCTCAGGGTTAGTTTAGGCCATAGTTGGAACTGAGAGCTGCCTTACTGGCTCGCTCCTCACAGGACATGGAATCCTCTCCTGTTAGTCTAGCCTGCATGCCCACAGTCTCAGCGATCCCACTCTGCACAAAGGCAGCTAAGAATAAGGGATGGGAGAAAGACAGCTCCCACTTCTAATGTCACTCAGGAGTAAACAGCCTATACAGAGTGAGATTAGCCAAAGGCATTATTGTCTGATTTTCTAGGCAAGCAAGAAGGCCTGTATCCAGCCAAATCCGGTAAGAGGTGAGGCCACATCATTGTCCCTTAAATGTGACATTCACTCCTCACACTGTTCCAAAAGAACAGCTCAGCCTCTCACACATGATAAGCAAAGAGTTGATTTAGCTCTTTGCTTTGAGATTTTATTTTTCCAGCCGACCTTCTGCAAAATATCACAGGAGCCTGTGACTCAAGCTTTACAGTAACATATGCTTTAGGAGTTTAATTTGGTTTTGAGCAGGATTAAATGTGCCAAAAATCAGACCACAAGATATTCATAATGAGGGACAGAACACAATAGTCACCTTAAGTGAAGAGTAATTATATAACAAGAATTCCCAAATTGCTTGATGGCGTTTTCTTGTGGAGACAGGCACAGCTGCCACGCTGAGTAAATGCCAAATTTTATTCTTTTCTCCCTGTTTCCAAGAAGAGAAATCCCCTCTGCCTTGTGCAGGCTTCCTGGTTTTTCTCCAGTGCATTCACATGTCCTCACAGGCTATCACTGGGGCAACTTGATCTTTTTCTTGGAGTACATCTTGGCCTTTGTACAACTGAGTGTGTAAGGTGTACGTGTGTGTGCTAGGATGTCAGTTTTGTTATAATTAAAATTTATATTAAATCAGGATCATGTATGTATATAAAAATGGATATAGAATGTTAGAGAAAAGCAATGTAAATGTTTAAAAATATTTCTGCTTCCAATATATTTTCAGTTGACCTGTTGAGCTGATAAAAACATTTAGAATATATCAGACTCTTCTATAAACCAAAAGGTTTAGTGCATCAGGGAGTCAGGGAGAGGGAGCAGCATGTAACATGGGCAGAGCTTAGTAAGGAGGAAATAGACTGTTTTTTCCTGGAAGCTTAGCGACCTTTGGGCAACATTGCTACAGAGGGGCTCCAATGGCCTAATTTTCAATGGAGCTATGCAGGAGTGACGGTCTCATGGATCTAAGACACTTCTGAAGCTGAAGAAAGCTCTCCGCCCTGCCCACAAACCCAGAGTGAATTCGCTCCCATAACATGATGTGCTTACGACTATGTGAAACAGCTAACTTGGGGTTTGCCTTATAGAGCACAAAGTTGGGAACGTAGCCCTGACACAGCAACCCTACACCTGATCCACTCTATGAAAAGGATCTTTCATTCTCTACTTCAGATTATTGTATTTAAGCTCAAGTTGGTGACCTCTGAGAGTTGAAGTGACTTCTGCTCTACCTTTCTGCACCCTGAGCACTGTGCTGTAGAGAACGCTTACTAGGTTAAATATGTATTTGCATGCTAGTTATATGAGAGATAGGACAACTGCTATGCACAAAAGCAACAGATTCATTTCAGGTTCCAGTTATTTTACTCAGAAAGGAGGTCTGTCCTTTCCCCGATCTTAAACTCAGACACACCCGTATCTCCCCACCAATCTGCCGCCCAAGTCTTTTCATGCCACCATTTAAAGCACCAGCTTAAGAACAACCCAGATATGTAAATTAATCTCTCCAACACTAAGGGGAAAGTCAACATTGACTGGGAACTAAAAACGAGAGCAATATGAATGCAGCTTCTCTTTCCTGTCCCTGAAATATGAACAGGATTGAGTAGTTTTAACTGGAAAGCCCCCTAGCTTCACTATGGCAACAGACTGAGAGCTGGAAGTGACCCAAATCTGAATAACTAGCTTGTAGCGACCTGTCTCTTGACTCCCTCATTCAGCCTTCAATAAAGACCTGGATTGACCTTCTAAAAGATAGTTGGACTTCATATTACTTCCCTGCTCAAAAATCACAAAGGATCTCACAACTCCTCGCATTGGCATGAAGGATGTTTACTCATTTATTCAAACCACCCTTTCAACCTCAGCCAGCATTGTCCCCTCTACATGCTCTTTCCCCCTTTCTCACAGGCCCCACTGTCGCCTCTACTTTCCATGCTTTCCCAGTGGGGGGCATTCATACTCTGAAGTTTTTCTTCAATTATCTGACTCTAGGTCCTAACCATAATGATCCAAGACATATTTACATTTACAGAGGCACCTGTGTGTTAGTCCATGCCAGTAGTTCCAGCACTGGGAGGCTGAGGCCAGACCAGCTTGGGCAATGCAGTGAGACCTTGTTTCAAAAAGCAAAAACCAACAACAACAACAAAGGAGTCAAAGAGATGGCTCAACACTTAAGAGAGTTGCTTTTCCAAAAGACTCAGGTTCAATTCCCAGCATCCACATGGCAGCTCACAAACATTGCATAGCTCCACTTCTAGGAGATCTGACACCTTCTTCTGGCTTCTGCAGGCAGCTGGAATGCATGCAGTGCACAGACATACATGAGACAAAATACCAATACATATAAAATAAAAAGTAAATAAATCTATTGCTTTAAAATAAGAACAAAGGCTTGGGCTTCAGTTCCAGTGACATGGCTAAATGAACCAAGAAGGTCGGGATCGTAGGGAAATGTGGGAGCTGCTATGGTGCCTCCCTCCAGAAAATGGTGAAGAAGATTGAAATGAGCTAGCATGCCAAGTACACTTGCTCTTTCTGTGGCAAGACCAAGATGAAGAGACAAGCCGTTGGCATCTGGCACTGTGGTTCCTTCATGAAAACACTGGCTGGTGGGGTCTGGATCTACCACACCCCTTCTGCCATCAGAAGACTCGAGGAACTCAAAGACCAGCAGAAACATCTACTGTTTGAGACTTGCCTAGTCTGCAATAAATGGGTTAATTTACATTTAAAAAAGAAAGAACAAAGAACTAAGTAAGTCAAGCTTCTGAGTACTTGGAAGAGAGAGAGAGAGCCTCATCTGTTTTTAGAATCCTCTCAATAAGGAGAAAACTTTGTACTGGATAGAACTTATGTAAGATTTATTGAATAGGAAATTGTAGGATTGACCGGGTTATTGGGTAAGAAGATAACAAGGGAATAGAGAAATGGTCGGACAGGTGAGCAATTAAATAGCTGGATGGACAAATAAGTGGTGTCGTTGCATAAGAGTCAAGAGACAGAGTTACATTTCACACTTGACAATTGAACAAAATTCTGAAAAAATCAATTAGCTGCATTATTCTTGGCTAATCCAACTTTGTTCATACAGATATTTTGATGTTAACTTTGTTCCTCTGTCTTATACCCAAGAGCTATTTATATGCGCACATGAAATTGTATTTTAATTAATGCCAACCCAGATCCAATTTTTAAAAACTATATAACCAAATTCCCTTTTAATCAACTACAAAAATAGTTTCTCAATAGTTATTGTTTGCAATACAGTAATCTTTATATCTGTGGAAAATATAGGTTTTGGAGCCATCAATATATGAGCATAGGTCTCCGAATGTCCAAAGCCAGGCCATGAAAGCCATACTCCAGCAAGCTGGTGCTGTTTGTCCTTAAGCACACAGCCTACTCTTGTCTACAGCTAAATGTGGTGACACCCTGATCTCCAGCAATTGGCAGATCTTAGGAGGCTACAGAAACAGGCATGAGTCACACCAGTGTGTTTTCTGAAACAAGCACTGGTGTATATAATATCAGCTAAGGGCAGGCTAGAAAAAATGCACTAAAAGTGGCTAGAGTGACATGCCAACATGGCTGGGGGAAGTCACATGCGGCCAACCCTAGATGAAGAGATACAGACAAAATTGCTGAGAGAGGGAGAACCAATCTTCTCCAAGGACAGGCCTACTGACAGGTTATCTAATCCTACCTGGTAAGCTCTAAACACATATACATCTGAGCAAAACTAAATGGGCTCAGCAGATTATATTTATTCATCCATAAGAGTGTGTGTGTGTGTGTGTGTGTGTGTGTGTGTGTGTGTGTGTGTGATAATAATTAAAGAGGAGGTCACAAATTTGAGAGGAAGTGGGGACAAAAGAAACGCTAAAGGCAATGGGCAGTGGTGGAAATGATGTCAGTATAGTACTCACATATGAAATTCTCAAAATAATTTAAATTTCTGATTAAAAATGATAAAATAAAATGTTATGAAGCTCATTTTAAGTATAAAATCTGCTTAATATTTTGTGTAGCCATATTGCACACCCTGCCTATATCTACCACTGTCAAAAGTCTGGAGTTTTTCCATATCTGCTGGTCTGAGCCCGTCATGGAAACAGAATTAAGCAGATGGGTCACAAACAATAAGGAGGGATAAACAACCCTACAGGCTTCCTAAAAAAAAGCCCAAATTTGGGTGTGAATAGAAGATAAATGGGGATTTGAAGCTACGCAAAGGGAACTATGCAAACAACAGAGGGAAGATGATCCATTCTACAGGCTGCCAGGACAGCACTTGGAGGAAAGAAATGTCATGGTAGAAAACAGCTGGAGAGAAGCAGGATTGGCCACTGACCCAACACAAACCATGAACTTACTTCAAAGGTAAGCACCTAAGTATGCACAGCTGTTGTTTGGTTGGTTGGTTGGTTGATTGGTTAGTTGGTTGGTTGGTTGGTTGGTTGGTTGGTTGGTTGGTTGGTTGGTTGGTTTTAAAGACAGGATTTCTCTGTGTAGGCTTGACTGTCCTGAACTCGCTTTGTAAACCAGGCTGGCCTCAAACTCTGCTTCCCCGAGTGCTGGGATTAAATGTGTGTGCCAGCATGCCTGGCTGCATGCACATTTTTTTTTTTTTTTTTTGCATGCACAGTTCTTAAGCATGAAGTTTTCAGACAACTACATGGTGTTACTACTGTTGTACGGTAATGGACCTGAAAGGAAGTTAGGCGTTAACCTGGGAGACAATGGGTAATCATTATTTTAAAACAAAAAAAAGGTGGAATTTCATCAAAAACACCACTTAGAAGAATTGTCTTGACCTTACCACAGAATTAAACTAGAAGCCAGGACATGGGTGACATGAGTGTGACATAGGAAGCTTGGAGAAGACAAACCCCTAACCTTCCAAGGCTGCTTGATAATCTTCTGACCCACTATGAATCATGCTGCTGACAATGATAAGACCTCACTGACCCCAACTCTACAGAAACCCCCAGACTGTATTTCCAACATCTCTAATCTGCTCAGCATAAATTCCAGTCCCTTGGACCTAGGTGTGTTCATTTTTTAAACCTGACTATTCTAGCTTGACCTTTGACCTTCTTAGAGACCATAAGCTACAGATCACCCTCTGGCCATTTCCTCTCTGGATCCCCTCTGGCATATACCATGGAATGTCTTAACAAGCTGCACTCAAAACCTAACATTAATTTGTAATTATGTATCTCACGTAAGAACTTAATACAAAGAATCTCCTGCCATGAAATTTAGTTTGTGTTTTAAAAAGTTTATTTTAGAATTGTCCATAATGATGAATTATATAAAATTATGTTAAAATGCTATATACTTTGGGTTTGTTTACTCATCACTGTGACCAAATACTTGGCAAGAAATGACTTACAGGAGAAGGGTTTGCTTTGGTCCACAGTGTGAGAGAATGTCACTCCATCATGGCTGAGAAAGCATGAGGCAAGAGCCGCTCTGAGACTAGTTAAGATGTGTGACTGTGTGAGTGAGCAGTCAGGAAGCACACAGGGAGATGACAGGCTAGAAGCAGGAGCTCCAGTTGCGCCTCTTGCTCTGCTCCTGGTTGCTCATCAGCATCTGCTTCAGCCTCTCATGGAGAGCCTTGCCTGCTGTGGGACCACAGTGGGCAGCGGAACCCACAAGGGGCTGGTGAGGAGTGACAGAGATGGGGGGGAGTTCATCAAAGTGAATTGAGGGACCTTTCAAGAGACAAACAGGATCAAGTAAGTGTAAATTTTAAATTACTTAGAAAACAAAATTGACTCTATGGATATTCCAGACCCAACCAGAAGCAGCCAGACAACTATGTAAAATTTGAAAAGCTTGGGAAAACACCACAATAGCCTTGCTTCAGCATGGTTCCAAAGGCCACTGTGCAGCTGAGAAATGAGCCAGACCAAGTGTTTCTGCAGATTAGTGGCCAAGACTCTCAGACAACAGCTTCTAGGAAGAGCGACTAATCGTGACATAGTTCAGTCCTGCTCTCCTGTCCTCTGTTTCTGGTACACATTCATTAAAAAAAAAAAAAAAAAAAAAAAAAAAAAACAGAGGGATGTAGTGCTTAGAAACGATGTTTGTATCTAAAGTATATTCATTGAAACCAGAAGGGCACATTTATGGAGAATGAAGTTTTTTAACTTGATTACTGCATTATTAAATAGCGCCTTAAAGGAAGTGAAGGAGAGGTGTTATACTGAAGGGCAACAATGGAATAAATCTGGGTGGAAGCTCTATTTTTGAACAACCCCTTGTTCTATTCAAATCTGTTTGAATTCATTGAAATAAATGTGAGTCCTGTAAAGGTCATGACTCAAAAAAGAAAAATCCCCCAACTGATTTAAAGAAACTAACCAAAAAGGTTTGCAGTGGCTTTTAGAGTGTACTTCTAAGATGGATGCGAACTGGCCAGCCATTCCCTGGCTGAGCCACATGTTAACCTAACAGCCAATTATTGCTTCACAAACGCAATATTCTAGTTCATCTTGTTTACAAGGTAACAACTCAGGGCTGTGGGTTTAGAAAATAAAATGATGCACTAGACACATGCCGCCCCTAGGAAAAGCGTGGGGAGGATTTGGGGCTTTTTACAGGATGGGGTCTGTTTCATTAGTGGGTCTGCCTCCCCGCTGGGCTCTTATTTCTAAGCCTTTTGTTTGGGATTTTCCTTTTAAAATGATATCTCCATGCAGACACCCACATTCATGTAAGAAAACACTTTGCACATGTCTGAGAAACCTGTAGAATGGTCCTGGAAAGCACAGAAATCTTTTTCAAAAAAAAAATAAATAAATAAAAGGGAATAAAATGGAATTTTTTTAGACTTCCCTAGCAGGTGGGTTTCTGGTGGCTGAAAACCTGCTCCAAAAAGAAATAAGCCTGTAACTGTGGCAAGAGAAAAGGCACTCAGGTCCTGATAATCCTGGCAAAACTAAATTGCAGACCTGGGAACATTAAAAAAAAAAAAAAAAGACACAACACCCTTCAAAAGAAAAATAAAACAATGACCCCAAAATAGGCCCGATTACGTGGGTCACTGCACACTGTGTGTTTCCCCTGTAGCGTTTATCCTGTTACTGTTGCCAGGGACACCTGATGCTCTCATTATATATGTTTGTCTTTCACATCTACATTCGAGCCAGGTTTTTTTTCCCCTTTCGATGTTCCCAGAACTGTAACAGAAATAAAAAAAACTAGGGAATGGACCCCATTATTACACAAATACCTACAGAGCAGAGGGAGTGACCCCTGGGGCTCACGGTGTTGTCCCTGGAAGCATTGGTGCCCTCGCCCCCAGGGCCTCTAGCCTTTTGTCACAGGGTCAAAGCCAGGACCTCAGCCGAGTACCCTCTGTGAAGAATTAACAAGTTGACAATTTGGACCCCCTCCCTCCCCAGCCCCTGGCCCGGCCTGCTTGAATGCTATAAATAGAGACATCTGGATAGAGCCCTTTCACTGCAGTAATTGAAAACGAACACGGATCAAGTTCTGGCCTGTTGTATTCATAAATCTTGAGGCTTAATTACATTAAAGGGAAGTCTAGGGCCCAGCACTATGGAAACTGCAGGTTCCATTGGCCGCTTGAATCATGAATCTTTAAGATAAGTGTTTTTTTTTTTTCTTTTCTCATCCCCCCCACAACTCTTTAGTAGAGTTGAATGGGGAATTTTCAAACCAGTCTTCTAGTATTAATGTGCCAAGAAACTTCTGAGGAGATTCTGGGTTCCTCTGCCCGAACATGAGCGTCCCCTACATGCTGCTGTGCCCTGTTCTTCCTCCGGGCAGATGAGTGTTCCAGGACCTAAAACTAGACATATTTTTGTAACGACAGCACACCTGACAGATATTTCAAATACACCTTTCCTCACTGTTGAACACAGAAAGTGTGTATCTAGTTAAAATTTAATGAGTTTCAGAAAGAAAAAAAAAACTGAACTGTGATAATTTAAAACTCCAAATGAAGTCTCAGCATCCTCTTTAATAACAGGTTGAGACGTACACCCCCAGAGAGACCTTTACAAACATTTACAAACGACCTACGATGGAACGTCTTTGTTGTTCAATATAAAAAAAAAAAAAAAAAAAAAAAACTATTCTATTCTAGTCCCTGAAGCTGGATTTCAAAGTAAGTGCAAAGCACTAATGAGTTGTGCCGTTTATATCTTTGTCTTAATTTTGTACATGGGGTGACGTTAGGGCCACTTTGACTGGTGAGTGAAGGGAGATTATCTCGATCCCTCATACTAAAAGAAACTGTACTGGCGTCTTATTGAACCTCTACCTGTTTGTCTGTTTTTAATATTGTTTTATGAGGGTAGAAAATGGCACGTGCCTCTGCATGCATGTGAAGGTCACAGGAAAACCCTAAGCTTTCAGTTCTTCTATTCCCTGAGAGTCGAACTCAGGTCGTCAGGCTTAGCAGCGAGCGCCTTTACCTGCTGAGCCATCTGCTGGTCCAGGCCTCACACTTTAATGTTACTGTTAATTCAACCAAACTTTTTAGCCAAATATTACAGAAGTTTGTGATGTTTTTCTCCACACACCAAACGTTCAGACTGAAATGTGATCATTAAAAGGGAAAAGTGAAACAACAATTTCAAGGTAAGCTATATTTTCTACACATAATCAAAACCTTGTGGCCTCACCCTGCCCCTCATGCAACCATACCTCGCCTTTCATTTCTAAACCCAAACACCTTGTAAAGATGCCACGTAGCAGTAACAGTCTGAGAGGCTGGGAGCAGAGACCTTCAAGGAAGAGACCTGAAAGGAAGCTTCAGCTGGTCCTAAATGATTGGACTTCATCATGGGAGAGTCCTCAGAAATTATGATGGGGCACAGACATCTAGAAACCATGTGAACGAGCACAATGAGTGGTGCACGCCTGTAATCCCAGTACTTGGGAGGCAGGAACAGGCAGATGTCTCTGAGTTCAAGGCCAGCCTGATCTACAAAGAGAGTCCTGGACAGCAAAAGGCTACACAGAGAAAGCCTGTCTCAAAAAAATAAAAAAGGAAAGAAAGAAAGAAAGAAAGAAAGAAAGAAAGAAAGAAAGAAAGAAAGAAAGAAAGAAAGAAAGAAAGAAAGAAAGAAA
>NW_026596091.1:4084298-4103180 GCF_907164565.1 Psammomys obesus | reverse complement strand
AAAGAAAGAAAGAAAGAAAGAAAGAAAGAAAGAAAGAAAGAAAGAAAAAGTAAAAGAAAAGAAAGGAAACCTTATAAAGCAAACCCCATCCCCAAATGGGCCCTTCTCTCTTGTCCCCAATGGGCCCAGAAACACCCTTCTCTCTTGTCCCCTGTACTGTTTAAATAGGCAATTGTAAAACCAGGAAGAGTGAAGAAAAAGACAGCAACATAATTCTGTTTTAAATAAAATTCTCTCTTAAAAATAAAAACTCAAAAATCTTGATAAATTAAAAAAAAAAAAAAAAACCAGCCAGGCATGGTGGTGTACACCTTTAATACCAGCACTCAAGGAGGAAGAGGTAGGTGGATTTCTGTGAATTCTAGGCCATCCTGGTCTACAAAGCAAGTCCAGTACAGCCAAGACTACACAGAGAAACCGTGTCTCAAAAAAACAAAAACAAAACAAACAAATAACAAAATTTTTTAAACTTTTACTAAAATTTCCACAAGATGCTTGTTTCCATCCTGTTTTGTGTTTTTCCTAGCCTCTTCCAACATTAACACTTTATGTCACTTTTATTATAAACCTCTGTAGTATAAATTTCTCTAGGTTTTTCCAGTAGGATACTGCTAGCTGCTGACCCCTAACAACTGTTGTGGCGGCCATTTTTGTACAAAGCAGAGATGTGGCTGGCGAGGTATATCTCAGAGGATGGCAGAATGTGGACAATGGTCTGTGCTCCCTCAAGCACCAGGGAGCACAGCTGTGCAGGTGGAAAGGCTGTTGCTTTGGGCACAGGTGACCTTCAGTGGGCTGAGGACAAGGTGGTTCTCCTGGAACACGCTCTCACGGACATTTCAGTCTGACAAATGGGTTCCAGATTATTGTGCCCTTGTTCCTTGTACTGTGATATGAGCCAGCCCTCCCTCCTGTAGACAGTTCCCTGGATTCCCTCGCACAAACATTTTATTCCCATTCTAATACAGACTGAATTATTTTTTAACAAATCAAATCACATGCATTGCGATTGGAGAGAATGAGTTAAGCAACAATAAGCACTTCAAATGGGAAAGAAATGTAACTTTGTAAATTGTTTTTGAAGGGAAATTGTCTTGGAAACTTCTCTGTCCTTCTCGATCATTCATCCAGTCATCCATCCATCCAACCATCCATCCATGCAGCAAACACTTTCTAAGCTTATGAGGTATAGCCTTTGTCCAGGGTGCTGAGAACAGAACAGTATGGCAGGTAGGACAGGGGCTCACAGGAACGTACGGGCTGATGACCAAAGAGGACTGCGGAGTGAAGGTGAGGAAAAAAAAGTATGGTGTTGAGTGCACAGGCTGTGTGCACAGCCAGCAACTGCTGTGTTTGGAGTAAGCTGCTACCGAGCACCATGCGCCTCCTTTTTCAGACACCTAAGCAGGAGAGGTTAGCTTTGTTGAACACTAAGTCGGCTGTCATTAGTTTACTGTGTGTCTTGCTGCTAAAACTAAGTAGCAGTGGGCAGCAGGTTTATGCTATAGAGGAGTGACCCGGGAGGAATGGACACCGCTGCAGACAGAGCCCTGGAGCCAGGGTCCTGATAGATGTCTACTTCACGATGGTGCCAACATCCACCAACCTGCACAAGCACTTTCTAAGAACTTTTCCTCCATCTTGCCAACCAGAAAAACCAGCGCATACAGACTTACCCAGGGTTACATCCCCAGACTTGCGTTGCGGTCCTCAGCGGAAGGTTTACTCAATTTGCTGTTTTGAACAATGCATCTGTGTTCTTGAGCATTAACTCCTTGTGTATATGTTCAAGGATTTCCGAGATGTGCATTTGGGGGTGGGTCGATGGGTCATAAAAACCTGCACACATTTATGTATAGCATATTGCACCATTTATGCATCCTGAGCAACATTCTACTGCATTTATGTATAGCACATAGCACCATTTATACATCCTGACCAACATTCTACTGCATTTGCGAGGAGGTGTCCCTATGTCTCTCTCATTTAAATCTCACCTGCATTTCTTGACTACATGATTGTCCTCGTATCCTCACTGGCCACCATCAGCATAGGCTGTTCGGTAACAAGTTTTTGCAAGGCCTTTACCCATCTTCTTATTGATATGCTTACTGGGTGCCAGCCAGTAAGTGGGTGCCAGAACTTTTCTTAGATTCTTTCTGTTCCCTCTCCCTTGTAGAGCCCTATTGGTTTTTGTTTGGTTGTTTTGTTTGTGTGTGTGTGTGTGCTTAAATAAACAGAACTAATTCCTCTTGTTTTCTACATCTATTTGAGGCTAGGGATTGAACTCAGGTCGCCAGGCTTGGTACCCTGGGACCTTCATTGACTAAGCCATTTTATAAGTCCTATGTTGTCTTCCTCAAGATTAACAGATTCCCGTGTCATGTTTATGTCTTTTGGTAGGCGGTAATTCACATTTGAGTCGATGGTACGAGGTAAAGGTCAGCCTTCTTTGTCATCCTATCATTATGTATAGATTAGCCCGTAGTTTTCCTTAGAGTCTGCCAATAACGATAACGCTGTGCCAAGCAGCCAACTCACGCCTGAGGTTTACTCGCCTCACGTTGACCACTGTCCTACACGGCTTACACAGATGCCGCCTCTCTAATGTGTTCAGCTATATAATGCAAATTCTACCAGACAGCACGGTTCCATACTTATGGCTTTGTCTTCCATTCCATTGGCTATTTCACTGTATAATGCCCTTTTAACTGCTACATTCAGAACCAACCCTGACACTGGACAAAGCAATTCTCCTGAAATTATTTCCAGGTAGGAGTAGGTTGGCCATTCCTCACATCCAAACTTTGGAATGATTTTCAAGTTTTATTTATTTTTTTAATGTGTGTACATCTGAGTGGAACTGCATCAAACCTAAAATTAAGTGCAGCTTTCTAATATATCATCAATGGCCACAAAACTAAAAGTAGCCAAACTACTGTAGAATGTGCTATGAAATTAAAAATTATTTGGATAAATTAAAAAAAGGGGGGAATGAAACTATACCCTGATGGTAAAAAGGGTTTTTAAATTAGATAAATAGAAGAATTTTTAAATGAAAATAAAAGGAGATTCTTAAACAATAAGGTAAGTCAAAATTCTACTAAATGTCATTTTCTCAAAACTCCAGAGCAAAAAGAAAGCGAAAAAAAGTGCCGAACAATTTCAAAATTTAAACAAAATTAGGTGGATATACCACTGGGGAGTGAAAAGTAATTTTTTTTTTTTTTTTAATAATAAAGAAAAAAAAGCGACAGCGAGCAGCCAATCAGAGGCTGCAGTTACTGGAATGGAGACGGGACAGCCAGTTGATCTTGTGGGCTCCTGGTCTTTCTGTGGTTTAGGCTATCGCTGAGTCTTCTGTTCCGCGAGGCTCCAAGTCCCTAGAACTGACTTCCTCTTGGCAGTTTTCCTTTTCTGCCTACCGGAGACCTCTGCTGGTCAGCTTTAGCTTTGCAGCCTGCGGGCTGGGGGGTCTTCCCCCTCCCTAGATGTACTCCTTGGGACATTTTAACTGGGTGGGAAGGGTGTCTTCAACCTCAACGGTGAGATCGGTATGGGCCGAAATTCTGTCTTCGTACTTTCAAGACCTCCTTGGTACTCACCACCTTTGGAGGAAAATGTGGCCTCTCTGGACCCGCAGAGCTCTTGGGTTCTACAGCTATGAAGGACAGATAGGTGGCTCTGGGTTTTTCCCTCTTGCTGGCCTCAGCTCACACTTACTGTTATTTCTGCTCCTGGCCACCAAGGCTGAGGTTATCTGTCCCCAAGCACCTCCCCACCTGTGCCAGCCAGCTCACCTTTCAGCTGAGTTTGGAGGTGATTTTTTTTTTTTTTTTTTTTTGGAAGGTCAGAGAACAGCCTCGTGTATTGGTTTCCGCCTTCCACTTTGAGACAAGGGCTTTTATTGCTTAGCACTACACGTCAGTCTAGCTGCAGGCTTCCAGGCTTTGTCTCCCATCTCACCATGGAAGTGTGGGACTGCAGACACGCACTGCCACGCCTGGTTTTACATGGGTCCTAGGAACCCAGCCTAAGGTCTGCATCTTGCTTAGTGAGTACTTTGCCCACTGAGCCGTCTCCCTCACCATCAGTGTCACTCTCTACGTGGCATCCAAGCACTGACCCCTGGGTCAGCCAGAGTAACAAATGGGATTCTCTCTCCCCATGACACACTTGAAGGTGCCAGGGTCTCACCAACACCTACACCTGGATTTGGGGCGTGTGAGGGCTGTGGGCTTGTCCTGGGATAGGCCTGCCAGGCTCACCTGGTTTACTTTGGAAGGGGCCTCTGCTTTCTTCCAACCAGAAACCGTCAAAGAAGAGCTGTGTTCATCTTATTCCTCTGTATCCTCAGTCTTTTTGTCTTACCTGTTGTTTTGTTTTTCTTTCTTCCAGGTGTCCTTTCACTCCCTTTGTGGATTTCTCTTCCTCTCTTTTTTTCTATTTTTTTTTCTTACTCTAAAGCTTTCTTTCACAGTTCTCAAGGTCAGCTTCAGGTCCACCATGGTTACTAGGAAGCATATTCCCTACAATTATGGCTTAGTCTTTTAATTTGGTGAGTTCCCTGGCTTTGTTACCCTGAGCCGCCTTCACTTCCCTGAAATATATATTAACATGATGGGTTTGGCTTAGCAGATTTCCATTTAGAATATTGGATTCATGCTCTGAAGACAGTGAGGTTACTCCTTAATGTCCCTCATCTGCATGATCCTTTTACTTTGGATTCATGCTGTGTAGACAGTGAGGTGGCTCTTTAATGTTCCTCATCTGCATGATCCTTCTACTCTGAAATCAGAGTGCTCAGACTGACTCTCATCCAGCCACCATTGCATTGTTTGTTGCGTAAACCCAGCATTCTAGGTCAGTGTGCTAATGTTTTGGGTCTTATACTTATTCTTATAGTAATATTCTTTAAAATTCTTTAAAATGCTCTATAATCTTCAACTCCTGTCTTTTCTTAATTCATTTCAGTATGAAGATTATATGAGCCTCTGATTTAGGAATGGGGGATACCAGTTGTCAGTGCACTCATAGCAGTGTTTTACAGCAACTGTAAAACCTCGCTGAGGGATGTTGCCAGGAAACCTCATCCCCTGCCGTAAGGAAGACAGCTTCATTTAGGCTTTGTTATTCCAGATGTGGTCACCCAGTACCCTGTTCTTGGTAATTATTGGTTCTGCCCACTTGTTCTGTCATGGTTCCTGACCTATTGATGATATTCTGCTATTCTTGAAGTCAGGAGCCTAGCAACTGTCAATGGAGAGACCTCACTCAACAGCTAGTGGAAATAAATGAAGAGAAGAGACCCACAGCCAAACATTTGGAAGAGCTTGGAAAACCCTGCAGAAGAGATAATCCTGTGGAACAAGGGAAAGAGGGATTTGAAGGAGCCAGAGTGGTCAAGGACACCACAATTAAAGCTACAGAATCAACTAACCTGGGCCCACAGGGGCTCACAGAGACTGAGCCACTAACCAGGGAGCATGCATGGGATTGGCCTAGGTCCTCTGTGCACAGGTAACAGTTGTGTAGCCTGGCCTGATTCATGTGGGACTCCTAAGAGCAGGAGCTCTTGCCTCTCTGGCTCTGTTGCCTGCCTTTGGGACCCAATACTCCTACCGAGCTGTCTCTTCTAGCGTCAGTAGGAGAAGATGTGCATAGTCTAACTGCAACTTCTTATGTCAAGGGCTGGTTGATGTCCACGAGAAGCCTTCCCTTTTCTGAAGAGAACAAGAAAGGAGGGGAGGGGTGAGGAAGGGGAGGACTAGGAAGAGAGCAGGGAGAAGAAACTGTGATTGGGATGTAAAGTTAATTAATTAATAAAATAAATATTATATTTCAGGATTAAAATTAGTAAGAATTCTGGGATTCGTGGCAATCCGATCCTCCAGGGCCCAGGAAAAGTGTCCTAGTGGAGGTCCAGTGCTGTCCATCAATGTCCCACACCTCACTGCAATGGAGACTCTACATTATACCACAGAAAACTGAACTCTCTAGGTTATATTCATCCATAGAAGGAGGAAGGAAAGGAATAGGAAAGAAATGGCACCCAGGCTGTTCCACACAGTCCCTGCTGGTCTCAGACTGGCACATTCCCCACACACTCTACTGTCAATATTTAGAACTGCAAACAAGAAAGATGGTAAGGAGGCGATCCTCCAAGCCTTGTCTCCCACTTGTCCAGCACTTCCTTGTCTCCTTGATGTCGGGACACTGTGATCTCTAGAATAGAGCCTCGTAGCATGTAAAGGCTCAAGCATGTTTGATGACTTATCATTTTGTTTACTTTCATTTTTTAAAAATAATTGAATTTGCTTTGAAAATTTCATCAGAAGAACGAAAACTTTTGACCCAACCACCATCCTGAAAATGTATGTCCCAGAACCCTAAAAAGCCTACATATAACACAGAGGGAAGGAACCTCAGTCTAATGTCTCCTCTTGCTTCTGTGGTTTTTCCTCAAACACTTAGAACACAACTATGAGCTAAAGAACTACTGAACTAAAGAGCTCAAGTTCATAGAACTTGAGCTGTGTCGTCTTAAAAATATGGAAACTCTGCTGCGGGCAGGGAAGATAACTTACTCCATAAAGCATTTGCCTTGCAAGGAGCTAAACTCAGTTCCCAAGCTCAGCTCTATGTCTTAAGGACCCAGGTGTGCTGCCGTGAGCTTCTAAGCCCATCTCCGGGCCACATCCTTAGGGCTCAGTGGCTCCCTGGTCTGATGTAGTTGGGGAGCTCGTAATAGAGACCCTGTCTCTACGATGAACTGGAGGCTGTCCTCCAGCCCCCACGTGCATGCTTGCACAGGTGCACGAGCACATGCATGAACATACACGTATGTGCACATACAATAAACACTTTCATATGCTTACACACTGAAAAACTGTGGAAGCTTGCGTTTATCTGTTTGCTTTTTATTTTCTACCTACAGCATCTGCTAATAAAGTGAGAAATCTAGACGTTTATAATTCCAACTGAACATACAGATAAGATTAATTTTCCATATCATTACCCAAATGAGGGGGGAGTAATTTTTAATATAGTTGATAAAATAGGCCCCTCGTGGGGGGGGGGTGTTGTGCTTCTATTAGGAATTACACTTTTCCGTTCTTTATGCTGTGTCCTCAAGCTGTAGCCTGCCCCTTTCTAGGTGGTTTAGAGATGTGGAAAAGGTGAGCTCGCACTCACTCAGCAGGGGAGCTACGAGCCCCACCTTGCTAACCACTGTTCTGTAGCAGTGAGGAGCTGCAGCCTCTGCCTGCTCTCCTGGCTGAAACTGTTGCTTCTGAACTATATTCCTTTGTGTGAAGCCTCTGCTGTCACAACAGCAAGGCGCTGTCAGCTCGGTCACTGACGGGATCTGCATGTGGCTGTTTTTAAGATAGGCTTAGTCTCTGTACTGTCAGGAGCATGGAGTTAAGTTGCCTAAATACTTTGGTCTTTTCAGCATTTGAATCAGTTGCCATAGTAACAGATGATCACAGATAGGGATCTACAATTTCATATTAAATTGTGTTCTCCTCCACTTGCCGCAAGCTGCACACTGTATACTCTGCCCTTGGGGAATGGCGGTTAAGGCACAAGGAAAATCTGCTCTTTTTACCCCTTGTGTCACAGGCTTTTAAATTAGAAGTTTCCCCTTAAACGCAAAAACCTCTCATAGACAATTTCATATCACTCCAGCTGTTTAACAAGACCTGAAAACATTGAAATGCGGTCACAGTAACTAAGCAAGAGAGAGGAAAGCA
Organism: Psammomys obesus; assembly: GCF_907164565.1. Classification (NCBI taxonomy): domain Eukaryota; kingdom Metazoa; phylum Chordata; class Mammalia; order Rodentia; family Muridae; genus Psammomys; species Psammomys obesus. The sequence goes on along the minus strand of NW_026596091.1, from coordinate 4,095,426 downwards.
GAAGGTTCTGTTGTCTCTCCTCCAACTGCACTTGTGATGAAATTAAAACCATACAACTCCACTGACCAGTCATCTTGAGACAAAGAACAAAAGCTTAATCACATATCTAGACAGGGCCGTTAAAGTCAAGCCCACAGAAATCTAATTTGAGCAGTACATCCATGCATAATGACCACTTTTGGAGCCACAGTCTCTGCTCAAAAGGCCCAGTGTCAGTATAGAGTCTGCGTTTTTTAATTATGAGACATTTTACATGAAGACAGGGCAGCGGGGAACCCAAGGAACTACGTGAGGAAGCTTTGCCCTCTCCACACACTCTGAAACTGGTTTGTCTCAGCCATTTTTTTTAATAATGATGATGATGATGATGATGATGATGATGATGATGATGATAATAATAATAATAATAATAATAATAATAATAATAACAGAGCTTTTAGAGGAATTCACTACAAAACTTTTCTCTATTGTAGACCCCATCTCCCCAGAGAATTAGAGCAGGTCACCTTCACACTGAAGGACTAGAATGACAGTGGCTTCTGAGAAAGTTCAAAACCTCCACGAAGCATAAAAACAAAGATGGATTAGATGGAAATTTAGCATAAGGGCCTCCAGTAGGACAAAATGATAAGAGAAAACTCTGAGCCCTGTGGGAAGGAGGAGAGGAGAGGAGAGAATGATGGAAAGAAGGGAGCTTCCTAGACTCTGCTCCTCAGGAACCTTCCGCAGCTGGCACCACACAAATGGCCGCTTCGATGGACCTGCTGCACTGGTCTCTGACCAAGGATGGCCCCTGGGCTGCTTTGCATAAAGCCCTCATCAGTCCACAGATTGACTTTATATTCCTAAGTATTTCTTCCTGAAATATCTGCTTTCCTCTAAGCTCGTTTTCACAGCTAGAGAAACGGGGAAACTGACAGGAAGCCATGGAAATGTTACCTCTCAGGCCCACCGTGAAGCCATGTCTAGGGAGACTGACTTGGCTCTACCCTGGCTCTTGTCAAACCACCTCTGCTCAGGCTGCGCTGCTCAGGCCTAAAGCTTGCCATCTTGGGCTGACTCTAAATCCCTGCATGGAGAGATGGCCCTCTGCGCAATGACCCAGTTACTTTAAAAGGTTCCTGGAGACAGCTCAGTTGGTTAAATGCTGCTTAAGAAGCTCATTTTGGGCATTTGGTAAATACTTTCAGGCATCCATTTTCTCTGAGAAAATGTATTTTGAGTTATGAACAACCTATTTATGAACAGACTGTATGCCAGTCACTACCTACATGTGTAAGTGAGCACGAATGGGTGTTCGCATCCTGTAAAACCTTGAGAGGGTGTTGGTTGAATGCAGGGTCGCTGGCGCTCGGCTTGGGTCCTCTGACAAGATAGCATGCTCAGCACGGGCAGGTGGGGCAGGGGCATGTGAGGGAGTCACTTTCTGAGGCCAGCTGGAATTTTCCACATATAATCTATAGTCTATTGAAGATCTATCGCAGGTCACCCTAACACCGTTTGGTCAATTCTCTGCTCCTGTGGGCTTTGCGACACCACAGGCTGATTAAGATGCTGCATTCTGTTAACTCCAGTGAAGTAATACAATGCTTTATGAGAACAAAGGTGTGTGCCTCGTTGACTGACTTATGGTGAGGCTTTACTTTAGACTCTCAGACGTACCATAATATGTCAGTTCAAACATACATTTGAAGATAATGCAAAAGACTGCAAGTAATCTAGCCGCTTTGGCCAGGCCAGGAAGCCGAGTCTCTACTCCTCTCAGGATGCATCATGGCTTACTTCCTCTGAATGACAATCTTCCCAGTCCCCTGACAGCACACCACTGCACTTCACCGTCCGCTTCAGAGGACAGTCACAGGCTTAGAGATGAAAGCCAAGACATTTTAGGGATGCTATGAAGTTGAACAATGGGTTCCTGATTAGAGAGATCTGCAGAGACTGCCTTCCACACACACTCCGCATTACAAACAATTTCCGTAGCACTCACAGATGTGTGGACGCCAATGATAGAATTGGAGCCAGCAGGGTGTGGCAGGATGAGTTCTGATGTAGGATTCTAAGAACTCGAAGGCTTGCCTCTACTCTGTGTTATTCTCTGCAGTCTTGGACAAGTGATCCAGCTTGCTGGAGCTTTGCTTCCCCGCTCCAAAAAGCTGAGATGTAAGTTGGATGACTTTGTCCACATTCTGTCCTTCATTTGAACCCTTCAGCCTCATCATTTCCACAAATAAAAGGTGTTTACAAAACAGTCTAGCCCTTTTCCCCCAGGACTATCCTCAATTCAAAAGTAAATGCATGTGGATGGCAATGGAAGAGCTCAGTGGTAGAGCTCTTCCTTAGCATGGGTTACCATGGTTCCTTAGCATGGGTTAGCTCTTCCTAAGGTCCTGGGTTCAATCCCTACTCGGGTGTGTGTGTGTGTGTGTGTGTGTGTGTGTGTGTGTCTGTCTGTCTGTCTGTCTATGTGCCTGTGTGTCTGTCCATGTGTCTGTGTATGTATGTGTGTCTATGGGTAAGAAAGATATGAAAACTGCAAAGTACTGTGCAAATTTAAGATTTTTGAAAAATAATTATTCCTAATTGTTTTTCCTAAAAAATTATTCCTAATCTTGTTTGCTTTTTTGCTGAATCTAGACCCAAATAGTTTTCATTCACTTAGGATTCAAATGTTAATCTGGCTAAAGATCATTTAGAAAGCTGAGAGGTACTTGCATTCTTGGTAAATTGCAGAATACAGCCTAAGCCCAGATGAAGAAATATTACCTGTGCTTAGAAGATGAAGTAGCTCATAATTTCACAACACATAATAAATTATAGCTCTTTCTGGCTCTTCTACCAACCCAAACCAGAATGAGTCCTGAAAACTCACACACAGGATTATATGGAGGCTGGAGAGATGCCCAGGGATTATGCGCATTTACCTGTTCTTGCAGAGGAACAAGCTTCGGTCCCCAGCACTACACCAGGAGGTCACAACTGCCTATAACTCCAGATTCAGGGGACTCAAATACCCACTCTGGCTTCCCTGGGCACCTGCACTCATGTACATATAACCTTACGCAAATATACAGCCATATATATAAATAAAAATAAATCAGTTTTAATATTTTTTATTTAAAGACTAACTGTATAGCAGTGCAACCGCTCTGGGTTGCTTCCTTTGAGAAACACATTATTTCCTATGAGATGATCAGACCTATATACTGCTTAAGGAGTAAAGGGGGGTGGAAAAGAAAGTACAAGACTACTTGCACATCTGTAATAACACTGTTGGTTTTATAGCTACATAACATGGAAGAAATCTTAGAATCCGTGCTCTACTACCCATTGAAAAGCCACCTGTAGAGACTGTCTTAAATTTGGTATTTTGGTATCTTTTTTCTTATGTCTTATGGTCCAGGCAGAGTTATGGGGCAAGATTAAGGCAGCAGCCAAGAGCTGGGTCCTTAGAGCCACCGATGGTAAGTGTGAATTCTGATTACATTGCTTGCTATCTTTGGGAGATCAGGCAAAGTGGGTAAGTTCTAAGAGTCTAGGTTTCCTTTGTATTAAGGAAATCATTTGATATCCAGCTGTAAATGAATGGCATTTAATTTGGTCATTGTGAAAATCAGACAGGAAACAAAGACTTAGCATGGTGCCTTGCTCACAGTGAGTTCATCAAAACCGAGAGCTACTAATTATTGAAATTAGCCAGGATTCTTAAGTCTCAAAATTATCAAGATTAAGTCTTTCTCCCTCTTCATCTAACCCCATGCTCTTCAGATTCTTAACTTCTTTAAATAGCATTTTTATCTGATAGTTGTGACCATGGGAGCCATTATGAAGTCACCTGGGAGGAATGGAACTACAGATTATTTAAATGAAGTAGAGCAGAATGGAGCAGAATGGAATAAAATGGAATGGAATGGAGTGGGACAGAGTAGGATGGAACAGAATGGCATGGGATGAAATGGAAAGGAACAGAATGGAAGGGAAGGGAATGGAATGGAATAGAACAGAACAGAACGGAACGGAACGGAATGGAATGGAATGGAATGGATTGGAAGGAAAGGAAAGGAAAGGGAATGGAATAGAACAGAACAGAATGGAATGGAATTGGAGAATAAGAAAAAAAAAAAGAATACAGTAAGATAAAATAGGAAATGTAATGTCCAAGTACACTATAGTACTTGTGTGTAATTGATGAATTGTATGTAATGAGATTTAATAGTTATACTCAATTTAGGTATGAAATGGAATAAAAAACTAAATTTCTTAAAATGGGATACTACCACAAAAAAACTTCAAAGCCAACCCAAAAATACTCCTATGGTAGCCTGTAGTACTTACAGAGTTTTTTCTAAACAAAGCTCCTTTATACACTCACTGTTTGTGGAATGTTCCAGTGTCTTCTTGCAGAAACTTAGAGTTCCTAAACCTTATCAGGCGAGCATAGTAGCACAAGCCTGAAACACCAGCCCTTAGGGAGCAAAAGCAGGAATATCAGGAGTTCAAGTCAAGCTTTAGCTATATAGTAAGTTCAAGGCCCCCAGGGATATAGAAGACAAACAAACAGAAAGCCTTGAGTAGGCATGAGTGTGTCCTGAAGGCTTGGCAGTAATCAGCCTCCAGGACACTTCCTGAGGATCTCCTTCTGGTATCCACCTCCCAGTGTAGCCCTCATGTAGCCTCCCCTTCACCATAAGCTGAGAGGAGCACCTCGCTTCTACCGAATGAGCTCAGCAAAAGTGATGGTGTTTAACTTTCAAGACTAGGTTATGTTGAAAAAGCAAATAAGCTCCCACTTCCCTCTCCCTCTCTTTCACACTGGAATTAGCAAGCAGCTCTGTGCAAGACCCCAAGACTGGGAGAGGATCCTTTATGCTAAACTAGTTTGCAGATGCCAGTAGGACTAGCCAACAACTGCTAGCGCCTCAGAGACTGTAGGAAAGTATTTGCTATTCTCTGAGGCTGAGTTTGAGCAGAATGCATTACATAGCAATGGACAGTTAATGAGTCTATTAAATCTCAGCTGGATTTCTGGGGAGATGGCTGAGGCAGCCAAGGGTTTGCTGTGTAAGCATGAACATGAGTTCGAATCACTGAGACCCCCAACAACAAATAAATCATTTTAAGTGTGTGGAAGTATCCAAGCTCTCCAGGGATCCAGAAATGGATATATGCCTGGGGCTTGCTGGCCAGTCTGGCCTGCCCAAGTCAGTGAGGGAAACCACCTCAAAAATAAAGACAAAAAACAGCTGAGAGACACTCAATGTTGACCTCTGTCTGCCTCCACACGTATGCACATGCGCACGTGTGCCCAGAATGAGTATGTTCACACATATAAACACACAACACATGAAATAAATAGCTGGGCCCATTGAAATCTCCATCATCAATATCTGGGGCATGAGACAAAAGGTTTTAAATTTCTACCAGGGGCCCTGCTTCTTCCTGGGCACTTCTGGAAGTAGTTCAATTTGAGGTTTACTCTTTGTTCCACAAAGTCCATTCTTCCCAGGAGATTCTCATCCACATCTCCCCTGACAGTCTCCACTGTATTGCCTCTTGGGTCCTCTTGGGCCTTAGGACCCAGTGTTCCTCATTGGATAGGTCTAAGCCTTCACAAGACCATGGTGCCCCGACACCATATATGATTCAAAGTAGTATTTGCTTTGTAATAACAGGGAACTTCATTAATACTGAGATCAGGATCTACTAGTTAGTAACTTCCTAAACTACTACTAAAATCCAATATCCTGGAGATTTTAGAAGATTTGAATTTGGGTTTGCATTGTATCTTATGGCAAAAATGTTTCTCTTTTTCTCTGTATATTTAGCCCTTGATCTTGGGCACTCCACCATATGTGAGGGAGAAAACTATGGTAAAGTGAGGTCCAGAAGGCCCTATACAAAGGCCACAAAGCTAGCATATGAAGAAATGCAGTTGGCCAAGAAAAGAGAACTCCTCTCCCTGCTGAGACCAGCTAGAACTGGAGGCACAGAACCCTCACAGATTCAGGCTCAGAGGTACTTCAGAGCACCTGATGGTAACCTGGGGCTCATTATAATATTAAAATGCACAGCTGAAGATTTGAGGTGCCAAGATGCAACAACAGATGCATGTAGACCTACCGCATGTTGAGGTGGAGTATGTCTGAAAAGCCCAAACTGTGCAAACATCCCTACCACTGTGTAAGGAATCTCTGTCCAAACCCTTCTTCTAAAGGAACACACTCAACTCTGATAAAATCTTCGCCTTATCAAAGGCTCCAAGGAGACTAGATTCTTTTCTGATGTGACACCAAATGACTTCTAAGCAGGTATATCTATTTCTAAATATAAATTATCTACAACAACACCAAGTTTAACAAAGACAAGATAAGTCATTTTTCATAGCATGGGCCTTGAAAAGTACCATATTGCATTAAGAGAATAAACCCTAATGCATCAATTCAGAGTAGTAAATAGCTGTGCTGAATGCTGTCATTATTTAACAAAGCTTATAACTTCCAGGTTTTATTGAGTATTCCTTCAGTAATTAGATATAATAAACAGACAATACAAAAGGCTAACCTTTTTAGATCTTCAGAGGAGCCAACTGTACCATTTCATCTCTGTAAGTTTAAAGAGCTATTTATTGTCCAGATTTGCAAGCATTAAGGCATACATGGATGGCAATTGAATGAGTAAATGTCACAATGCCAATTACCCACAATTTGTAGCCTGCAGTCCTTCTCTGAATCAGCTTTTTAAAGGTAAGCGTTCTCCCTATTTTAAATCCAAATTGGTCTCACTCTTAACTAAAGGGTAATCTCTTCCATTCTTTGTGTTTGAGATGTGAAAACTACTTTGCAATACTCCCCAACGTTTGCCTACACAACCCTGATTGCCTTTCAGGGGAATCCTGGACAGGTTTGGATACAGGACCAACCTATTGGGGGTGGGAAATGAGGGAAGGTGTCAGATCAAGAACCCTAAGGACAAAGTACTGTGAGATTCCAAAATTCAGTTTATGCTTTTTGTAAAGCCAACAGGTGAGTCTTGAGTTGAGAGGAAAAGCCCAGTGAAATAAGCTTTTGATGCTTGTGCTATGGCTGACGGCATTGTTATGGTAATTCGTTGATATTCTTACAAAGCAAGACAGTTTACTCAACTAAAATTCAGTTAGTAGCCTGTGGACTTGAGGCCTTTAAGGAGGAGGCTACATAGAGGCCTGGAGCTGTCCTGTGGCTGCAGGCTCCCCCAGCCATCCAAAGATCAGGCTGGGGCTCCTGGCTGCCTTTGTCCTTCTCAGCCTTATCCTTCCTCTGCAACCTCAAATCCAGCCCCCAGTTTGGGTTTCCTATTGGAATCAAGGGGTGGAAAGGCTCCTACAGGGCAGAAGCCACTGGTATTTGGGCGAGTGGAATTCAGGAAGGCATTAATCTGCTAAGCCCCCTTTTGGACAAGGTACTAACAAGAAAGAAAATGTTATGTAAGACAACTATGCATACCGTTCATTTCCTTTTCTGTCTTAAAGACAATACACATAATGCACATTAGAGTTTTAAAAAGCAGAAAGGTGGGCTGGAGAGATGGCTCAGTATTTACAAGAACATACTATTCTTAAGAAGACTTTGTAACTCCAGGTCCAGGGGGATCCCGTGACCTCTTCTGGCCTCCATGGGCACCTGCAGAATATGCACACACACACACACACACACACACACACACACACACACACATGCAGGGAGAAAGAGATATACACATAAACAAAAAGAGACATGCACAGACACACACACATTAAAAATAAATCCTTTTAATTAAAAAGAAAAAAAAAAAGAAAGAAAATACCTCCTCAAAGGGTACAGAATTATCTTCAGTCAGTCCCTGTCTATTCTTCTCTAGGCAAACTTTAATTTTTTTACACACTTTAATTAATTTATGTAAATTATATACAAGCTTTTCATTGTCCATCTATACAGTAGGTCATAGGATGTCTTACTATTGGAAATTGCAGGTGGCTCCCGTTATTGGGTAGCTGCAGATAGCATTGCAGTAAAGATCCTTGCCCAGAACTCGCGACCTCATAGTCTTATGATGTGTTTAAGAGGGGTTCTCGAAGTGGTATCAACAGACAAAGATGTGCATCAATACAGCTAATGCACAAAATCAGATGGCTCTTCAAAAGAGCCCACAGCCAGTGTGTTCAACAGCAGCATAGCAGCACTCCACATTATGACACTTCCACCAACATACGAAGTTTAATCTGTGATCATTTGGCAAGCACAATTATGTCATCTAAAGTCACTTGTTTTAATTTATGACTAGTTCAGTCTGCTCAGATAGTTAGCCCATTAGCAAAGCCATAAAAATGGGCCACTGGAAAATGTTAAGTGACCTCAAGGAGAATGTAATAAGCCAAAGGTGAAATTATCTGCCTAGTCCTCAAATGAACTCAAGACTAAAACCCAAGTCTGTTATTGTTCACTCACTCAACGGTTCCTAGAGGTCTTCGGTGGGATTAAAACCTGCTGTAAAATGTGGAAGGAATGGAAAGGTGGAAGAGGCTTTTAACTGGGATTTGGTAACAGCTTTGCCTCACTGATATTTCAGAGTCTTCACGTGTCCCCTGGCAGGTGCATCTACCACCCAGCAGTTCTCTGGTCTTACCTTGTGGAGGGGAAGAAACATGAAATATAAACTTGTTTTCAGAAACAAAGCAAAATGGCACTAGGAAGCTGGGTTTGCACTAAGATCAAAGACAGGTGGCTGCTGAGGAGGGTTGTGTCTTGCTGAAGATGAGACCCGGATGAAGGAGGTCATGCTTAAGCACTTCCTGTGATGTCACCCAGCGCATTCAAGTCTCTTCTCTCTCAAACACTACTGTAACTGTAGAACAAGGCCTCAAATTATTCAAAAGGAAAGGATCTTTGTCCTCTTCCCTTGAACCTGGGTGGGCTTCTGGTTGCCAGACCAAGAGAATGTTTTAAGTGATGTATTCTAACTCTGTACTAAGTGATTCAAGGCAATGAAGCTTGCTCCTTATCTGCTGGGAAGAGTTATTCTTGGGGTCATCAGCCACCAGCTGAGAGAGTCCTCTACCTTGAGGCCACCAGACTGTGAAAAAGTCCACACCAAATAAAAAGGCTGCTGGAAGATTCACTGGGTGGTGGCATCAAATGAACACAAGCTTTGAAGTAACCCAACTCTGGTGCCAGGCATGAGGGAGGCAGTCTCCACTGACCTCAGTTCAGACACTCTGGGGCAGCAGGAAACCACATTCTACACCTCTGCTGAATTACCGACGCGCACTGTAAACTGGTGGGTACAATTGGTGCAATGTGATTGATAGGTGAAGAAACAGATGATCCTCAGTGTTTTTGTTTGTTTTTCAGTTGAGAAGCTTATGGGAGCTACATGTTTTCCAATTCCACTACAAACAATGCTTTGGTGCGGCTCTTTATCCTGGAGTGCTAAGAAGAGAAGGAAAGGAAGAAAACAGTAAGTCAAACAGAAAAGGGAGCAAAAGTAAGACAGATGGCAGAAAATAGACTTTGTTCAGACACAGCAAAGCAGAATTGCAGCCACCAAAAGGTTACAAATGTCACCCCATTCCCTTCTTGCCTGCCGGCTCAAGAAGAGTGTCTGGTAGACTAAAAAAAAAAAAAAAAAAAAAAAAAAAAAAAAAAAAAAAAAAAAAAAAGATTTATAAATCTATGCACACAAGTGCATGTACACGCATACACAATGGGGCAGGGACAGGCAGACCAAGAATGCCCAATCAGTCTCTGTGCTAAAGCTTTTGGAGTCTTTTATTAGAAATAAGCTGTGCTGTATAGAACAACATGAGTGTTAAAACGTAAAATCACCTATGCGCAAAGAATTTATCAGCCAGAAATAATTTTGGCTTTAATCAAAGTCACCACTTTTAATTCAGTTTTAACCACAGGAGATTTTTTCCCCTCTCGTTTCTAATCCACCTTATCCCCATAAATTCAGAGAACAGATTTGAGTCAAAATAGATTTCTCCTAAGCCAAGGCTCTACCTTCGTGGATCAGGAGGAGAGAAGGTGGCTGGATAATTCTGAAACTTCATAGAATTCTAAACATCAAATATTAGGAGTAGGCAGTGAATGGGTGGAGGTTCAGAGACCCTCAAGATAAACTTTCTCTCCTTCAGCCTAAGTCAAAGGATGCTCTGAGGTATTCGGTACATTTAAGTTTTTTGTGTGGCCTTTTCATTTGCGTGGGATTCAGCCAGCACCCTGGAATGGCAAATACCTCCTCCTGGTCAGTGCAACTGTGTAGATTCGGAAAAGGCTGTCTTCCGTTGAGAAGACAATCGCCTTCTATAGAGATGAGAAACAAATGGGCAGGACCCGATTCACCTCACCCAGCAGGCTTCTGCTCCAGTGTCCTCTGAGCAAACAACGAGGTCTAGCGCAGTCGATCCTGCTGCCCACACTGGGCCCCTGCGGTTGTTGCTATTTACTCTTCCTATTAATCTGTCAATGTTCCGCTCAAACATGAGAACAATATGGTAGGCGCATAGTTAAGTTGGCCATTGCTAAGTAACCTGGGCCAATGATGACGAAAGGAAACCCCCAACCAACAAAAATGTGAGGCCCAAACTCAGTTGCTCAAAAAAGTTCAATAATACCAGCACATGACATGTTTTTTTTTTTTTCAGACTGACTCTGATTTAGCATCCCTCTCACCGAAAAGAGTCATCCCCACAAATGATTCAGTGCCAGAATCTAAATTCAGGTCATGTCACTGTTCCTATCGTTATGAGGTAAAACTGTCTGGGCACGTTGTTGGGGAAGGGGGCTAGATGTCCAAGAGAGATGCCATCACCCTGCAGTGAACAAGCTATTGAAGAATTTAGTTTGACACAACAGATGCGCCCACAACAGAAACACTCTTTGAGCCAAACAAGTTAGAAGTCCTTGGTTCTGCACACTCTGGAAAGAAAAACATGTAATTTCCTATTTCCCAAACATAGCCAAATTTTTTTTAGTACATCTACAAAGTGAGTCCAGGACAGCCAAGGCTACACAGAGAAACCCTGTCTCAAAAAAAAAAAACAAACTAAAACAAAATAAATAGATGATAGATAGATAGATAGATAGATAGATAGATAGATAGATAGATAGAT
>NW_026596091.1:4062594-4084288 GCF_907164565.1 Psammomys obesus | reverse complement strand
GATAGATAGATAGATAGATAGATAGATAGATAGATAGATAGATAGATATAAAATAGTGCAGGTGAGTCAAACACTGACTAATGTCAGCTTAAATCTGGCTACTGGGGTAACATAATCCCTTTTATTACTAATATATATTTTTTATTGACTAAGACTATTCTATTTTCTTAGAAGGTACACAATGACACAAAGTATAATCTTCAAAAATGACTTTATAAGTTAAAATGGATATTTTAGTCTATAATATAAAGTAATTCCACAAAAACCTGATCTTCCAGCAAGCTTTGCTTGTATTAGTAGGCAGACGACTACTACAAACCCACACAGGATGAGACACTGCTGTCTGGAGACAGCTGACCCTTGGTTTTCAACCACCAAGGTGATATTTCTCATGGCAAACACTTTACACCAGCTCAGTTCTTGTCCACTAAACAGCAAAGGTCAGAACTAAAACTGTCGGTTTGTGTTCTTGTGGAATGAATACAATTTACCCTTGTTCATTCACATGCTGATTCCTCTCCCCACTCTCTGGTTTCAATCCTGACATTGCATCATGATACTTATTCTAAGCATCACCTGGCTCAAGTTTGTGTAAACTTGTATTGTTCTCCGTATTGTCAATAAAACAACGAGCCAATGCTGAGCAATGGAAAGAATAGGGTGGGGTATCCTGGTTCAGAGAGGAGGAGAAAGAAGAGAGAGGGCAGTCAGAGAGCAGAGATTGGCAGGAGAGGACTTGGAACCAGAAGGAGAGATGAACTGGACCTTAAAGCAAGTATAATGATTGAAAGTATAATTTTATGTGGGAAATTTGAATGGGAGGAAACTATGCAGGTTTGGAGGTTTAGGATGGAGTAACTATTGCCCACCATTGTGCTCTAGGTTAATTAAATAAAACCTGGTCTGTGTGGTGATTTGAGTATACAGCTGATTTAGGAATAACCACTGTTTAACTAAAAGATAAATCAATAATAAACATTAATAAGCCACAACATAAGACACTACGAGAAGAAAAGCCTCAGCCTCCTGTATTTGGAACTGACACTGAGAAGCTACTGGTTAAAGCATGAATGTGTGCCCCAGCTTTTAAAAATGTGATATATTCAAAAACTCAAGTGAAAGCATATGCTGTTGATAATGTGGAGATAAGGAAACACTCCTCCCTTGTTTGTGGGAGTGCAAACTTGTACAACCTCTTCGGCAATCAATCTGGTGCTTTCTCAGACAATTGGAAATTAGCATTACCTCAAGTCCCAGTTATACCACTCCTGGGCATATACCCAAAAGATGCTCCACCATACAACAAGGACACTTCCTCAACTATGTTCATAGCAGCTTTGTTCGTAACAGCCAGAGAAATCGTGGTACATTTACACAATGGAATACTACTCAGCTATTTAAAACAAGGAAATCATGCAATTTTCAGGCAAATGGATGGAACTAGAAAAAATCAATCTGAGTGAGGTAACCCAGAACCAGAAATACACATATGGTATATACTCACTTACAAGTGGATATTAGCTATATAATATAACCATACTAAAATCTACAGATCTAAAGAAGCTGAAAAACAAGGGGGACCCTAGGGAGGATGAAGAGAGGGAACAGGAATGGAGCCTACCATAGATGCCCTCTGAAAGACTCCACCTAGGAGGGGATCAAAGCAGATGCTGAGACTCACAGCCAAACCTGGGTAAAGTGCAGGGAGTCTTATGGAAGAGTGGGGAAATAGAAGGACCCAGAGGGGATAGTTGCTCCACAAGGAGACCAACAAAGCCAACAAATCTGGACCCAGGGTGGTCTGAGGAGACTGATGTTTCAACCAAGGACCATATATGGAGAGGACCTAGACCCCTGGCTCAGATGTAGCTTACAGGTAGCTCAGTCTCTATGTGGGTTCCCCTACTAAGGGAAGCAGGAGCTATCTCTGACATGGACTCTGTTGCCTCCTCTTTGATCACTTCCCCCTGGCTGGGCAGCCTTGCCAGGCCACAGAGGAAGAGGATACAGGTAGTCCTGATGAGACTTGATAGGCTGGGGTCAGATGGTAGGGGAGGAGGACCTCCTTTCTGTGGAAGGGAATAGGGGGAAAAGGGAGGGAGGTGAGACTGGGAGAAGGCAAAGGAGGGGGATACAATAAGGATATAAAGTGAATAAATTATAAAAATACCAAAAAATGTGATATATGATATTTTACACACAGAATTTTTTATATGATTTTTTGTTGTTGTTTCTCTGTGTACCCTTGGCTGTCCTGGAACTTGCTCTGTAGACCAGGCTAGACTTGAACTCACAAAGACCTACCTACTTGTGCCTCCAGAGTGCTTGAATTAAAGGCATGCACTACCACTGCCCAGATAACATGCACTTTCAAAGATCTTTCTAGTACTGAGTGGTAGCTCATCCTTACAAAATATTTTTTTGAACCAGGCATGGTGGTTTATGCCCGTAATCCCAGCACTCAGGGAGGCAGAGGCAGGCAAAGTTCTGTGAGTTTGAGCCCAGCCTGGTCTATAAAGTGAGTCCAGGAAGCCAAGGTTACACAAAGAAACCCTGTCTTGAAAAATAACCCAAAACTTTGTTGTGGTCTAGCTTGCTGAAGAACACAGCATGTTAAGGTGCAAAATTACATTGATTCATTAATGCTATGTGTTGGGTACTTTACTAGTTTCTGAGTGGCACACAGAAGCAAAGCTGGCCCACTCCTCACCTTCAGTGGGAGACACAAACAGAAGACAAAAGCTCTATGAAGAAAAATGTCGGATGGTATGAGGTTAGAGAGCATAGGCCCTTTGAGTGGAGATATGAACTGTGTAAGAGTGTAAGCCATTCCGCAGCAAGGAAGAGCAAGTGAGCACAGAGTTTAGGGTGCAGCCAGATGGCCAGAGCAGAACAAGCAGAGGAAGCAGGAAGTGATGATTTGAAGTTCACTTCCCCTCCTAGCACCCCTCCAGGTGCCTGTGTCCTAACCCCTGCTGTTTTAATGTGGCACTTTACTGGGTCAAAGGAACTTTTTGACTGTATTTAGTCAAGGACAGTGAGATGGGATTATCCTGTGAGAGCTCAAGGGTCCTTAACTGTTGAAGGGTGAGGCAGAGAGGCCAGAGCAAGGCCGCCGGAGAGGAGTTCAACCTGTGGCTGTTGGCTTTAATGATGAGGAAAAGCAGCAGGAGCCAACATCAGGCAGGGTCAAGAAGCCGGAAATGACGAAGAAATGGAGAGTCTCCAGGAAAGACCAGAACTGCTAATCACAGTTTTTTAGCCCATAACATGTATTGGACTTCTGACCTACAAGTCTAAAAGTCACTGAAGCCACCATGTTTGCAGAGACATTTTTATAAGAGGGATGGATGATAAAGTCACTATTTCAACATTCTCACTGTCTTTACATGACAATAGATGGGGTGTTTTGATCTTTCTGTTTGAAACAGGAACTTCTATAACTTAGGGAAACCAGCAGCTGCTTTAACCCCACAATCCCAACCAGTATGGTGTGGGGTCATCTTAGCAATACACAAAAGAATGTCAAAGAAAGTGAGGGTTAAACCTCCCAGGTTTGCCTAACAGAAGTATAAGGTTTTGCTGGAGTGAAAAATACACACATACGTATTTTCTGAAGGCATACACCGTTATGCTCTCATGTGCATATTCTACACATCATTGCAGCCACATGAATAGAAACTAGGGATGTTTCAAATTGTGAGACCACTATCATTGATTCAAGAATCAAGATGAATGGCTGACCTGGAACAAGCCCACCAATAAAAAAAAAAAAAAAGGAAAAAGGAAAAAGTCTTTCACACACTACCTGCATGTTGTCTGTAAAGAGTCCGATATCTAGTTAGAATGCTTCTCCCATTCTTCCACACTAATCATGCTAGGCATCCATCTTTGGGGTCAGTCTCCTGTAACGACAGATGGAGAAAGAACCAGTTACATGATGCAATGAGCTTTAGAGACACTATCATTTATACTTACAACACATCATCCTATCTAAAGCATGTTTTTTCTTGACAATAAACTCTGATTAACACGTTATACTTTTCCAGAACATAAGATGCAGTTCTAGGGAATGCCTGATTTTGCTGATTTTGTTTCCTTTTTGCACTAAAATGTTCTTTTTTTTTTTTAATTTGACAAAGAATGTGGCTATGTTGGGCCTCAAACTCAGAATCCCCAATACTGGAGTCACAGATGTGTGTATTTTTCAAATCATTTCCAGGATAGAGAGATTCATTTGTGAGCAAAAATTCCTGTGTGTGACCTCACATACCCAGGACTATGAGGTAAGCCCTTGGTGTGTGTCTATAGGCTGAGAGGGTAGAGCAGCCCAAAGGCTGAAAACACCTTCACACAGCATGAGGCTGACAGCGTAAGTCCCCTGCTTTGATATTTCCACCAGTGTGTTTCTTATCTCGATTTATGGTTTCCTTTATTCTGTTACTATAAAAGCTTCACTGAAACATGAAATTTGAAGTAACCAACTGTGTTCTCTGACCATGATCACTCATAACTGGCTCCGGATTAAACTACTACTTACCCCCTTCGAAGAGAAAGCTGTTCTTTACGTCATCATAATCTTAAATGCAAACTAGCTAATACTCATGCAAGAATGCTGAAATATGTATCTGTAGATTATTGGAGATCTTTACTGTGAATGGTTGTATATGGTGCTAATACTGACAGCTGTTCTTCCCTCTTCCTTTCAAATATCTACGGTTTAAGTTTTTTGCCATACTGCGTTAGCCTGCATCTACAATATGTGAAGAGCTGTGGTGGTATGCATGGCTGCTCTTCCCAAAACACAGATTTACTCTGCACTAAATACAGTAAGTCCATACTTGTGTATCCCTCACTATGGGTTCTAAAAGATTCTGGAATTTGCAAAGTATTCTCAGTAGACAGAGGCCTGGAGAAATTGGGAAAAACTCTGATCAATTAAAGTGTCTGGGCGTGGTGGTGAATGCCTTTAATCCCAGTGCTCAGGAGGCAGAAACAGGCAGATCTCTGTGAGTTCGAGGCCAGCCTGGTCTACAAAACAAGAGAAATCTCTCAGAAAAAAAAACAAACAGACTGCTCCTCCCCTGGGGGGAGGTGTCAAACAGCCTGCCCTTGAGATCCTGTTAGAAATAGTCCGTGTCCCCCTTACTTTGGAAAACTACTTGGTTACTGAGCTACCACAGGCCAGCCCTGAAGATACCTGATAAAACAGGGACAGATGAAAGGGGAGGAGGTCCTCCCCTATCAGGGGACTTGGAAAGGGGCAGGGAGGAGACCAGGGAGGGAGTGTGGGGTTGGGGAGGGAATGAGGGAGCGGGATACAGCTGGGACACAGAGTTAACAAAATGTAACTAAAAAGAAAAAATAAAAAATAAAAAAAAAATTAAAAAAACAAACAAACAAACAAACAAACAAAAAAAGTCTTAAAAGGACTTAGAGAGGGACAAGGAAGAGATGAGGGAGGGAGGGAGGGTGGGATTGGGAGGGAATGAGGGAGGGGGCTACAGCTGGGACACAAATAAATAAACTGTAATTAGTATAAAAAATAAAATATATATCAAAAAAGGATAAGCCCTGTCTCCAGTAGTTTTCTATGTTTTCTACTCTTATTCATTTTTTAATAAATAATTTTGTATTTGTAGTTTTGAGACTTGAATCTTAAGATATTTCTATTGCAGAAAGCAACATATGAAACTGACTACAAAGGAAAGGAGAGAATGGAGCACAAAAATAACAGGAGGTAATGTTAGGTTCAGTATGCCTACAAGGTAAATATTCTTTGTTGCTTCTGATATTTAAAAGAATTTATGTATTTCCATGCTCAGGTGCAATATGTGTCATATTTTTAAAAAATTCTTTCATAGAAAAAAATTCTTTCATACATGTCTTTATAAATTTGAGCAGACTCCCATTTACTCACAGTTTACAAAGATTCTTGTTTTTTATTTTAAACCAGAAGCAGATGGTGGATTCTGTTCAGTGTTTTCTCTGCATGTCATAAGATGATCATGTTTTTATTTTTAACCTGTTAATGTGATGTTATGATAATAAAATTTGTGACATTAAGCTACTCAAGCATTCATGGCCATAGTATGTTTACTTTTCAGTGCTGGAATGTGTTGATATCACAATATTCATTTTTTTCAGTGATCATGAGTGAAATTCATCCTTCCTTCACTTTTATCCCTTTGCATTATTATCAAGGTTATGCTAGTCCCATAAAATGGTTTAGGATATTCACTTTGCAAATCACTGGTAAGAGTTTGTGTACAATGGAAATTACTTGTCTCTTATTTACTTGAATTAATTAAAAACACCTTTTTCTGGAGTAGCAGTAAGCTGTGCTCTGTTCCCTGAGCTCCATCATAAGGACCACAGCTCTGCCTGCCTTCCTGAGGTAACCTGCAGGGTCCCAGGGAACGTTCAAGTCCACCTGGAGCACAGGCAGCAGAGGACAGCAGCTTGATGATCCTGGAGCTCCAATGCCAGGCCCATAGCTCTGCCTGCCTCCCCAAAGAGTCATGCAGGCATCAGGAATACCCAGCCAATACCAGGGACAACCAGATGGCTAAAGGCCACTGTAAAACAAAATCAACAAGAGCCAGTGCAAAATGGCACCACCAGAGCACAGCTTTCCTACCAGAGCAAGTCCTAAATACCGCACCACAACTAAAGCACAGGAAGAAGACCTTAAATCCAATATTATTACGATGATAGAAGCTATAAAAGAGGAAATAAATAAATCCCTTGAATACAGGAAAATACAAGCAAGCAGGTAAAGGGAATGAATAAAACTATTCAAGATCTGAAAATGAAAATTCAAACAAGAAAACACAAACTAAGGGAATCCTGGGGAGAGAAAACCAAGGAAGGAGAATAAGAATTACAGACCCAAACACCACCAACAAAAAACAAGAGTGAAAGAGACTGTCAGGCATAGAAGATTCAATTAAAGAAATTAAGATATCAGTGAAAGAAAATGTTAAATCTAAAAGCTCCTGACACCAAACATCCACGAAATCTGGGACACTATGACAAGACAAAACCTAAGAATAATAAGAATAGAAGAAGAGGACGCCCATCTCCAAGGCCCAGAAAATCATAAAATAAAATAAAATAAACAAAATCAAAAAATAAAATTTCCCCAAACTAAAGAAAGAGATGCCTATAAACATACAAGAAGCTTACAAAACACCAAATAGATTGGAGCAGAAAAGAAAACCTTCCCATCACATAAAAATCAAAACACTAAATGTAAACAACAAAGAAAAAATATTAAAAGCTGCAAGGGGAGGAGGGCCAAGATGGCGGCGCCAGGAGAACACCGTGTCTGAGAAGCGGGACAACACACTCTGTGCAGCGACCAGGAGACTGAACTCTGGGCCCTAAAACAACAGCTATCGTGTTTCCCAGGTGAGGGGAGGCTCCCACGGTGTGGGAATCGGTCAGGTCCACTCTCAGGTGCCCAGCCAGAACCCAGAAGAAATCCCGGGTGACGCAGGCTTTGGGTCTCCAGGCAGGTGCCGCAAGCCTGCTTGTCCTGATCACTTTCCCAGGCTGATTGGTGGGCACAAGGGTGTCTGAGACTGGGAGTCCCAGTCGCAAAAAAAACCCACGGGGAAGGAAAGTTGCAAGACTGATCACGGGTCACCCAGTCTTTCCCTGGAAGGTCTCACTGACCTCAGGTACCCGCCGCCATCACAACTGAGCTCCCGCCGCACATGGAGACCAGCTGCGCGCCCAGCTCAAAATCCCTACTCCCTCTTGGGAGGAGGCAGGGGGCGTCCAGCAGAATCTACGACAGACCACATTGTCTGTACCCCAACCTCAGATCGGGGCTGAGAAAACCCAATCCTTTCAGGCACTCCCCCAAACGCCGCCATAACCCTGCCGCGGCGGAGCAGAAGGATAAAGAGGTGCACAGCAGCTTCACAGTGCCGGAACTCCAGTGCTGCCGGCCGCTCCTATCAAACAAACTACAGCTCGGGATCTGGGACTGTGGTCATTCTACATGTCCTGAGATTCTCCTGGGTCCAGCTCAATAAGGTCTAGCAGCAAGTTCTATCACCGGCACCCCCCCCCCAACCCCTGGCAGAGAAACGCCAGCTCAGGATCCGAATGAGAAGCCCCAACCCCTTCTGGCACTCCCCTGAGAGCACCTCCATAAGCTTGCCCTAGCAGAGGAGAAGGTCAGAGGGGAAGGACAGAGAGGCAGCCTGCCAAAGACACAGCACCCTCTCTCCAGCTCACCCAGCGGCCCCTAGCAGAGAAACCCAAGCTCTGGATCTGAGGACACTCAACCCTACCCGGTACTCTCTCGGGATCAGCAAACATAGATTCTACCACCAGGCTGCTTCTGGCAGAGAGATCTGGGTCCAGGATCTAGGATTGAGTACACTCAACCTAACTCTCTCCTGAGCCACCCAGGGACCAGTCAACATAACCCCTCCTGGCAGAGGGAAAGGACAAAGAGGCAGCACACAGGAAAAGTGGACACAGAGTCCTGCAGCCACAGTGTCACAGAGCTGACTGTTAGCCTACCCGTGCACTTCCGCAGCAGGACCAAAACAGAGAGTAGTGAGCAAGGGGAACCACCGTGCATTCCAACTGGTCCTGCAAGAGAGTGAGTGAGCCTTCTAGGGAAAGTTTGCCCCAGACCCAGGGCCTCTCCACAGAAGCAACCAGACGAGATCCCTGCCACCCACACTCCTAGTGTGGGCATCATAGGGATTCTTGGGATAGCGACCCCAACATTGAATCCTCTGCCTTGCGGGTCCACCAGTGTAATCCAGGCAAACAATCCCTGGATCTCAGTCAGAACTGTGTAATAGTGGCTTGCAGGCCACTGCAATAGTCAGAGAATCCGCGCATGCACACTGCGCCCACTAAAAGCACACGCGAATAGCGCCAGCGTCACATTCCTTACTTAGGCAAAACTGAAACCACAGTGCACACTCCCAAACCAGTGAACCTCTCTCATCTTCCTGAAAAAACAGTCCAGAAAACAGAAAGAGATGATCATAGCCCAAACTACAATCTCGAGGAACAAACAGTGAGGATTATAAATAACCAGATGGCTAGAGGCAGACGTAAAAACACTCCCAACAAAAATCAGGACATAATGACCTCACCAGCAACCCCACAAAACAATGGACACTTCAGTTCACTAGATATACAAGAAAACGACCTCAAAACTATGTTTCTCCAGCTATTCGAGGCCCATAAAGATGAAATGAACAAAGCCCTCAGAGAAATAGCGAAAGAAATTGAGACTAACCAAGAGGAAACAAATCGTGCTCTCAGAGAAATGACCACGAAAATTGAGGCAAACTGAGAAGAAATGCACAAAGCTCTCAAAGAAATGTCCACACAAATGAAGGCAAATAAAGAAGAAATAAACAAAGCTCTCATAAAAATACAGGCAATTATACCCAAAGAAGTAGAGGCACAATTAGTGATACATAGAGAGGAAACGGACAAAAATATAGAAGCTATCATTGAAAAGCAGGAGTCCACATTCAAACAGATGAACGAAATGGTGCAAGACATGAAAACAGAATTAGAATCAATAAAGAAAATACAAATAGAGAAAAACCAGGAGCTGGAGAACATAGAAAAAAGATCAGAAACTACAAAGGTAAGCATCACCAACAGAATACAAGAGATGAAAGAAAGAATCTGAGGAGCCGAAGATACACTTGCGGAAATTGACACGTCTCTCAAAGAAAAAATAAAATCAGAAAAGTTCCAAACACAAAACATCCAAGAAATCAAGGACACCATGAAAAGACAAAACCTAAGAATAATAGGAGTAGAAGAAAAAGAAGACATCAGGCTCAAAGGTCCGGAAAATATTTTCAAGAAAATTATAGAAGAAAACTTTCCCAACTTAAAGAAGGAGATGCCCATAAACATACAAGAGGCCTACAGAACACCAAGTAGCCTAGACCAGAAAAGAAATTCTTCACGTCACATCATAGTCAAAACACTGAACCTACAAAACAAAGAAAAAATTCTAAAAGCAGCAAAGGAAAAAGGCCAAGTAACATATGAAGGTAGACCTATCAGAATCATACCAGATTTCTCAACAGAAACTATGAAAGCCAGAAGGGCCTGGACAGAAATCATACAGTCCTTAAGGGACCACAGATTCCAACCCAGACTACTATACCCAGCAAAACTTTCAATCAACATAGACGGAGAATTCAAGTTATTCCAAGACAAAACCAAATTTAAACAATATCTACATAGTAACCCAGCTCTACAGAAGTTACTAGAAGGGAAACTCCAAACCAAAGAAAACTACATCTAAGGAAACAGAGGAAATAGATAACTACACAACAAAAAAAAAAAAAATCAAAAGAATACAAGCAATGAAACTCAGTGACACCACCAACCCCACATCTAAAATAAGTAACAATTGTTGGTCACTAGTTTCTATCAACATCAACGGACTCAACTCCCCAATAAAAAGACACAGACTAACAGAATGGTTCCGGAAACAGGATCCATCATTCTGTTGCATCCAAGAAACACACCTATACAACAAAGATAAACACTACCTCAGAGTAAAGGGCTGGAAAAATGTTTTTCAAGCAAATGGTCCCAGAAAACAAGCGGGAGTAGCCATCCTAATATCTAATAAAATAGACTTTCAACCCAAGTTAATCAAAAATGATAAGGACAGCCACTATATTCTCATCAAAGGAAAAATCCAACAAGAGGACATCACAATTTTGAATATCTATGCCCCAAATACAAGAGCGCCTACATTCATAATGAAATAATATTAAAGCTTAAATCACACATTGATCCTAAAACCCTAATAGTGGGAGACTTCAACACTCCACTCTCACCAAGGGACAGATCAACTAGACAGAAAACAAATAGGGAAATAAAAACACTTACAGAGACCCTAAATCAAATGGACCTAATAGACGTCTACAGATCTTTTCATCCAAACTCAAAAGAGTATACCTTCTTTTCAGCACCGCATGGAACCTTCTCCAAAATAGACCATATAGTTGGTCATAAAGCAAGCCTCAACATATACAAAAAGATTGAAATAATCCCTTGTATTCTATCTGACCACCATGGACTTAAGCTGGACCTCAACAACAGAAATAACAAACAGCCAACACGCACATGGAAACTGAACAAATTGTTACTCAATGACAGCTGGGTTAAGGAAGAAATAAAGAAAGAAATTAAAGACTTCCTAGAATTCAATGAAAATGAAGGCACAACATACCCAAATTTATGGGACACATTGAAAGCAGTGCTCAGGGGAAAATATATAGCACTAAGTGCCTGCAAGAAGAAATTCGTAACATCACATACAAACAACTTAATGGACCAACTGAAAACCCTAAAAAAAAAAAAAGAAGCTGATACACCCAAGAGGAGCAGATGGCTGGAAATAATCAAACTCAGGGCTGAAATCAATCAATTAGAAACAAATAAAACTATTCAAAGAATCAATGAAACAAAAAGCTGGTTCTTTGAGAAAATCAACAAGATAGACAAACCCTTAGCCAAACTAACTAAAAAGCAGAGAGAATCTATCCAAATCAACAAAATCAGAGATGAAAAGGGTGACATAACTACAGACACAGAGGAAATTCAAACAATCATTAGGTCATACTACAAAAGCCTATATGCCACAAAATTTGAAAACCTAAATGAAATGGACAATTTTCTTGATAGATTCCATCTTCCAACATTAAGTCAAGATCAGGTAGAAAGACTGAACAGCCCTGTAACCCCCAAGGAAATTGAACCAGTCATTCACAGTCTCCCCTCCAAAAAAAGCCCTGGGCCAGATGGTTTCAGCACGGAATTCTACCAGACCTTCAAAGAAGTGCTCACACCAATTCTTCTCAAACTATTCCACAAAATAGAAACAGAAGGTACATTACCAAACTCATTCTATGAAGCAACAGTCACCCTGATACCTAAACTACACAAAGACCCAACAAAAAAAGAGAACTTCAGACCTATCTCTCTTATGAACATTGACGCAAAAATACTCAATAAAATACTTGCAAACCGAATCCAAGAAGACATCAAAGATATCATCCACCACGACCAAGTAGGCTTCATCCCAGGCATGCAAGGGTGGTTCAACATACGGAAATCCATCAATGTAATCCACCACATAAACAAACTGAAGGAGAAAAACCACATGATCATCTCCTTAGATGCTGAAAAAGCATTTGACAAAGTCCAACACCCATTCATGTTTAAAGTCTTGGAGAGATCAGGAATACAAGGCACATATCTAAACATAGTAAAGGCAATATACAGCAAGCCTATAGCCAACATCAAACTCAATGGAGAGAAACTTAAAGCAATCCCACTGAAATCAGGGACAAGACATGGCTGCCCACTCTCTCCCTACCTCTTCAACATAGTACTTGAAGTCCTAGCCAGAGCAATAAGACAACTAAAGGAGATCAAGGGGATACAAATCGGAAAGGAAGAGGTCAAAGTGTCACTATTCGCAGATGATATGATAGTATATATGAGCGACCCCAAAAATTCAACCAGAGAACTCCTTCAGCTGATAAACACCTTCAGCAAAGTGGCAGGATACAAAATCAACTCAAAAAAATCAGAAGCCATCATGTATACCAAAGACAAAAGGGCAGAGAAAGAAATTAGAGAAACAACACCCTTCACAATAGCCACTAATAACATAAAGTACCTTGGGGTGATGCTATCCAAGCAAGTGAAAGATCTGTTTGAGAAAAACTTCAAGTCTCTGAAGAAAGAAATTGAAGAAGATCTCAGAAGATGGAAAGATCTCCCGTGCTCATCGATTGGTAGGCTTAACATTGTGAAAATGGCCATCCTGCCAAAAGCAATCTACAGATTCAATGCAATCCCCATCAAAATACCAACTCAATTCTTTACAGACCTTGAAAAAAAGATTCTCAGCTTCATATGGAGAAACAAAACACCCAGAATCTACAAAACAATCCTGTACAACAACAGATCATCTGGAGGTATCTCCATCCCCGATCTCAAGTTGTACTACAGAGCAATAGTAATAAAAACTGCATGGTATTGGCATAAAAACAGAAAGGAGGATCAATGGAACCGCATAAAAGACCCAGAAATAAACCCACACACCTATGAATACTCGATTTTTGACAAAGAAGCCAAAACCATTCAATGGAAAAAAGACAGCATTTTCAACAAATGGTGCTGGTTCAACTGGATGTCCACATGCAGAAAAATGAAAATAGATCTATATTTATCACCCTGCACGAAACTAAAGTCCAAGTGGATCAAAGACCTCAACATAAAACCAGATACTCTAAATCTGTTAGAAGAAAAAGTGGGGAACAGCCTAGAACTCATTGGCACAGGAGACAACTTCCTGAACAGAACACCAACAGCACAGGCTCTAAGAGCAACAATCAATAAATGGGACCTCATGAAACTGAAAAGCTTCTGTAAAGCAAAGGACACTGTCATCAAAACAAAACGACTGCCTACAGATTGGGAAAGAATCTTCACTAACCCTTTATCTGACAGAGGACTAATATCGAGTGTATACAAAGAACTAAAGAAGCTGAAAAGCAGCAAACCAAGTAATCCAATTAAAAAATGGGGAACAGAGCTAAACAGAGAATTCTCGACAGGGGAATATCGAATGGCAGAGAAACACTTAAAGAAATGCTCATCCTCATTAGCCATCAGGGAAATGCAAATCAAAACGACCCTGAGATATCACCTTACACCCATCAGAATGGCCAAGATGAAAAACTCAAGGGACAACACATGCTGGAGAGGTTGTGGAGAAAGGGGAACCCTCCTCCACTGCTGGTGGGAATGTAAACTGGTACAACCACTCTGGAAATCTATCTGGTGCTTTCTAAGACAATTAGGAATAGTGCTTCCTCAAGACCCAGCTATACCACTGCTAGGTATATACCCAAAGTTTGCTCAAGTACACAAAAGGGATATTTGCTCAACCATGTTTATAGCAGCTTTATTTGTAATAGCCAGAACCTGGAAACAACCCAGATGTCCATCAACGGAGGAATGGGTACAGAAATTGTGGTATTTTTACACAATGGAATACTACTCAGCAATCAAAAAGGAGGAAATCATGAAATTTGCAGGCAAATGGTGGGATCTAGAAAAGATCATCCTGAGTGAAATATCCCAGAAGGAGAAAGACAAACACGGTATATACTCACTTATATAGACCTATAAGATGTGATAAACATAATGAAATCTGTACACCTAAAAAAGATAATCAAGAGAGTAGACATGGGGTAAGATGATCAATCCTCATTTAGAAAGACAGATGGGATGTGCATTGAACGTATGACAGGAGTCTACTGAGCGCATTTGAAAGACTCTAACTAGCAGTGTTTTCAAAGCAAAGACTCATGACCAAACCTTCGGCAGAGTACAGGGAATCATAAGAAAGAAGGGGAGTTAGTCTGATGGGGAAAGGATAGGAGCTCCACAAGGACCAAATATATCTGGGCACAGGGTCTTTTCTGAGACTGACATTCAACCAAGGACCATGTATGGATATAACCTAGAACCTCTGCTCAGATGTAGCCTGTGTTAGCTCAGTAACCAATTGGTTTCCCATAGTAAGGGGAACAAGGACTATTTCTAACAGGAACTCAATGACTGGCACTTTGGCCTCCCCACCCTCCAAGGGAGGAGCAATCCTGTTAGGCCACAGAGGAGAGCTTTGCAGCCAGTCCTGAAGATAACTGATAAAACAGGATCAGATGAATCGGGAGGAGGTCCCCCCTGTCAGTGGACTTGGAAAGGGGCACGGTGGAGATGAGGGAGGGAGGGAGTGACTGGGAGGGAATGAGGGATTGGGACACGGGACACGGCTGGGATACAGAATTAATAAAATGTAACTGATAAGAAAAAAATAAAATTAAAAAAATAAATAAAAAATAAAAACAAAACAAAACAAAAAAAAGCTGCAAGGGATAAGGTCAAGTAACCTATAAAGGTAGACCGATCAGAATTGCACCCAACTTCTCAACAGAGACTTAAAAAGCCAGAAGAGCGCCCCCAAGAGAAGTCTTGCAAACTCTAAGAGAACACAGATGTCAGCCCAGATTACCATACCCAGCAAAACTTTTAATCACCATACACAGAGAAAACAAGATATTCTATTTCAAAAACCAATTTTAAAAAATATCTAGGCACAAATACAGCCCTACAGAAGACACTAGAAGGAAAATTCCAACACAAAGAAGTTCACTACATCCAAGAAAGCACAGGAAATAAATAACTCCATACCAGCAAAACCAAAAGAAGAGACATACACACACATACACACAAACACACACACATGCACGGACACTACCACCACCAACAATCACTGGTCCCCACCCCTGGGAGAAAACCAACCCCTGACACTATTAATGATACTCCGCTATGCTTTCAGACAGGAGTCAAGCAGAGTTGTCCTCTGAGAGGCTCCACCCAGCAGCACCTTGAAACACATGCTGAGACTCACAACCAAACATTTGGTGAGGCATAGGGAGTCTAGTGGAAAAGTGGGAGGAAGGAGAAAAGGACATGGAGGTGACAGAAGCTTCACAAGAAGACTAAGAAGCAACTCACCAAGCCCAAAAGAGGCCTGCTGAGACTGAAGCATTAACCAAGGACCTTGAATGGACTGGACTTAGGCCCCCTACAAGGACATAGCTGATGGGCAGCTCAAGCCTTATGTGGGTTTCTTAGTAGGGGAAGCAGGGGCTCTCTCTGACATAGACTCTCTTGCCAGCTTTTATATTCCTTCCACCTGGAAGGACAGTCTTTCCAGGCCACAGGGGAAGAGGACACACTCAGCCCTGCCCTTTTCTGAGGAATGGGGGAGGGGATAAGGAAGAAGGTAGGAGGGTTGGACTGGAAGGTGAGGAGGGAAGGGCCTATGACCAGTATGTAAAAGAAAGAAAGAAAGAAAAGAACTACAGATGGTCATTGGTCATTAATATCTCTCAACATCAATGGACTCTATTCCTCAATAAAAAGACACAGGCTAACAGAGTGGATGAGGAAACAGGATCCATCATTCTGCTGCATACAAGAAACACACCTCAGCAACAAAGATAGACATTACCTGAGAGTAAAGGGCAGAAAAAAAGGTTTTCTAAGCAAATAAACAAGAAACAAGCAGGAGTAGCCATTCTAATATCCAATAAAATGGACTTTCAACCAAAAGTAATCAAAAGAGGTGAGGAAAAACACTTCATACTCATCAAAGGAAAATTCCACCATGATGATGTCTCAATTCTGGACATCTATGCCCCAAACGTAAGGGGACTCACTTTCATAAAGAAACTATTCTAAAGATTAAACCACACATGGAACCCCACACATTAATGGAAACTGAACAACTCTCTACTCAATGACCACTGAGTCAGGGAAGAAATAAACAAATTAAAGACTTTCTAGAATTCAATGAAAATAAAAGCACAACATACCCAAACTTACGTGACACAATGAAAGCAGTGCTAAGAAATAAAGCTCATAGCACTAAGTGCCTTCATAAAAGAAATTAGAGAGATCTCATACTAGCAATTTAAAAGCTCACCTGAAAGCTCTAGAACAAAAATACTCAAACACACTCAAGAGGAGTAGATGGCAGGAAATAATAAAACTCAGGGCTTAAATCAATAACTTAGAAACAAAAATAACAATACAAAAAAATTCTATGAAACTAAAAGCTAGTTCTTTGAGAAAAATCAACGAGATAGACAACCCCTTGGCCAAACTAACAAAAAGGCAGAGAGACACTATCCAAATCAACAAAATCAGAAATGAAAAGGGAGACATAACAACAGACACTGAAGCAATCCAAACAATAATTAAGTCTTAGTTCAAAAGCCTGTACTCCACAAAACTGGAATATCTTAAATGAAATGGATAATTTTCTTGATAGATTCAACTATCAAGTTAAATCAAGATCAGGTTAACAATAAACACAGTCCTATAACCTCTCAGGAAATAGAAGTCAGTAAAAGTCTCCAGCCAAAACAAAAGCCCTGGCCAGATGGTTTTAGTGCAGAATTCTACCAGACTTTCAAAGAATTAATATCAATACTCCTGAAACTATTCCACAAAATAGAAATAAAAGAGACATAGTAATTTCATCCTATGAAGCTACTTTCATCCTGATACCTAAAACCACACAAAGATTCAACCAAGAAAGGGAATTTCAGACCAATATTCCTCATGGACTTTGATTTAAAAAGAAAATACTCAATAAAGTACTTGCAAACTGAATCTGCGACCTCATCAAAAACATCATCCACCATGAGCAAGCAGACTTTATCCCTAAGTTGCAGGGATTGTTCAACATACAAAAATCCATCAATGTAATCCACTATGTGTGCAAACTGAAAGAAAAAAAATCACATGATCATCTCATTAGATGCTGAAAAAGGCTTTGACAAAATCCAAGACCCCTTCATGATAAAAGTATTGGCAAGATCAGGGATACAAGGCACATAATAAGCATAATAAAGGCGATATACAGCAAGCCAATAGCCAACAGCAAATTAAACAGAAAGAAAGTTAAAGTAAATCCACGAAAATCATGGACAAGACAAGACTGTCCACTCTTCTCCATATCTCTTTAACATAGTATTTGAAGTTCTAGGTAGAGCAACAAGACAATTAAAGGAGATCAAGGGGATACAAATTGAAGAGGAAGAAGTCAAAGAATCTCTATTTGCAGATGATATGAAAGCATACACAAACGACCTCCAAAACTCTACCAAAGAACTCCTACAGCTGATAAACACCTTCAGCAAAGTGGCTGCATATAAATTAACCTGGAAAAAATCAGTAGCCCTCCTTTATACAAACGATAAATGGGCTGAGAAAGAAATTAGGAAAACAACACTCTTCACAATAGCCAAAAACAATATAAAATATCTTGGTTTAACTCTAACCAAGCAAGGGAAAGTCTTAAAGTCTCTGAAGAAAGAAATTGAAGAAGATATCAGAAGATGGAAAGATTTCCCATGCTCATGGATCAGTAGGATTAGCATACCAAAATGACCATCTTACCAAAAAGCAATCTACAGAGTCAATGCAATTCCCATCAAAATTCCAACACAATTCTTTATAGACCTTAAAAGAGAAATCCTTAACTTCATATGGAAAAATTAAAAACCCAGAATAGCTAAAACAATTCTGTACAATAAAAGAACTGGAAATATCACCATTCCTGACTTCAAGTTGTACAACAAAGCAATAGTAATAAAAAAAAAAAAAACACGCATGATATTGGCATAAAAACAGATGGGTTGCTCAATGGAATTGAAGTGAAAACCCAGAAATAAACTCACATACCTACACTTGATTTTTGACAAAGAAGCCAAAACCATTCAACAGAAAAAAGAAAGCATCTTCAACAAGTGGTGCTGGTCTAACTGCATGTCTACATGTAGAAAAAATGCAAACAGATCCATATTTATCACCCTGCACAAAAGTCAAGTCCAAGGAGATCAAAGACCTCAACATAAAACTGGATACACTAAACCTAATAGAAGAAAAAGTGGGAAATGGCCTTGAACTCATTGGTACAGAAGACAACTTCCTGAACAGAACACCAACAGCTCAGGCTCTAAGATCAACAATTAATGGAACGTCATGAAACTGAAAAGCTTCTATAAAGCAAAGGACACTGTTGTCAGAACAAAATGACAATCTACAGATTGGGAAAAAATCTTCACCAACCCTTATATCTGACAGAAGGATAATATCCAAAATATGTAAAGAACTCAAGAAATTAAACACAAACAAACCAAATAACCCAATTTTAAAAATGGGATGCAGAGCTAAACCAAGAATTCTCATCAGAGAAAACTCTAATAGGTGAGAAAGACTTCAAGAAATGCTCAACATTCTTATGCATCATAGAAATGCAAAGCAAATGGATTCTGAGATTCCATCTTACACCATCAGAATAGATAAGAGCAAAATCTCAAGTGACACAGCACATGCTGGGGAGGGTGTGGAGCAAGGGGAACCCTCCTCCACTGCTGGGGGGGGTACAATTACTTTGGAAATCAATCTGGCGCTTTCTTAGAAAATTGGGAATACTTGTACCTCAAGACCCAGCTATACCATTCCTGGGACTATACCATGCTTCACCCTACCACAAGGACACCTTCTCAACTATGTTCATAGCAGCTTTATTTGTAACAGCCAGAAACTGGAAAGAAACTAGATGTCCCTCAACAAAGAATGGAATACTACTCAGCTATCAGAAACAAAGAAATCTTGAAATTTCCTGAGTGAGGTAACCAAGACCCAGACACACACATGCATGGTATATACTCACTTATAAGTGGACATTAGCCATATAGTACAGGATAACCCACAGAGCAAAAGAAGCTAAGTAAGAAGGAGGGCCCAAGGGAGGGTGCTTGAATCTTCCTCAGAAGGGGAAATAAAATAGACATCGGAAGTAGCTGAAGAAGAGAGAACTGGGTGGGAGAGGGGATGGTAAGGGGAATGAGGGTGGGTATCAGGTTGGGGGAGAGCTGGGGTGGAAGGTGAGAGGGAAGAGAGAAAAGTTTGGAAACCAGTGGATGGGGTGTCTCTAGGACAAGCTGGAGACCTTCAGTGGGGTGGTTCCTGG
The DNA here is from genome assembly GCF_907164565.1 of Psammomys obesus. Lineage (NCBI taxonomy): Eukaryota > Metazoa > Chordata > Mammalia > Rodentia > Muridae > Psammomys > Psammomys obesus. The sequence continues at coordinate 4,064,637 of NW_026596091.1, read as the reverse complement.
GAGGATATGGCATGACTCTAGCTGAGACTCCTAGGAGCGAAGGTTGTGGAGACTGAAAAGGCTGCCTCCTATACCCAGGCAGGACTTCCAGGGACGGGAGCAGGACACCAACCCACCCACAAAACCTTTGACCCAAAATTTTCCCCGCCTACAAGGTGTGAAGGGATAAAGACAGAGCAGAGATTGAGGGAAGGGCCAAACAATGGCTGGTCCAACCTGAGACCCACCCCGTGGGAGAGAGCCAACCCCTGACACCATTAACAACCCCTTGCTATGTTTGCAGCCAGGAGCTTAGCTTAACTGTGCTCTGAGAGGCTCCACCCAGCAGCGGATGGAAACAGATGCAGAAACACTCAGCCAAATATTAGGCAGAGCTGGGGGGTCTTGTGAAAGAGTTGGGGGAAGGATAGAGAGACCCAGAATGGACAAGAACTCCACAAGAAGACCAACAGAGTCAACTAACTGAGGACCATGGGGGCTCACAGAGACTGAACCGCCAACTAAAGAGCATGCATTTAGTGGACCTATGTCCCCTGCACATACGCAGCAGGTGGGAAGCTTGGTCTTCTTGAGGGACCCCTAGCAATTAAAGTGGGGGCTGTCTCGGACACGGACACCTTCCCCTAGCTGGGCTGACTTGTTGGGCCTCAGTGGAAGAGGATGTTCTTAGTCCTGACGCAACCGGATTTACTGGGGCACATTAGTGATGAGGTGGGGGCTCCCCTTTTCTGAGAAGAGAGGGGGAAGGTAGAAGAACGTGGGAGGGAGAGGTGGTGAGGATAGGACGGAGGGGCTGTGGTAGGCATGTAAAGTGAATAAGTACATGAAAAAACTCATGTTTACTTAACACCTTGAGTTCGCTTATTGCTGTTGGTTTCTGCAGCACTGAGAATCAAGTACTTATGCATGACACGCAAGTGCTCTACCACTGAGCTATAGCCTTAGCCTAAAAGAATACATGTATGTGTAAGATTATCTAGTCTCAAAGTATTTTTTGGAGTTAATTATTCCAAGGCATTTTTTTTTCATCTTTGCCATTACCGTAGCTCTAACCAGGTCTTCCATCTCTCCTTAAGTTTAAATTCTAACTATCCTTCCCATTAATATTATATTTTGTTGAGGGTTTAGATTGCATTACCATAAAATTTTATATAGCAATTTCTTAAATTTGAAAGCTCTTTTTTATGCTAGAGCAAGAGAAAATTGGTTCCTGAACTCTGTTTCCTTGGAATTATAGGTACCACGACTTCAGCTGTGCTTTGCGGAGGAAATATTGAAACAAAAACGAGGGCTGTAGGGGTGGTTCAGCAGTTAATCACACAGCTGCTGTTCCAGAGAACCCAGGTTCAAATCACTGTTCCTACATGGCCACTAACAACCTTCTATAGCCCCGGTTCCAGGGGACCTGATGCCCTCTTCTGTCCCCACAAGCACTTTACACACGTACTATGCAAGCATATGTCAGGAAAATACGAATAAAATATATTATAAAGCTAAATAAATCTTTCTTGAAAAACTTATATATTCCTCCTTTCAACAGATAGTTGGTGAGACTGAAGAAAGCCTATGTCTATTGGGAAAAGTTTACCAGGACCTTTAAAGATAAAGTGGTAAGGAGACTGGAGAATGGCTCAGTAGTTACAGGCACCGGATGCTCTTTCTGTAGGACCTGGGTTCAAATCCAAGCAACCACAGGGCAGTTCATAATTGTCTGTAACTCCAGCCTCAGGGAATCCAACATCCTCTTCTGGCCTTTATAGGTGCTGCATGCATGTGGCACACATACAAACATGCAGGCACAAACCGATCATACATAAAGTAAAAGTAATCTTGTTTGTTAAGAAAGAGAGGAATGTAGTTGGGGTCTGTGTGTCAGCCTTGTTGTCATCTTCTGTCCTCTTTTACTTTCCTGGGTCCAGATGTTCTCGCCTCACGCTTTCTCCTCCATGACAACCAGACTTTGTGGAAGCAGTAGTCAGCCCTGGCAGTCTGCTATCTATCTACCCCAGTCACCCCCTATCTACCCCAGTCACCCCTATCTAC
>NW_026596091.1:4061743-4062584 GCF_907164565.1 Psammomys obesus | reverse complement strand
CCAGTCACCCCCTATCTACCCCAGTCACCCCTATCTACCCCAGTCACTCCCTGTCCACCCCAGCTCCTATGTGTGTAAATTATCTTCTGCCTGTTTTGATCACCAATATTGGGAAGCCCATTCTGGCTTAAAACAAAAACCTCACCCTCAAGTCATCTTTTCTAAGGAGCTGTACTGAGCCACACTGCCTACATCAATAAAGCTGATGAGCTGTCCTGCATAAAAACAAAAGGCACCCTGAGTCTACAGTCCAGGACTCTGAAGGGAACAGGAAGATGTAGCTGCATGTGATAGCATACCCTTATAATTCCTGCACTCAGGAGCCTGAGGCAGGACAATTATGATTTCAAGATGAGCCTGGTGTGGTGGTTTGAATGAAAATAGCTCCATCAGCTCACAGGGAGTAGCACTATTAGGAAGTGTGGTCTTATTGGAGGAAGTGTGGCCTTGTTGGAAAAGTGTGTCACTGGGGGTAGGCTTTGAGGTTTCAGAAGTTCAAGCCAGGCCCAGTGTCTCTTTTCCTGCTGCCTGCAGATCCAGATGTAGAACTCTCAGCTACTCTCCAGCACCAGGTCTGCTCTATTTTATAGGCTCCTACTTGTTTACTCCATCTCTACATTATGGCTCTTAATGGTTCCTTTTCAAGCTCTTGGCTTCTCAAGTCTTACTGTGGATTAATCTCATGAGACTGAATCAAGCGCTTCTGGTTCCTATGCAAAAGTCGGAAATCTTAGTGGCCTAGCTAATCTCTTCATGTCACATCAAACCATGGGTCTCTGGAAAGCTAGAGAATGACCCCCGCCCCCACCCCCGCCCCCACCCCCGCCCCCACCCCCGCCCC
>NW_026596091.1:4022550-4061733 GCF_907164565.1 Psammomys obesus | reverse complement strand
CCCGCCCCCACCCCCGCCCCCACCCCCGCCCCCACCCCCGCCCCCACAGAAGCCAGCTGTTAGACCCACACCTTCCATCTCCATTTAGCCCCTCAACAATAGCTCAAAATTAACACACTGAAACTGAAGGCTTGGTTTGCACACCACATGCTGGTTGATACCTAGCCCCTCTGTGGTGTGTACCCGCTGAACTGAGGTTGCCCTGGCTGCTCTTCCGTCTCTTCACACCAGCCACACATTCCCATTCATCAGGTCTCATCAACTCACTCTAGGACAGATCCAAAGGCCATCCGTTCTCTTTATCCCATTAGCAGAGTTCAGTCCAAGACATCGCCACATGCCTTGTCTGGATAACTAAGGCAGCTTTCAGCAGCTCTCTGACCCATCGCTGCATGTTTGCTTCTGCCATTCAGCTCATAAGAACTCTCACCTCATGAACTGGTCAGTGCCCATTACAAAAGAGTGTGAGGCTGTTATCTCTCTCTCTCGAGCTCTCTCTCTATTTTAGCCGATTCTTGCCCACCTGCCTTCCTCCATAGTGTAAGGTAGCACAGTATGAAGAACTCAAGGCCTTGAAGCCAGCCCTCAGAACTACAAGCCAACTAAGTTCCCAATCATTGGTGTCTGTGGCATGCTGTTGGAGCATCACAACGCACACTAAGAAAATGTTTCACATAGCAGCGGTGATTTCTTAAAATGGCAAGCCCAATCATTTAAAAAAAAAAAATCCCTCAAAATCGCCAGCCGGTCTCTACTTCTTTTTAGGATAAAAACCTTTCCTTCTCAATGCCCCATGAAAGGCCTTCCTGATTTGAGTTTGTTCTTCTCTACCTTTGTCTCATAGTATTCCGTCCTCACAATTTTCCCCCAAACACAGACTCCTGAAAGTGATTTGAGACTCTCGAAGATCTTCTGATTCTCACAAACGTGGCAGTTTGCTTGGTTTCCCCTGCCTCTTTACTGGCTTTAGGTTACAGTTGGCTCTGGACTCCTTTAGTTATCCTAAACAAAAGAGAATCTCACCAATTTAAAATTCTGTTATTGCTCCGTGTTTTTAAATGCAGTTCTGATTGAGAAAGAAATGATGGAGAGAAAAAGCGAAAATGAGAAAAGAAAGAAAGAAAGGAAGGAAGGAAGGAAGGAAGGAAGGAAGGAAGGAAGGAAGGAAGTAAAGTAAGGAAGAAAGGAAGGAAGGAAAGAAGGAAGGAAGGAAAACTATAAAATTGAGGGAAGATAAGCCAGGAAGTGGTGGTACACACATTTAATTCCATCACTCAGGAGGTAGAGGCAGAGAGATCTCTGTGAGTTCAAGACCAGCCTGCTCTACATGGCAAATTCCCGGACAAATGGGGCTACACAGAGAAACCTTGTCTCAAAAAATAGAAAAGAGAGACAGACAAAGAAAAGAAACATAAAATTATTAGCATTCCAAAGGAAAGAAACACAATGGCACAATATTTCAGATAAACACAAATGGCATATATTCTATAAACATTCTAAACATTTATTCTTAAGTATTGGGTAAAGATCACTAACTTTCTTGCTTATGATATTTTTTACAAATTGACTATCTTTGACTTCTAGTGAATTCCACTAGTTTAAAAACATAGAAAAAAAAACACTGGCTCAAATGAGAGAGAGAGAAAAAAAACATTTGAAAAAGTCATTAAGAGCCCTTAGAAGAATCCCTCTTTTTTTTTTTTTTTTTTTAACGGTTGTAGGTTTGCAGAGCAAGGACTAGGACGTGTTTAAAATAAAACAACTCTCTCCTACAGCCTTGGGTACACGAGGCATCATTTTCCAACAATAGCCTGGCCCTCTGGCCTCTCTTTGTCCTCCAAAATGCCTCTTTGTAAATCACAGGTGTTTGTGGGCAGAAAGAGCATCAGAGGGGAGTTCATTGTGAGCTCTTTCTTCCCCACTTGTTCTAAACCGGTTCAGAGAGCACTTCATGCCACACACCAAATCTCCATAAAAATCAAGAAACAAGAAGTTTTCTGTATGGCCGCCCAACAGCCGCACTATGACATTAGTTTCGACAGCTCTGTGACCCCGTATTGTCCCACCTTCATTCAACTAGTCTCTTTTTCTGTTGCTTTTTTAAAAAAAACCCTTTATTGGCATTTGGCATTTTTTATCTACTGTAAAATGAAAAGAAGGATGGCTTTTTTAAAGCACTCTGTGTGACAGTTAGAAAAGAAAAAGAAAGCTATCTGCAGTTACTGTAGTAATGGTTTAAAGAAGGGAGAAAAAAAGCACCTGCAAATCAAAGAAAGATGCCGTGGCTCCGTCGTCAGTCTTACCCCCTTCTCTTAAAGTTATTTCGTGGCCATTATGGAGTAGGCCTGGCAATGAATTTATGTGACAGCTATGAAGTTAGTATTAAAATTGTGAATACCGCCTAACAGTTTTCATGGCCTTACTATAAGATAGCCTCAATTTGCCACACAGTGGTGAATAGGGTAGGAAGGGAGGGGGGTGTCCAATGAATGGGAGGAGGGTGTGTGAATGGGAGGGCTTCCCGGGAGGGGCAGCACAGTAGTCGCCAGAGAGTGATTTATTTCTGAGCTTCCAGAAAGGAAAGTCCCAGAAGCCGCAGCCTGAAAAGCCCTTGAAGCGCTGGGGATAGGGGGTGTGGGCGGGTCCGGGGCGGGTGTCTTTACACATTTTGCCATTCCAATGCCAGTTCTAGAAGCAGGGATCAAGGCTGAGCTGTGGTAAACCCATTCCTCTAGTCTTCCCAGATCAACCATGAAATGCCAGCAGGAAGCAAATACGGGCATACTATTCCAGAACGGGAGAAAGGCAAAGAGGGCGGGTGTCAGCCTTGATCCACTTGGAGAGGGTTCGGAGAGAAGATGAAGCGTGCTGGCTGAGTTAGGAGAACTCTTCAGATGCGGGGTTGGGGTGGGGAGAGATTTGCAGTGGGCATTCAGGAAAAAATGAGAAGCGACTGCAAAGAGCAAGGGGGCGTGCCCGGGGCTCCCGGCCCCGCCCCAGGCCCCTCCCCCGACCTCTATTAGCATGCGGGCAGCGCTGGCCACGGGGCGGGGGCGGGAGCGGTGGACTCGCGGCGCTGGGAGCATTGTGGGCTGCGCTCGCCTCCACGGGGGACCATCTGCTCGCTGTCAATGCATCACCTGCTCGTCTGGGCCGTCGCCCGGGCAACCGGGGGCGCGGGGTGGGGGGAGATTAAGGAGCGTGTGTGTCTTGGTGTGGGTACTGGCGGCAGGGGCGGGGGCTGAGAGCAGCTCTGTCGTCTCTACCCTGGAACTGGTCAAGCCGGGTGGAGGGGGGGATGTGACCACCGGGAGCGATCGGCCTCTGCTGCACGCAGCCCAACTGCCCCTCCGCAGGGCCACCCCCGCCCCATGTGGCTGGACTTACAGAAGGCAAAAGCACAGTGTCTCTCTCTGGCAACCCACCTCCTAGGCGAGGAAACTAGACTCTCGACTTCCTCTTCTACCTGTCTGCCTGAAGCTGCAGAGGTTCTATCCTGTGCTCGCCTCAGCCTTCTCCAAGTGAGCTGGCCTCACAGGGTCCAACTCCTACAGGCACAACCGAGCGCGGTTCTGCGAGCCCCTCAGTCTCCAAGCAACCACAATGGGGCCAGCATCGAAAGTAGATCCCGCCCCGCCCCTGTCACCAAAGTCACAGTGGCCACGTCTCTCCTCAGATAGTCTCCCTACCTCCCAGCACCAAGCCCTGGACAGGCCTTCAGCTTAAGAATATGAGCGTCACCTGCTGATCTTTTGTCAAAGAGTTGGTTTTTCACAAAGGAGGTAGTTCTGGGGGTTAAAGGGGAATTTTTTTTTTTTTTTTTCCTGAAGTTCCCTACTAATCCAGGCCCCTCTCCCTAGAATCCCAAAAGGATAAAGGCACCGCGGCCAACAGCAGGGGGCAGAGCGATACTGGATGGGAAGAGTGCCCATTTCCCTCTGCCTCTGAGGCAGTTTCAAACTTCTTGAAAGTTTAGAAACTTTCAAGAAATTCTATTCCAGCTAATCAAGGATTTCGCTGTACCCACAAAGGCAGTTAACATCCGCCTGGGGATCCTATGCAGCTGAGCAGAAAAAGACCTACGAACCCTGTGTACATGGGCTGCAACCAAGCAGGACTAAGTTAGGTTTGTTTTTTATTAAGTTTCAAATTTGGGATGGCAGTGATTGGAGTTTTGAGACAGGGTTTCCTCCGTTTGGTAACATGTACTGGCCTCAAACTCACGAGCCCAGCGTAGCACTGACACACTGTGTAGCCTAGGCTATCCTAACTGAGCTGCCCCAGTTTGGGAATTACCCACACAGGAACCTACTGCCACCAGCTAGTTAAGATTTTGTTTATAGGTAGTGCCTAATAATTAATTTAAAATAATTTTTTAAAGTTATAAAGCCAGGAATGCCAGCACTATTTGAGAGGCAGAGGCAGGCGGATCTCTGAGTACAAGGCCAGCCTGGTCTACAGAGCTCCAGGACGGCCAGGGCTGCACAGAGAAACTCTATCTCCATAAACAAAAACAACCAAGAAAAAAAGTCAGCATGTGTGTGTGTATACATACATATGTAAGTGTGTGTATGTGTAGTAGGTATTGTTTCTGAGGGTTAAAAGTACTCTTAAAGCTGAAAGTAAGCATAAAGACCCATAACCATAATCCCAAATTTTAGAAGGATGAGGCAGAAGGATCTCTGAGTTCCGGGTCAGCCAAGGCTATGGACCAACAACAAAACAAAACAAAAAGCGAAGTTGGAGCATGAATGACTCAGGGTGGGTCCTCCCAGAAGCCCTTAGGTAAACTAATAAGCTATGGCATGAGTCAAGATGGCTTTGAACAATAATGGCACCACAGGGCTACCTCCCACTGCTCCAACCCAGAATGCAGTTCACTGAAATGAGTGACTATTAAGACCACATGGCTGTCCACATGTAGAAAAATGCAAACAGATCCATATTTATCACCCTGCACAAAGTTAAAGTCCGAGTGAATCAAAGACCTCAACATAAAACCAGACACACTAAATCTATTAGAAGAAAAAGTGAGGAAGAGCCTTGACCTCATTAGCACAGGAGACAACTTCCTGAATAGAATACCAACAGCACAGGCTCTAAGATCAACAATTAATAAATAGGACCTTATGAAACTGAAAAGCTTCTGTAAAGCAAAGACATTTGTCATCAGACAAAACAACAGCCTAGAGACTGGGAAAAGATCTTCACCAGCCCTACATCTGACAAAGGGCTAATATCCAGAATATATAAAGAACTGAAGAAGTTAAACACCAACAAACCAAGTAATCCAGTTAAAAAATGGGATACAGAGCTAAACAGAGAAGTCTCAACAGAGGAATATTGAATGGCAGAGAAACACTTAAAGAAATGCTCAACATCCTTAGTCATTTGGGAAAGACAAATCAATATGACCCTGAGATTTCACCTTACACCCATCAGAATGGCTAAGATCAAAAACTCAAGGGATGATACATGCTGGAGAGGATGTGGAGAAAGGGGAACCCTCCTACATTGCTGGTGGGAATGTAACTACGTACAACAACTTTGGAAATCAATCTGGCCCGCCCTTAGAAAATTAGGAATAATGTTACATCAAGATCCAGCTATACCATTCCTAGGCATATACCCAAAAGATGCCCCACCATTCAGTTAAGACATTTGCTCAACCATGTTCATAGCAGCTCTATTCGTAATAGCCAGAATCTGGAAACAACCTAGATGTCCCTCATTTGAGGAATGGATACAGAAAGTGTGGTACATTTACACAATGGAATATTACTCAACTATTAAAAACAATGAAAACATGAAATTTGCAGGCCAATAGTGGAAACTAGAAAAGATCATCCTGAGTGAAGTAACACAGAAGCAGAAAGACACATATGATATATACTCACTTATAAAAGTGGACATTAGCCATATAATATAGGATAAACATACTAAAATCTATAGCCCTAAAGAAGCTAAACAACAAGGAGAACCCTAGGAAAGACCCTTAATGCTCCTTTAGAAGGGTAAACAGGATAGACATCAGAAGTAGAAGACAATGAACAGAACAGGAGCTTTCCACAGAGGACCTCTGAAAGACTCTACCCACCAGGGTATAGAAGAAGATACTGAGACTCATAGCCAAACTTTGGGCAGAGTACCAGAATCCTTATGGAAGAAGAGGGAGATGGAAAGACCTGGAGGGGACATGAACTCCACAAGGAGAACAACAGAGCCAAAATACTTGGGCCCAGGGGGCACCTGCAGAGACCAATACTTCAACTAAGGACCATGAATGGAAAGGACCTAGACCCCCTGTTCAGAGGAAGCCAGTTGACTGCTCAGTTTCCTAGTGGGTTCCCTAGTAAGGAGTACAGGGTCTGTCTCTGAAGTGAACTCAGTGGCAGGCTCTTTGATTACCTCCCCCCAGCAGGTGCAGCCTTGCCAGGCCACAGAGGAAGATGATGCCACCAGCCTTGATGAGACCTGGCTAAAGTCAGATGGAAGGGGAAGAGGTGCTCCTCTATCAGGGGCTTAGGGAAAGGGCACAGGGGGAGAAGAGGGAGGGTGGGTGGAACTAGGTGGAGATGGGGGAGGGGACTGCAGCGGGGATACAAAGTGAATAAATTGTAATAAATATATAAATAAAATTAATAAAAGACCAGGTGCCAACCACAGGAGATAAATTTTCAATGTTAGAATACCGATACAGCTACAAAGTGGACATGGCATCCCAGTAAACCAGGACCCTGAAGCTACAAAATCTGAGGTAAAGACAATCACAATACAAGCATTGTTCTGCTTCTGCAATTTTTTGTTTTCTTGGGGCATTGTCTCACTCTGTAGCCCAAGCTGGCCTCACATTCCCAGGTATCCTCCTCTTCCTGCCTTCCAAGTGCTGGAACTAAGGGGTTAGCTACAGTGCGGATATGGTAACCCTGACGCACAACTTCTGCGTCCACAGTCATCAGAGTAGAATGTATTAACTAATAGCATGCACACAGGTAACTGCAGGGTAATAGGTATGTTGATGAGCTTGACTGTCGTCATGATTTTTCAAAAATAGATTTTTAAAAACACATGGCATGCGATTGGCCAGGTAAATGTATTACCGCTGAGATGCATCTCCAGTTCTTGCATTTGCAAAATTATTTTTTGATACTTTTATGAGTACTGTATTTATGTCATCTCCCCCTCCAGTTCTCCCCGTGTACCCCTCCCTCTTAAGTTAATGACTTCCTTTTCTAAAATTATTCGTGCTCATATATAATGTACATAAATGTATGTGTGTATTTACACATGAACTACTGAGTCCATTTAGTGTTGTTCTCATGTACATGTGTTTAGGGCTGACCACTTTCATTTGGATAGCTGCTCAAGAGGGCTTATCCCTGGAAAAAAACTAATTATTTCTTAACAGCCATGAATTGCCTGTAGCTCTTCTACAATCTAGGCATAGGGATTGGAAAATTTCCCCTATCCCCTAGTTGGCATGTCAACTGGGATCATTATCCTTAGGCAAGCACATTGTTGAGATTTCATGGGTGTGACATGTCTGTCATGTCTACAGGACACTAACTTAGCTGGTGTCCTGATCCTCTGACTCTTAGGTTCTTTCCACATCACCTTCCATAATGTTGAGGTGCGGGTGACATGTTGAAACCATACCAACTGGGGATGGACACCTCAACTCATTTATTCACTGCTCTTGGTTCAGTTGTGAATCTCTGCAATAGCCTCCAATAGCTGCAAAAAGCTCATTGATGAGGGTAGGAGCTACACCTATCTGTGCAGTTTTTCCCTTGGTCTTGGGATTCCTCACTTTCCTTAATTACTAAACAAAATTTAACTTCTGACTCTAGTCTGAATTTGCCTCAGCAGATTTTCATCTGCTGACAACCCCATTGAGGGATCAGCTATGGACTGCAAGGTGAAATCTGGACTTGCTGAAAGCTGAAGTAAACCAGTTCAGCTGATGTGATGGCTCCCTATCTCTTCAACTGGGTCTCTAATTAGATGGTGCCCTGTTGCCTAGCCTTTAACCAGCCTTTCAGCCTTCCTGGGTCCTCAATATCTCTACCTGAATGTCAGCCTGAAGAAATTACAAATGAGAGAGATTCATCGTCTTTTATCCTACCTTACAAACTGAGATGCTAAGTTAAAAGGGGGCTCCCTGATTCTAGGTATTATCTTGGGGACCTGCATAGCTGGAGCAGGAACTGATATTGCAGCAGAAATACAAAGTACAAAGCCAGAATTATAACAGCTTAAAGGCAGGTATTGATAAAGATATTCAATGCCTTGAGAACTCAATCACCCATTTAGAAAGAATATTGATTCCCTGGCAGAAGTAGCAGAACAGAGGATCTGTTGGATCTGCTTGATCTGTTGTCTTTATAGCAGGGTGGGCTGTGTGCGGCCCTTAGAGAGAAATGTTGTTTTTTATGTAAACCACTCAGGAATGATTAGGAAATCCTCAGAAAAAATAAAAAATAAAAAGCCTGGAGAGACACTGGAAAGAGAGGATTCCAGAGGATGGTTTAAATCCTGGTATAATAGTCTGCCTTGGCCAAGGTTAGAGAAAACCTGGCTAACCGTGAAAAAGAGTACAAAGCAAGCCAAAGCTGGTTTGAATCTTGGTTTAGTGCTTCCCCTTGGTTTACTACTTTGTTATCTGCCTTCACAGAACCCTTGTTGATATTGTTACTGATGCTTACCCTTGGCCCCTGCATACTGAATAGTTTGATTGCCTTTGTTAGACAGAGGTTGGGAACTATTCAGTTAACGGTGATGAGGTCCCAATATTAACCACTCAATACTGAAGAGTCGAGCCTCTAAGGACTCCAAGATTGGCCCTCATAGTTACAAGTAGAAGGGGGAATGAGAGGGTTAAATTAGCAGAACTAACTCTATGTTGTTTCTCAGACTCCATCCAAGATTAGCTTGTCCCTGGAGTGCCTTGGTTCCTACCCTTAAGATCTGAGAAAAAATGCACAGAATGTTCTCAGCAGCTTGCAGCTAGACAGCAACTGAGGCACACTGATAAAAATGGGGTCACTTAAGAAAACATAAGTTGTTCCCAGGGTGGCAGTGCTCCTCTTGGCAAGCTGTTCCTTTCTGCGGTTTGGCCAGGTGCTGCTAACCAACTAGGTCAAAGTGCATTTTATTCTATTACCTTTTGTCCAGTCATGTAACACTAAGGCTTGGAAGCCCCTGCTTGTGGTTTTTCCCTTTAAAAACCCTGTTCCCTTAGAGCTGGGAGCCTGCTCTCCCATTGCAATCCAAGCTTGAGCTTAAATAAAGACCCTTGTATGTTTTGTATTGGACTTATGTTCCTGGTGGTCTCTTGGGGGTCTCATGATCTAGACATAACTAACACCTTGAGTTTCTAAGATAGTTCCTTCCTCTTGTGCCTCAGGCTGGTTTTGGACTCTCTAAGCCCGTGTTAGCCTTGAGGCAAATAATCCCTGCCTCTGCCTGATGGGTGCTCGAATTACAAATATTCCATTGCTTTATACATTATCTTTATGGAGTTTGCATTTGTCAAATATACCTTAATACCTCTGAAGCAGAGTTTTTTTTTTTAAATAACAATCTAAATAGAATTCCAGGATGTACAAATTTAAGAATCAGAGTGTCAGCTGGTGGTGGGACACACCTTTAATTCCAGCACTTGGGAAGCAGAGGCAGGCAGATTTATGTGAGTTTGAGGCCAGCCTGGTCTATAAAGTGAGTTCCAGGACAGTCAAGGCTACACAGAGAAACCCTGTCTCAAAAAAAAAAAAAGAAAGAAAGAAAGAAAAAAAGAAAGAAAGAAAGAAAGAAAGAAAGAAAGAAAGAAAGAAAGAAGAAAGAAAAAAGAAGAAAGGAATCTGAGCAACGAGTGAGCAATTCATTGTGAGCAAAACACACCAATCATTAGTCAAGAAAGTGCCCTCACAGACATGGCCATAGGCTAATCTGGTGGAAGCAATTTCTCAACTCATGTTCCCCTCTTCCCAGATGACAAAATTAACCCGCCCAGACAAACATACTAGCTGAAGCAGAATAGCACATAATGCCTTGTCCACTACCCACAGCCTCATCAAATAGTCACTGCTGGGCCGCCAGTGTGTCCCTTGGAACACTGAATGCCAGGCCGTGGGCAGTGAGTCCTCATCTATGTTAAGAGACTTGATAGAGTGAATTTGGATGGAAAGAAGTCAAAACAGACAGTGCTACTGAAATTGCCCAAGAACAAAAGGAAAAAGACTGAGTAGAGATCAACAATGTTATTATGAGATGGAAAACAAAGGGATTTTGAAGCTAGAGTGAGATATATATATATATATATATATATATATATATATATATATATATATACACATTGTATATATACATATATGTTTATACATCTGTACATATGTGTATACTTATGTACATATCTGCTTCAAGGTAATTTTGCCTCCATTTAAGTTTAGACATGGTAAAATGATTGACATACGTAACAGGCTTAGCCACTGGAACTCTGAACACTGTAAAATGACTGTTAAAAAATGACAAACATAACACACATAGTCATGGTGTTTCATCATGTGTCATTGGGATTCTTACCATGACCAACATACTTCAACATTTGCAAAAAGTTATGAAAAATGTGAAATTTCTTTGCAATCTGTCCTAGTACACATTTTAAGCTACTAAGATGGACAAATAAAAGATAAATACAGAAAAGGGAACTTTACTGCTGGTTGATGATCAGTGTCAGCATGACTCTTTTGAGAGTCTTTAAAATGTGAACACTCAAGAGAATTTCTTAAAAGTCATAAGTCATAAAATTCATCTGTATTCACTTACAATTAGATGTGGGTGCTATTTTTTATGTGAACTTGACATAAGCTAGAGTTATCTGAAAGGAGGAAACTTAACTGAGAAAATGCCTCCACGAGATCCATCTGTAGGCCATTTTCTTAGTGGTTAATTGAGAAGGGCCCAGCCCATAGTGAGTGGTGCTAGCCCTGGGCTGGTGGTCCTGGGTTCTATGAACAGAGATGATGCACTAACAGAGGGCCATGCATGGAGAGGGAATAGACCCCCTGCTCAGAGCTCAGTTGACTGCTCTTGATCCATCGCCCCTGGTGATGCAGTCTTGCCAGACCATGCAGAACGAGGATCCAGGCAGTCCTGATAAGACTTAACAAGCTAGTGGCAGATGGCAATAGTGGAGAACTCCCCTTTCAGTGGACTAGGGGAAGTGGATGAGGGAAAGAGGGAGGGTGAGACTGGGGGAGTTGAGGGAGGGAGCTTCAGTCGGGATATATAATGAATAAGTTGTGAAGAAAAAATAAAAATTAAAAAAAAAGCAGTCTGAGGAAGCCATGGAGAGCAAGCCAATAAGCAGCACTTCTTCAGGGCCTCTCTGTCAGCTCAGGCCTCCACCTTCCCGCCCTGTTTGAGTTTCTGTCCTGACTCCCTAATGATGAAAGTAATGTGGAAGCATAAGCCAAATAAACCCTTTCCTTCCCAAGTTGCTTCAGTCATGGTGTTTCATCACAGCAATGATGACTCTAAGACAATATGTTTGCCCATCTTAAGTCCTTCGTGGGCAGAAGGTTGTGGTTTAAGGAATCTGTAAGACTTCTGGAATGAGCCAAAGACAGGTATATTTGCACAAATAAGATGATGGAAGAGAGGCATCAAAGGGAACTATGAAGCCAGAGAAATTCTCATAAGATCACCAGCATTACATCAAAGCAGAAGCTATCCATATTAATCAGATAGGAATCAGTGCCACCTTACTGCAAGAACATTCTCTAATTAAAAGGGGAGGGGCACTGTGCTATACATATTAGTGTAATTGCCACCAGTAATAGTGGGTGCCAGCAGCTCTCCAGGGCTAGAGAGAACACAGATCCCTAAAGGTGACACTTAGCAGAAGGTTACACTTATATCAAACCAAACGATCCTTCAGATAACAGGGAAATAGCAGAGCATTCAATGAATGCTCCTGTCTTTCAACAGTAAGAAAGGTCCAGGAAGCTGGGCACAGTGGTGCATGCCTGTAATCCAAGCACATGGGGAGGCAGGCGGATCTCTCTGAGTTCAAGACCAGCCTGGGCTACAAAGCAATTCCAGAAAGGCCAAGGTTACACAGAGAAACCCTGTCTCAAAACACACACACACACACACACACACACACACACACACACACACCACAAGAAAAAGAAAGGTTCAGAAAAGAAACATCAGTTGGGTCTCCATCGGAGGCAGGCATTTGTTGGGCACTTTGTGCAGAGCATGTCATTTAATCCTTACTTCAAACCTGAGGGGGAAAATATCGCTGTGACATTTCAAAGATGAGGTTGTCCCAAAGCTGGGTTTACTAACCAAGGTGAAGTACCTTGCAGTTGGCAAAATTGTAAGACTATATCTAGAATGCTTAGAGAATCATCCATGAGAGAAAGGTATCCTGGGAGAATGCAGGATTTTGGAGCTCCTATTTGGGAAAATTGATAGTAACTGTACTTAGCAAATGGGCTTTAGGAGGAGTTATTGAAGAAGATCAATGTTGAAGGACACACAATGGAAACAAAATAAAGTGTCTCCTTACTCTGTCCTGAGGCTGTCATAACAGTGTCCCCTCTCCTTCTGCCCCAGAAGAAACAATCAAGGAGGGACAGCTTCTACTCTAAAAGGGTAAAAGAGAGACCATGTCTTAGCTGGGCATAATGGCTCCCACTTGTAATTCCAGTGCTCTGGAGGCTGAGTCAGGACTGGCATGAGTTCAAGATGAGCCTGTCTCAAAAAAAAATAATAATAATTCATTTTTCATGAGTCAGAAAGACTTCAAATGTAGATATCCAGAATGTGGAGGAGCTGTGATTAGGTAATTGTCTGATGTTGCTTGCCTACAGTATAAAATCTAAATCCTTACAGGTTATACACAGCCACCTGCAACCACACACACACGAAAGAGAGAGAAAAAGAATAAATAAGCAAATTCTTTGAAAATATGTCAGATCAGAGACAATAATACAATTATAACAAAACACAAGCTCCTTAAAATATCCCTAGACAAATCGGAAAGCTACAACCAGGAACTGAAAATAGAATTATGTCAACCTCAGGCGGACAGTACTAAACTGTCTCTGGGGCTAGCTGAGATACTTTCATCTCACAGACTCTGTTCTAGCCCTCCGTTTGTTATGTACTCATTCATTTCATTTACTTTGTATTTTTCCAGAAACTGCCATTACCTATAAACTCATCTGCCCCCCATGCACTGCAGATTTCTTTAGGGCAGCATAACACTAACAGGCAAACAGCCTACATGCCAGAGGCCCAGCACCTGTTTCAAGCCCTGGCTCAGCCACTTACCAACTGCGTGGCCTTGTATAAATCATCTGGCCTTTCTGCTAGCTTCCTCACCTGGAAAATGGTATTAATCGTTTAAAATTCCTGGGTGATTTTGTAACTTTAATAGTATGAATTATCTATTAAAATTGTATCTACAGAGGCTAGAGAGGTTACTTAGTTGTTAGAACACACCTTCTCTCCCAGAGGACACACATTGGTCTCCAGGATCTCTGCTGATCAGCTCACAACTGCCTATCACTCCAGCTTCAGGGCATCACAGGCTTCCTTCCCCCGTTTTGGAGCCTGAATGACTCATATTGCTCACTTGAACTTATGTGGTATTAAGATAACATAGAAAGCTTGAGATCATAGTAATATATGCTTGCTTCTTATAGCTCATGTTACCACACCAGATATAAAAAAATCTTAAGGTATCTTTCTGGGGGTAAAAGAGACATCCCTATGTCAGGATTCTTGGTAAATAAGCCTCTAGCATCAACTAAACAAACTAACAAACAAAAAGTACAGCCAGCTGAGGTCATAGAACTTCTCTATGGAGAACAAAGTTCTAAGTCACCAGCTAGTGAAATCAGTATTCTTTTAGGGCATTATATTGTGGGATAGTTTCTGAACGGTGATTGTTAATAAAAGGAAGAAGGAAATTGGAAATATAAAGCAGTTGGATGAGCACTGGCAAGAAGACATGCATAAGTACGAATGGAGGATGGAGGATGTATTTGGAGGAAAGTACTAAACTGTCTGTTTTCTCTGTGCAGCATGTTGAAAACTAGTGATACTCGTGGAGTTGTCAACCTTGTAGCAACCAGAGGAAGAGGTGACAACGAGTTTAGGTTTTGGATCCATCTGAGACACTAAAAACATCTAAGTTGAAATATTATCAGTGGACTTGGAGAGGGGCATGGCAGGAGATGAGGGAGGAAAGGTAGGGTTGGGAGGGAATGAGGGAGGGGGTTACAGCTGGGATACAAAGTGAATAAACTGTAATTAAAATAAAAAATTAAAATTAAAAAAGAAAACAAAAAGAAATTTTGACTACATAGTACCTATATAGGGCTAGAATCTTATCCTGCTTTATGAGAAAATAGTTGTGAGCCATCTGCTTATTTTCTATAACGTTCTCTATAGAGGAAGACATTTTAAATGCTCATATCCGCAACCATTTTGTGATGGAAATAATAAAGGTTTTTACTGAATTTAAAAAAAAGGAAAACCTCCTGGGTGACATGATGCCTGCCTCATGCTTGGCAGTGTAATGCTGTGTTTGCAATGTCCTCTCACGCTGGACTTCTTCAAATCATAGTAAGAGCACCTTTTACTCCTTTCTTGTGTATGTGTGTGTACATGTGTGCGTGAGAGCGTGGAAGCCAGAAGTCAGCTCTGGGTACACATGTGTATTGTATGTGTATGTGTGTTCTTGTATATGCTTGTGCATGTACCTGTGAGGAGGCCAGGGATTGATATTAAGGGACTTGCTCAGTTGTTCTTCACCTTACTATTTTGGACTTCCCTCCTCATGTGGGACATGATGCTCCGCTCATACAGTGTTTGTCCCTAGAGAGTCGGGAGTGGGGGACACAGAATAAATCTGTTAAGTGTCCTGCTCCTTCTGAAATTGAGACTCCCAAGGATGAATCACTAGAAATTACTCAAATCCACTGCTTTCAAATTAATGATAATAATAATAAATTTTAGCCCCTGAGCCAAGCTTCAACACCTCCAGACAGCCTTGAGAATGTATTCCACACAAATGAAAGAGCATCTTTGAGTGAAATACAAATGCTGGAACCAAAGGAAAACAACCAGTAGTTGCTGTGAGCTTTCCAAGTCTGAGGCAGCTCAGCAGGGACTGAAGCAGAGTGAGTGCGGACTACTGTCCTGCCGGGCTCTTCTGTCCTTAATGGTACTCTTATTTTAGCCTGACCTCCCATTTTGAGCTGGCTTGCAGAGTCACTCCCACGTGTGGATACAAAACATCTTACCAGAGAGAGGCTCTCCTCCCCTCCCACACACGTGAGAGCATTCCCTCACCTTTATCATCTCCGATCCTTAGACTTGCTGAACCCATGGAGTTCTGTGATAAAGATCTAATTTTATGTCCCTCTGCAGCAATCATTTCATTCAGGAACAATGATGGAATTATAGTATCACTATGTCTCCCTGGGTACATTTCTTCTTGCAATGTGGACTCCAGAAAAATTAGACCACAGACATTCCAGAACAGAAAATGGTAATGCAAAATCAATATGCTTGTATTCTGCCTCTTTAGTGGCTACAGCCAGATTCTGTGCCATCCTTAATCCCAGTCACTGCAACCCTCTTTTATATCCTGTCCGTATACATCAGGTCCAGCCCTCGTTTTACTAAAGCATCTTGTGTTGTTGGGTGTCCCCAAGTTAATCAAGAAAATACATTATACTGCTATACTACAGGAAGCCTCTCATTATCAACCTTTTCCCATGAAGCCCAGGGGGATGGTTGGCCTAACTCTCAAAAGGCTCACAGGCAAATTTCTACCACCTTAAACTCACAAGAGAATAAATTGGGGTAAAATGGGAGCACGCTGGCAAGGACAATCTTATCTATTAAAGAATATCTTCCTCCATACTCATCAGGTTGTATATTTTACTGGGTCCAGCTTTTTAACTGTAATTCAGATCTCAAAGAGACTTAAAGAAAATACATGAACACTGGGGAGACAGTTCAGCCATAAAGGGCTTGCAACATAAAGCATAAGGATCTGAGTTCCATACTCAACACCCACATAAAAAACACCTAAAATCCCAGCACCCAGAAGAAGGAAACCAGCGGAAATACTGGGGTTTGCTGGCCAGTCATTCTAGCTAAAGCAGTGAGCTCCAGGTCGGATGAGAGAACCTGGACCAAAAAAGTAAGGTGAAGAACAACTGAGCAAGTCCCTTAATATCAACCCCCGACCTCCTCACAGGTACATGCACAAGCATATACAAGAACACACATACACATACAATACACATGTGCACACAAAGCTGAACAACACCCAGAGCTGACTTCTGGCTTCCACGCTCTCACGCACACATGTACACACACATACACAAAAAAGGAGTAAAAGGTGCTCTTATTATGATTTTACATTGGATTCCCTAATTGCTGGAAAGTCTAAGCAAAACAAGACAAATTGTATATGTTTATTATGTGGTTAAAGCTTATATCTTATATAGTACAAAATCATCTAATAGCTATAATATATATTAATGTCATTTATAATAGCCATATGATATAATTACACATAATAAAATTATTTTTTATTTTATTTTTATATTATTATTAGTTACATTTTATTAACTCTGTATCCCAGCTGTATCCTGCTCCCTCATTCCCTCCCAATCCCACCTTCCCTCCCTCATCTCCTCCCTGCCCCTTTCCAAGTCCATTGCTTGGGGAGGACCTCCTCCCCTTTTATTTGACCCTGTTTTATCAGGTATCATCAGGACTGGCTGCAAAGTCCTCCTCTGTGGCCTAGCAGGACTGCTCCTCCCTTGGTGGGTGGGGAGGTCAAAGAGCCTGCCATTGAGTTCCTGTCAGAAATAGTCCCTGTTCCCCTTACTATGGGAAACCAATTGGTTACTGAGCTACCACGGGCTACATCTGAACAGAGGTTCTAGGTTATATCCATACATGGACCTTGGTGGAGTGTCAGTCTCAGAAAAGACCCCTGTGCCCAGATAAATTTGGTCCTTGTGGAGCTCCTATCCTTTCCACATCATATTAACTCCCCTTCTTTCATATGATTCCCTGTACTCTGCCAAAGGTTTGGTCATGAGTCTTAGTATCTGCTTTGATACACTGCTACATAATAAAATTATATGTGACATTTAATACACATGCATATCCTTGTGTGTATATGAGGATAAAGTGATGTATAATAAAGCATAGTTGCACTATAAAAAACAACCTTTAACCCTCAATTAAAACCATAGAATACTTCATGTTGACTCTCTCCATTGCTCAGTCCTTCTTCCCTTCCAGCACTTCTGCACAATCTGGAGAGACAGAAAGTGTGTTCATTTACTTCAAAGGGCCTCTGACCTATCATCTCACCTTGAAATCTACAGGTGGGAATAAGGTCAAGTGGAGACATTTCCTTGGGCCGTGTGTTGGCTAATGAAGTAGCATCCTTGGTAAGGACTTACCCAGTAAATTTGTTTACTTTTGAAGAGGCTGGACAGTGTCACGAGGACACAGCTCTAAGGTCATTTCTGTGGGAAAGCTGAATGTTCTCCTCCAGCACTTAGTCAGGTTTGCCAAGCTGAAGCCCTGGAGGGTAAGCAGACAGGCTGTTCAGACAACAGTTAAGGAGTAAAGAGGATATCTAGGAGTACTCCTAGGGGACCTTGGCCCCTATTTAAACAAAGATCCTCCTGGGGGGGTTGGTAATTTGATTCTCGCCCTCCCATAGATTTCCCATGTTTTCTTTTCAGTTTAGGGAAAATGGTCCATGTCACATGCCCTTTGATGAAACCTTGGGCATTTGTAAGGACACAGACACTGGGCTGGGAATGAACTGTTTGATAATAGGTTCGTGAGCACCAGTACCCCATCTGTCCGGCATCCATTTCCCCCCATTTAGGTGAGGATCTAGTGACATGTTGGGGGGGACCCTCCACCCTTGTGAGTTCCCATTTTATGGAATTTGCTGACAGAATTTGCAATCCTTTAATGAATATTTAATGAGTAATAAATGTGCACTAGACATACCAGTGTTCTGGGTACCAAGACCTGCTATGAGGCATGTGATCTGGCCTGGTGACTGGGTGAGAAGAAGTCCTGCAGCTGCAGGCAGGCCAATTGGAGTCAGGTTATTTCCATGGACCCTAATAACTGAAGTGTGAAGTTTTATGAGGTCAAAGCCACAGGAAGAAGAACAGAGAAAGAAAAAGAGGGAAACAGGAAAGGAGGGAGAGGGGAAGAGAAGAGGGGAAGAAAAGGGAAGGGAAGGGAGGAAGGGAGCCATGTCTACCAAATGTGCCTCTAGATTTCAGTTTTATGAACAAATACCTCCCCCTTAGGATTATATGAGATTATTTGCCTCTTACAATGGAAAAAAATTCTGATTAATAAAACTAGCTTCATGATTATTAGGCTCTCTTTCAACCAAAATAAAATAGTATTCCACCCTGAGATGGAGGAATAGAATCTTTTTCTGAAGATGGAGTGTGACTCCTCTCTGGACCCAGAGGACTCTAGGAAGGAAACTAAGATTGAGAACCAAACCCATTTGCACTGAATTTATTGACAGATACACAATTCTTGGATGAATAGTTAATAATTAAATGCAGCTTATATAGGGTAGTGTTCTGCACACTGAGACATTGTCATGAGTGAGGGTCCGTGTCCACTCTTGAAGTGGACTTGCATTCCAGCAGAGAAAACCAGAGCACATGTATTCTGTGGCATGGAAGTGAGGCCATGCCCTTTCCAGTAAAGGCTTTCCTGAAAGGCAAAGCGTTAATGGAAAGGCCCGGGTGAGAGCACACAAGACAGTATGGGTAGAGACAGGCGACAAGGAGATGAGGCTGAGCTGGGAAGGGGGTCAGATCTCACAGGGCCACACAGCCTTTGCAGCAACCTTAGCTCTCACTCTGCGAGGGCTCCACTGGAGGAGTCTGGGAATGGGGAATGATACAATTTGGCTTCAGTTCTCCACTTTAAAGTATTGTTCATTCATCTGTGTGGTATTTGGGCAGGGCACAGACAGAACCTGAAAGATGTTTTTCCTAGGAAAAACTCTACCAAAGCCTTTCAGTGGAAATAATATTAAACCTAAATCCAAATAACCTGTCCTAAGTCTATCATAAATACTTCAGTGCGAGGAGCCGGGCACTGACAAACTGTTCCCAAATACACGTGTGGAGAGGGCATTCAACACAATTCTTTACAAATCAAGTTGGGTTTCTCATAGTTCCAGACCACCCGGTACCACCTGTACCACCCAAGAACTACTTGGCAGTGTCTGAAGAGGCTTTCTGTTGTCTCCACAGGTGGAGTGTCTGTGACGCTGCCATCTAGTGTGTGGAGGCCAGAGATGCATAGGACAGACCCCCCTTCACAGGCCACCACACAGAGACAACAAAGACTTACCCAACTCAAATGCCAGCAGTGCTGAGGCTAAAATGCTCTAGTCTGGACTCACAACACTCATTGTTCTCAGATTTTCTGTCCACAACTCTTAAACCTACAGTCCATACAAAACCAGGAAAATATACCCTGAGTTTGGTCAACTTTCTCTTGGGCTGATATTTGTAAAAGCCAAATATTATGCTTGCTGTTTCACATTTAAGAACAACTCAAAGAAAAACAAGCAGTAGTCTATGCTCTCAAATCACGGGAGACCATTAGGGAAGAGCATGGCGGATAATGTTTCTGAGTTTGCAATAGGAAAGCTTAAATTTAAATATATACGTGACAGTGCCATTCCAAAACTACCAGGTATAGACTGTGCTTTGGGGAAGAAAATGCCTTTGAAAACCCAACTGGCTGTATAATTAAGTGATAATGAGTGCAGAGCTGTGCTTTGTATTCCATTCCAGCACAGTGGACTTGAATCTGAGCTTGAAATGCTAAATCCTTCAGTGCCCTGGCCCCTCATCAGTGAAGTGCAAATCAAGGCCTTTGACTGCTGCTGAAGGCGGTTCAAAAAAAATAAATAAATAAAGCTGTGAACTGCAAACATGCTGTTTTCAAACTGCCAACTGTCCAGCGGTGGGCTGAGCCATGCGTACAAACTGCAGCGGCGGGCGAGTGTGCATACAAACTGCATTTAGTGAAAAAGTGTTTCAGTGGGGTGAGAAAGTGAGGTTAGTGAGTAAAGCTTCATGCGGAACAGAATGGTCATTTGTTTTAGAGGATATTAATTTTCACTTCATATGAAAAAATAGAAATATTCTCCAGATTTTCAGTTCACTGATAATTCCACTCACAGAAAAACTAAATAACATTTTGTTTTTGTGCTGTAGTTAAGGTTATTCAAAAGATGTAGAAAAGTGTATGTGTGTGCTTGTTGTGTGTTGTATGTTCTGTGTTGTGTGTGTTGCATGTGTGTGTGTATGTATGTGGTATGTTCTGTCTTGTATGTTCTGTGTTGTGTGTGTAGCATGTGTGTGTGTTGTGTGCTGTGTGTGTGGCATATTTGAGTGTGTGTGGTGTGTGTATATGTTAGACTGAGCTTTTTCTGAGCTCTATCAGGAATATAGAAAGCACAGCATCTTGTTTTAACAAAGGTTGTGGAAACTTTTTTAAACTCATTGCACCAGGAGCTGAAGAGCTGGCTTGGTAATTAGAGCACTCTTTGCTTTGTGTAGGACCCAAGTTTGGTTCCTAGCACCCACATGATGACTCACAGCCACCTCTAACTCCAGTTCTCGATGATCTATGTTTTCTTCTGATCTCTGCAGGCATCAGGCACAAACATGGTGCACATACATACATCAGACAAAACATTCATACACATAAAATAAATAAATTTAAAAATCTAAACTGCAACATTACTTTTAAAAAATCATTACACCAAAATCATAGTAGAAAATGCAAGAAATCTGTAAGCTAATGAGCTATTTAACACTTTACCATCCTGAAAAAGTGTATAATGCAATCAAGCCATGCTTATCCAGTCATTCAAAAAGACATTCTTCTGTTATGCTTTTAGATTTGTGTTTTAAGAAAAATAATAAAGCTAAGAAAAAACATTTTTTTATTTTATAAAAACTGATTTCTCTTCAAAGGACTAAAACAGAAAAAGTCAGTGGAAATGCCACAGACAGTAGGATAAAGGTCCAAGTTCACACAGAATTTTATAAACAGCCTCAGCCATCTGGAGAAAACCAGGGCTAAGCAAAAGGAGATGGACAAAAAAGGGGGCTGGCTTGACTAGCCTGGCCCTGCCGGGTATGCTTGAGGGCACAGGCTTTTGCCCAGCACAGGCCTGTCAAACCTGGTTGATGACATGGTAAGGGGGCAGCTGAAGGACACATGGACATCCAAGCCTGTCTGTAGACAGTGCTTGACTTACAATGGCTTAGCTTAAGTCTGCTGTTGTTTGACTTTATAATGGAGTAAAGGTGATATACACTCAGATGAACCCATAGTTTGCCATTTTGAATTTTGATCTTCTCTCACACAGTTGATATAGCATATGAGTCTGTTATGGTTTGTACATGTAGTGTCTCATGTGTAAAGAGTTTTGTGTACAGATAGTGTAACTGAGAGGGGACTGAATCATAGGGAATTAATAGATAGAAGGAAATGGAGGCGAGGCCCATTAGGAGAAAGTAGGTCATGGTCTTTGAAGAGTGTGCCTTGTCCCTGTGCTCATCTTCTCTCCTCCCCCTATGCTTTCCAGTCATCGTCATGAGAGCCGCAATCTCAGCGGCACACTCCTGCAACATAGATCTTCTGTCTCATCACAAGCCCAGCAGCAGCAGAGTCAAGCAAAATGTTTATAATTCTATCTTTTCATCTTTTAAAATCAGCACAAATCAAAAAACAAAAAGGAGAACAATAATAATCAAAGGATAGTAGAAGCACTGTAATAATATTGAAGGCCAACAGAAGCTACAGAATAAAAAAAAAAAAAAAAAGATAAAACATGTTAGCATGGACTCCAAGCCATGAACTAGGCAGACTAGTCCACTGCTGTGTCACGATTCAAGCAACAAAATCTGTGACAAACAACAGATTCTCCTCAGGCCCTCTTACCTAGAAAAAGTTTACTAAAAGGTACTAGGTAATGTGAATGTTGTTTTTATTTCCTCACATGAGGGGGTGAGATGAGAGCCATTCTCAAGCTTGTCTAGCTCTCTGAACTCTCCCTGACTGGTACAACTCAGCTGTTCTGGTCTAAATGCTGCTCCAAGCTGACTGATTCAAACTGGCTTCTCTTAGCTTCTGAATAAATTGCTCTGCCTGGCCTCAAACTAATTCAGGCAATAATGTTTTAGTCTTCTGGCTCCTTCTCGTTCTCTGGCTCATTTGTCATCACTTGTGTCTAGCCTGTTCTCTCTGCAACCTGTCTCAGTAAAACTGTCCTGGTTTAAAAAAGAAACAAACTCTTGGTAAGAACTCTGTAAAAAAAAATTCTCTCTCTCTCTCTCTCTCTCTCTCTCTCTCTCTGTCTGTCTCTCTCTCTCCCTGCTCTTAAGTAGCCTCTCTCTCCTTCCTGTTCTCCTGAGAGTTGGGCATATCCTATCTCTGACTCATTCTGTCAAAATCTTCTCTGATTTGTCACTGTGTTTGTCCCTCAATTAGATGTCACTTTCAAACATGGTTGCTTCCTTCTATAAACTAACCTTACCTTCATTGTTTGAGATTAAAAGTGTGTACTAAGGGCCTGTCTGTGTTCCAGCCAGGATCATACAGACCTAGGTCTTTGGATGTGATCCCTTACCAAAGCAGCCATGTTGCTGGATTTGACAGGATCTCCAACCATCCCTTGGGTTTTCTCGTGAAACATCACTGTCACGATACTCAACATCCATCTTCTGTAATGCCAGATAACAAACTTATCCGGGAGACGTGGACACCATTGTCCCCACCATGCCCACAACACTGATACCAGCCCCCCAAACACGCTGCCTGACAGCGACTCACATCTCTACTTGTCGGGTGGTGTCTCATGGGGGGTTACCCTATTAATAGAAGCCACATCACACTTCTGCATGTGCCACATATCCGCATACGCCACACATCTGGATGCCTCCTATTCCCATCTCTACAATAGGAGGATTATTTAAATAATTCACTCAGGATTGTTTGGATACTGAAAGTGAAAGTCTAGATTTGAACCCAAGTCCCTTCTGAAATCCAAACTCTGCAGTTCAGTTCTTGGGTTAAACACTTTGTTCTCTGTCCTAAACCACCAGGCTCACTGTTCGAGATAGATCATGCTATGTACTAAGCCAGTGATAGTTTAATTCCATATCACTGGATATGATTTACATTTCTCAGTGGCCCCACCACTGACAAATTATAGAAAGTCAAGCAACTTTCTTAGCCCTAGAATTTTGTTTCCATATTCACAGAGTAGGAATGGCTTGTTTCTCATAAAGCTGATGGGTCAGTGTTTTTAGAAATGGGACCTGAAACCTGGCCTACAATAGGTACACATTAGATATCAGGCTCACACAGAAAGAAAGGTGAGTCCAGGATGTGGCTTCAATGGAGTATGAAGCTGTCCATCTGCCATGATTAACACCCTACGAAGCCCGCTCACCTCTCAACCAACCCTCAACCCAGCCCACACATACATGCACACACATGTCTACTGCTGACAGGAGAGGGTAATCCAGCCAGAAGAAAGAAGATGAAAAGAGCACCCTATCTTCAGGAGGAAGAGAACTAAAGAAAGAGATATAAGACCTTTTGCAAGTATGGAGGGTGAGCAGTTACCATAACCCACAGGGCTCAGGACAGCGGTCAAAAAAGACAGAAAGCAGCAGTATTCAGGCTTTCTGCATCACATCCATTTGATGGGAACAAACTAGCTCCAACTCCCAGGTCCCAGATGGAAAGGTATAGGGGTGCAGCATGGGAGAGTTCGGGAGCCAGGAACCTGTTTCACCGAATCCCTTGCCATGGAGAAACTTCCTGTGTGTTCCCTCTGTTGTAAGCAGACCCTTACTGGGACAACCATCCCTCACAAAATAATTCTCTATTTCTTGTGATCAAAAAGAAAACTAACAGCTGAAGCATCAGACTGAGGCAGGGATCCCAGAGAGATAATAGAAATGTGGGGAGTTTGTGGGCATGCTCAGAAAAGCTACTCTCCTTTCCTGTCTTCTATCAATGCCCTTCCTCCCTGTCACTAACTACAGCACTTGCTCTCCCTTAACACCCAGCTTAAGTATTGCCTCTCCCAGGACCACAGAAGGAATACATCATTCCCTCCTATGTCATAAGATCTGACAGTGACTTCTAAAAGGGTGCTTGCCCATTCCTGTCATAGACAGTGAAAGCCTTCATTTTGATGTCACATCTCTACCATAGGTTGAAACATATGGCCTGCACTGTGTCATTCCCTTCATAGCTCCATCAGCTAGCACAATGCCCAGGTGAGAAATTCTTAACTCAAGTATTCCAAGTTCCTATATAAGCAAACTGAAAATGCAGAACAGAATGGCCACAGCCCAAGACAACTTAAGTAGAGCTATTCAGGGTATGTTCACCAACCTCGAACTAAGGACTTCTTCCCACAAATTGAGGTTTGAATGTTCTGTTTAAACTGTGAATTGAAAATAGTGACTGGAGCAGGTGCTGTCTCTGACATCTATTCTGTTGCCTGCTTTTTCCATCATTTCCCCCTGGCAGGGCTGCCTTGCCCAGCCTCAGTGGAAGAGAATGCAATCAGTCCTGATGTAATTTGATGTACTGGGGTGGGTTGGTAGTGGGAGGGGTGCTCCCCTTTTCTGAGGAGTGGGGCAGAGGGGATAAGGTAAGAGGGAGGGAGGGGAGGACTGGAAGGAGAAGATTATGAGCAGGATGTAAAGTAAATAAAGAAAGAAAGAAGGAAAGGAAAGGAAGGGAAAGGAAAGGAAAGGAAAGGAAAGGAAAGGAAAGGAAAGGAAAGGAAAGGAAAGGAAAGGAAAGGAAAGGAAAGGAAAGGAAAGGGAAAGAAAGGAAAGGAAAGGAAAGGAAAGGAAAGGAAAGGAAAGGAAAGGAAAGGAAAGGAAAGGAAAGGAAAGGAAAGGAAAGGAAAGGAAAGGAAAGGAAAGGAAAAACAGTGGGTAGTGTGGCAGTATTGAAACATGAGAGCTTCAAAAATGAGACCAGGTTACAGGATTGCCGTCAGAAATGGATTAAGGTCATTTTGTGGGCGTGGGTTAGTTATCTGGAGAGTGGACTCCTGACAAAAGGCTGAGCACAGCCCTCAGTTTCCCCTTGTTCATGTCCACTTCCTCAGCTCACAAGGGTAACCTCTCTAGAGGTCGGCTTCATGCTTTAGACTTCCCTACCAACAGAACTATGAGCTAAATAAACTCATAACTTAGCCTGTCTATTGTGTTACCTATAGCATCTTTGGTTGTTTGAATGTGACAAGTCTCCTGCAGGCTTCTGTCTTTGAACATTTGGTCTCCAGCAGGAGGCATTATTTTGGGGCGTGGCCGGGGTGAGGGGCGGGGTTAGAGAGCATTAGGAGGCCAAGCCCCACTGGAGGAAGTGGCTCACAGAGAGTGAGCCTTAAATTTTACAACTCAGCCCTAATTCCTATCTGCTCTCCGCCTCCTGACTGTAGACACAATGTGTCCAGGCACCTCGTGTTCCTGCCATCATGCCTTTGCTGCCACAGTGGATTGTGGCCCTTTCTGAACTCTAAGTCAAAATGAAACCTGTCTTGTATTGCTCCTTCTCAAAATTCAGTCATATTAAAAAAAATTATCAATTAAAAAAAAAAAAACTAGGCTAAGGACATCCATCTTGAGGCAGCCCTTGATGAGGTACCAGCTCTGCCCAGGTAGTACCTGGCAACTTTAAATCACTGCTGTATCTCAGTTGCTTGTAGCTCTTTGTCTCTGTCCCAGGCATCCTGACACATCTACAAAACTGGAAGAGAAAGGGTGTCAACATCCATTGGGGAAAACTTTTGAGCACTGGGAGATGGGAGTTGATGAAAACTGTCCCATTTTTTGTGTCTTAAGAGACAATGTGGGGGTGCTGTGTATACAGCTCCTTCGGGGTCCTCAAAAATGCCTCCTCCTTACCTT
Source organism: Psammomys obesus (assembly GCF_907164565.1). Lineage (NCBI taxonomy): Eukaryota > Metazoa > Chordata > Mammalia > Rodentia > Muridae > Psammomys > Psammomys obesus. The sequence goes on along the minus strand of NW_026596091.1, from coordinate 4,035,658 downwards.
CATTCCGGCCAGATCACAATGGCATATTCTTGGATTTTCTTGTGCTCCTTCCATTTTGAAATTATTTCCCAAATAGTGCCACCTGCCAGCAAGCCTTCATCTAGGTCTTTGCAAAGATCCAACTTCCCTGTGACTTGCGTAGCTGGGTACAGCGCACAGGAGACCCATTTCTGCAGTCAACATCTGTGCTTCCAGGAGCAGCGTGAAAAGTACACCCCCTGTCACAAGGACTATGAAAAGGGATCATAGCTAGCATGCTCTAGTGGATAAATGAGCACAAAGCTATCCATCACAGAGCTGGGAAGCATCTCAAGATGGTAAGATTTAAGTCACTCTGAGGAGCCGCTGTGCGCAGCACGGCCATCTCTTACACATAGCTTCATGTCACTGGCTAAGACACATGAGACCTGTTTTAAAGATATTCACCAGAGTTTGGTCCCTTTCAGACCATGGTTCGAAGTCACTGAGAGAGCAGTGGGGCTCCTGTGAGAGCCAGTGATAACTTAACTGTACCGTGTCAACAGAGGGATTAAATGGCTCTTCATGCCCGTCAGCCTGCTAAAATGTGTACATGCTGTAGAAAGCAGTCGAATAGACACTCACTCTGAAGTACTTCCTACATTCTTAAATAGCCTTTGGTATTTGTATGTCCTCTGTCAATGAACATGGCACACCCTGACCTTCAGGCTACCTGCAAATGGGCTTTGTGTCACAGAGAGAAGCTGCATTCGCAGAGCATGAGGAGCCACGTTTTAGGGTGTGCTAAGAAGTCACACCCAACAAGACAAAAGCGGATTAATGATAGATTCCAGGCCTCAAACGCCTGCACGTGATCTTACCCACATAAGCACATGACCTTACACACCTGCTAGCAGCTTAATTAATTGATCGATTGACTTTTTAACAACTTTATAACAAGCTTTATGCTCTTTGGTCCGTTTTTCAAAAGGAAGAAAACAGATTTTCAATGTGTAAGGAACTTGCCTGAGGCTGGAGGTAAGTGATTTAGTGAAGTCCAGGATTAAGACCCGTGAGACCTTGCTGTCACGTACTTTCATCCACACGCTGGAGATGTGTGTGCTAATGCTCTGTGTGATGCAGTCATTACCCAGTCCCAGTCTTTGAAACGTCTTCTTCCCACCAGTCTCATTCAATCATTCTGCCGTTCTGTTTGGTTTAAGCAGGTTGAAGGTGTGACAGAATCTGACTTCTCCTGCCTCTCCTTTTCCACAGGCCTCCTGCTCGTTAATCAGGGCTCATTCTCTGTCCTTTAGCTCACATACAAAAGGAGGTACATGGGGAAACAAGCTCCCTTCCCTGTGTCTCCACAGCCACCCCTATCTGTTCATGTACCAGGCAGGGCATCTTGGGCATCATAGAGGAATCAGAGCAAAAGGTAGAATCCCACCACCTCCAGCTATGCTTTCTGGGGTGCAAGTGGCTACAAGAAAGAAATACATGGTTGCATTTTCTGAGTGTGCCCCTTTGTCCCAAAGAGCTGTTTTCTGAGTCCCCCCTCACCCTGCTCTGCTTGTAGATTACAGAAGTCCCAAGCAAACCCTTTTTTAAAATGCCAATACTGCACCCAGTAGCCCTAGGCAGCCATCAACCTTGTCACTTGTCAAAATGACTGCAGTGACTTAGTGAAGCTGGACCCAATCAGCCTTGGCTCATTTGCATGTGTAATTCACTAAGTTTATCTGTCACAATGCTGTGGGCCATTCCCTGACAGGGTGTGCCATGATGAATGGCCACTAAGGGGCAGAACGAACAGAAGTAAGGTTCCCAGGTCCATCAACGCAGAGAACTGAATGTATGTGCAGAAGGGGTTACAGGAGTTTCCAAGCACGCCTGCAATGTCACAGTCACAAAAACTCTGGATTACAGTACCTACGTCTGTCCTGCATGTAAGTCACAAAAAGTATAGCTGTCTCAGCAACTCGGTTAATTGTTGCTTATCTAAAATTATTGAACCTCAAAGAAGTGGAATGCCAAATGACCTTTAACCTAGTAATTCACTAGGATTTTTATCCTAATACATACAAAGATTGAGTTCATACTGTTCCTTATAGCTTTTTGGATGCTAGTAATGATGACAATGATAATGATGAACAAAGTTTGGCACTGGTCTATTTGCCTCATATATATTAACTTGGTTTATTTTTTACAGTGATTTTATGAGATATGAGTATTATTAAGAGGAGTAAATATTATTATCAATATTTTTATTAGGACATCATTACCATCCTTCAACAAATGAAGAAAATGAAACCTCTGCCAGTCAAATAATGTCATCCATGTTTAGGGGCAGCCTCCAGTAACTGCAAGAAGCCAGTCCCTGTTTTGTCTTTCAGCTTTCCAGTGTCCCATGCACACTTTAGTTTACAAAAAAAAAAGATAGGAGAGTCATAATCATAATCATAGTCTTGTAAGGATGCCAAGCTGCACTAAAGGAGAGAAAAACGCCTTAACCCTCAGGCAGAATGGACCATGCCTCAGTTTCCTATGTCCGTGGGAATGTGGCTGTTGAATCGGTACACACAATGGAAAGTCATCCCTGCAGGAAGCCTCTGATCTCAAAACATGAAGTGAGAGGAACAAAAGGTAACGTACATAAAGCCTTTGGACGTGTTTGATCAGGCATGTTGTTTTAACACTAGGGTGCGAGAAGGAAATAAACTTCAAGTAGCAATTTGCCCAAGGCTGTGCTGAATCGTGTTCTGTTTCTCAAAACACAGCCCATGGCATTTTGTTAAGGAAGCTTGAGCAGGCAGATGTGCAAGGTCACATAGCCATCCAACAGTGGATCAGAATCTAATCCCGGGCTCCCTTACTGCACCAGGCAGAGTGTAGCTGACACTGGTGGCTCCTGCAACATCCACTCTCCTTCCTCCAGCCCAGAGAATCCCGGATGAATTCTAACAGCCCGAATGCTGGGCCTGTACTTCTCATCCGAGGTTACTTAGATCTGGTCTGTGCTGCAATTTGAACAATGACTGGAAGCCCAAGTCTACCAAAAGATGTCTTCACAAAGAGAGATATGTGGAAAGAAAAGGGCTCTATTCTGCTGCTAGGCAAGAGTATGCCTGCTCTTAAAAGCTGGGATTAATTTGGGGAGCATGAGAGAGTTGCTTTCAGGAGATGCTGCTAGGGACCACAGAGTGGCAGAATGAGGTGAATCCCACAGATTCTCTCTGACATCTTGCTGACGAGCGGCTGTGTTCTTACTGTCCATGCTATTGTGAGTGCTGTTTTCTGACGATTGTTGTGGTAGTCATCCCAACTGAAAACATAACCAGTACAGGAAGCCCCAGAGACATAGCCAGCCACAGGTCTCAGAGGGGAGAAGTCTGACTGTCCAGGGCCTGAACACCGCTATGACAATGATTTCACCCTTCTCAGTGGAGACAGGCACCTTCTTAGCGGAGCTCTGTTTACACTGACAGGAACGTGCAGCTTACGGTGCCTTCCGCCAAATGCTTCCTTATCTACTGAATGCCAATGCCATCTCTACTCACTAACTTATTCAGTGAAGGACTGTCTGGACAGAGCTCCTGGCTGGAGCATGGGCTGAGTAAGATACAGCCCCGGACTCCTGTTTACTAGTGACTTGTAATTCTCACTGTGGACATCCAGATACTTGAAGGCAGCTCTCTCACCTGCTGTCTCCAATAAAATCGGCAGCTCCAAGGACTTAGGCTTCATATTTACTCCTAGTGTAACACTGGCATGTCATAAGCCCACAAGCGATATCATTGAATGAATGGATGGATTAATTAATTAATTAGAATATTTGATGAGCATCAAACACAGGGACACACGCTCACACACAGGACACACAGAGGTATCCATTGCACGAGCACATTGGCACTCCCCTAAATACATACACCGTGAGCATATACAAACACATGCACTGTACACATAGACAAAACTTTTAAAGTGAAAAATTAATAAATTTTTAGAAGAAAATGGTTCCATGTGAAAGTATGAAAGGAAGCAAATAGAAATATATAGAAAATAGAATTAATACCAGTGTCATGTAGACAATGTCACGTGAGCTATTCACTGACATTAAAGACTCCGTGATACAGTTGGGAGGAAATTCGACCAAGTGACTATTGTGTTAGCTTTTTTCCATAACAGTATGCTTGAAGTAACATTGAGACATAAAAGTTATTTCTGACACACCATTCTGAAGCTCAGTGAGGGACCAAACAGGTCCATCTTGTCAGGAAAGTGGTGGAAGTGGCAATGGTGAGAAGGAAAAAAAAAAACAGATGGAGGCCCTTGAGAGGCTTACCCCCAAAGGCCCCAGGATCCCCTAAAGACCCCACCTCCTAAAGGCTCACAGCACCTCTGACTTGTCCAACCCTGGGGATGAAGTCATTGGTACACAGACCTCTGAAGGAGGCCTTTGTCCAAGACATAGCACCACTTTGTGCCAAATACCACAGACATTCTTACATTTAATTCTCCAATAATTAAGGCAGGGGCTGTCAGCTTGTATTTGAGATACCAGAAAAAGCTAAAGGATGTTAAGAAATAGGTTCAAAGTCATACACCCAGTAAGTGGCAGAGCCAAAATTTAAAATTTCTAGTTGTTAGTTCTTTGTTCCCATTTGGTGTTTCCAAATGAGGACAGGAGCTGTACCTTTCCACAGAAACATCAATGCAAATCCTTTTACTACTTTTGCTCTTGCCTTGTGGAAACCGTACATGTCTGGGTTCTGAGATCAATGGAACAGACATGATTTTAAACAGAGATGATTCTCAACCTGTGCACATCTCATCTCTCTCTGAATGTATTGTATGTTCTCAATCCTTGCCTTCATTTATTTCACTCTTTTCTTTGCTATCACTAGAAGCCACGGGCACTGGGTGCTAGTGGAGTCCATTGGGTTCCCTTAACAAATGGGGATTCGACTTGAAGGTGCCTTTCCTCAGAACATAATTCCTGAAATATTAGTTTTTCGTTATCTCCTCCATAAACACTCCTGTACCTCAGTGTCAGCGCCTCTCCCAGCTGACAGCTTTTGTGTTTAATGATCATTTCCACTGAGTCTCAGCTGATCCTGGCTTCTCCGGATACCGGTTGCCAGGTAAACACCCAGCTTAAACAATGGCATGTTATCAGCAAGACAGGCGTTGAATTAGGCCAAGGAGCCACAGGTCTGGGCTGGCAGGGGGAGATAGCCAGGGGTGGGAGATTTGAGACTCGGAGCTCAGCTGGAGTGGATTGGTGGGGCTGCCTTCTGCCGACAGGAACCGTAGCAGCTGTACTGTATTTCAACCTGCAATCTGCAGAGCCGACGCTTTCTTATGACGGTCAGCTGTTTGCACAGTGAGACAAAATCCGCCTCACCTGTGGGCATGGAATTCTCACCATCCTGAAACTTGTGTCTCTGTAGCCCCCTCTCTCGTCCACTCCCAACCCCACCCTCTACAGCTGGGATACAAAGTGAATAAACTGTAATTAATAAAAATAATAATTAAAAAAACCTGTGTCTCTGCATGGAAAGTAGTCCACAGAAGTTCCCTCTGCTGTCAAAGTTTTTCTTACTTTCTTAGATCAGGCTGTCCCTCAAAGACTTCCAGCTTGTCCCTGAGAGGACCACAGAAGGGTATCTCTTACGATCACTCTAGTTGGCTTGGTTTCTGCCAATACATGAGCTTAGGGTACAAGTTATCAAGATGTGCGTTCTCACCTTAACTTGGGCTTTAAAAAATGCACAGTCTCTGTATATGATGAATCCCGGGACCAGATATTTCCCCATCTCATCGGGTTGGTTGGTTTGTTTTGTTTTGATTTTTGAAGGTCCTCTGCATCCGAAAGGTGAGCGGAGCCAGGACCTCACACTACCCAGAAAAGGTGTGGAGGCTCCCCAGGACAGAATCCGACCTGTCAGCAGCACATGGCCCGGCTGACTTATGAAGCACATCACGCGAAATTGTTTGGTATTCTATAGCCGCAGTGGCGTATGTTGGGGGCCAAGGCATGCAAGACACTTTGGGGTCTGCCAGACTTTCATTCCCTCCAGATCGGCCCCTGCTTCCCAGCAGGAGCTGACCCAGGCTTGGAAAAGGTTAACTAGCACAAACAGCCATCATTTGTGGCGAGTGGGAAAACCCCATGTGCTGCCGGCGCCCCTTTATGAGGCGTTCGGGGTGGGTCTGCTCTGTTGTTCTGCGGTTGGCACTGGGTAAATGCCCAGCGTGCTTCTGCTTGAGGGCCTGGAAGGGCCTGTCTCCAGGACAGAACCTAGGAAGAAGAAGGAAAAAAAAGCCCACCCCATGCCATCGGTACCCTTCCATGTCTACAACCGGGGGAAGTGAGGGGTGAAGGAGGGAGAGACAAAAGTTGGGGACAGAATGACTCCAGAGTCCTGAATACAGGCGTTCACCTAGACCTAATCGGTTCAAATGCTCTGTTTCAAACCCCATCTGCTTATCTCAAGTGAAGTTTGGGGACCGGCTCCTGTCCTATTGTGAGTCCATCATTTCGCAAATCTATTCCTGTCTGAACTCTCATTATAACAGATGTCAGCGAAGGAATCTGAGCTGTCAGGGAGCCGCCAGCCATGAAAAAGAGTGGCAGAGGCAACCGGCCAGGCAAACAAAACAGTCGCCCCCACCACAAACGTAAACAGCAATGTTTGTCACAATATTTTCCCACACTGCCCAACAATTCCAAGGGATGGTGTTTGCAAAAGAAAAGAAGGAAAAAAAAAAGTTGCTGTAACAATAAAAAAAAGTAGGATCGGGCCATCTAATTCATCTCCTATGGTGAACACTCCCCTGCCCTGCCTCATCCTAAAATCAGCTTTCTCTGTTAACAGGAATTAATGTATGTCCAGCCTCATGGTAGAGCTTCTTGGTAATAGAAATAATTTTGTTCCGGTCCAATTTTAGGCTGGGCAGCAATGAAAAGAGCTCAAGGATTCTGTTGTTTTGTTGGGGGCTCCCTACACCCCCAGTTCTCTCCCATTTCTCTTACAAACCCTGTAGCACACTTGCTTGCCAGCCTCATGCTCTGGCTGAGGGTTAGATAATCCGGGAGGCTGCCAGCAGTGGGAGGCAATCAGGGCTGTTTCCCTCAAGGGGAGTTGGCTAAACCAGGCTCTCTTGTCCACAGAAAGTGAAGAGCTCTGTTTGGGAACTGTGCATGTTGAGATCCCTGGATTGTGCCCCCACTCCTGAACTGGATGGTTTGAGTGAGTTCTTTTCTCTGCATTAGAATGATAAGCAGGGAGCTATGAAGAGTTAGCATTCATCAAAACATACTCATTTCTAAACCAGCCACCCTCTGGGGGCAGTGAGCTACGCCTCAGTCTCAGAATTACTGAAGTGTAGGAGCCATCTCTGCCTTCCCACCCAGAAGTAAAGGCCATCCTTACTTTTGCTTCAAGAACAGGCCCTCACTGCATGTGCAAATGGAGCTTCCAAAAGCCACACAGGTTCTTGGGGTTCTTGTTGAGAAACAGAAGAAAAATCACTGAACAGATCCCCTGGCTCTTTAGAAAATTTAGCTGATCCTGAACTTTAAAAGTGGGTTATACCATGGTGGTGGAGGGCTTAGCAGGCATACATGAGGCCCCGTTTTCAACAGCTGGTACCACAAAATACACTGATTTAATAAACATGGGGTCATAAAAGAAGTGCGCTTTAAAATCTCTATGTAACCTATGTTGTGGCATTTGCTAGAGGGCTTTCTGCTTTGTGATATTTAGAGATTACAACGGCCTTTAGTGTGATGGCCTACCTGAGCCACAGGTCTTCCAACACACCTTTGAAAGACTCTTGTCATCCTACCCTGCTCTGTGTTTCACGGAAACACACCTCACTTTCCAGCCCAAAACAGCCAGGCAAGTGTCACCCTCCTCCGTTCTATGACTGAGAAAACTGAGAGGGCCTAATTGCCGAGGGTGAAAGCTATGTCTTCAGACCCTGCCTCTCTGTGCCTTTCTCTACATCCTCTGTAGAAAAAGTTCCATCACTTCACGTTCACTGGTGTGATAGGGAGCCATGACACCACAAGCAATGAATATATATTAAAGCTGGAAAGTGTTTGTAAGGTATAAAATAGGAAAAAAAAGCCAAAAGACAGAAAAGAAACACAATATGACCCAAATTTGTTTTGTAAGTGGGTTTCTTTTTGTGCATTGCTTAGAAATACATATAAAATATTAACAGTGGTCATTGTGGAATGCTAAGAATTTTGCTTTCTCTTCTCAATTTAGTTTGTACTTAGAATATTTTATACAAGGTGCATGTGAAAACAGTATTGTATCTTACAAAATAAACCAATGCATTTAGATCACTGTAAATTAAATGTGATAAGGAAGGCAGCTGGGCATAATGGACAGTAAGAACAGAACCCGAGGAACCCTCCCCCTAAGCTCCTTGCAGGAGCTCATCCTTGGTTGGAAGAACTGTCTTCATTTTTCCCGGTTGCCAGGATAAGATACACTGTTGAAAACAACTTAAGGAGGAAAGCACTTTTCTTAGCTCCCAGTTCCAGGCTATGGTCCCCCACAGCAGGGAGGTCCAGGTCCAGGTGTGCTGGTTTGAAGAAAAAGGCCTGCAGAGGCCCATAGGGATGGGCACTGTTAGGAGGTGTGGCTTTGTTGGAGTAGGTGTGGCCTTATTGAAAGAAGTGTGTCTCTGGGGTTTTGAGATCTAATATACTCAGGCTACACCTGGTGTGATAAACAGTCTCTCCCTGCTGCCTGCGGATCCTTCTCCAGCACCGTGTCTGCCTACAGGCTGCCATGTTTCCTACATTGATGATAATGGACTTAACCTCTGAAACTAAGCCAGCCTCAATTAAATGTTTTCCTGTATAAGAGTCGTGGTCGTCATGGTGTCTCTTCTCAGCAATAGAACACTGACTAAGACAAAAGGGTTGGGTATATCATAGCTGTAATCAGGAACAGGGAATGATGAATGCATGCATTTTTACATTCTGCTCACTTTCTCCACTCTTAAACAGTGCCAGCCCCAAGCCTAGGGAAGAGTGCCATCCATAGTGGTAGGGTCAGCCCATTCCAATTAGCATAATCAAGTCAGTCTGTTATAGACACACCCACAAACAGCATGCTCTACACAACCCCTCCATACTCTCTTTCCAAGTGACTCTAGCTCAGCAGCTCTCAACCTGTGGGTCTCAGCCTCCTTGGGGTTGCATACCAGATATTCTGCATATCAGATAGTTACATTAGGATTCATAACAGTAGCAAAATTACAAATGTGGAGTAGCAAGGAAAGAATTTTATGTTTGGGGTCACCACAACATGAGAAGCTGTATAAAAGGTCTCAGCATTAGGAAGGCTGAGAACCACTGCTCTGGACTGTGCCGAGCTGACAAAACCAACCATCAAGAAGCTAAAACAAGCTCTTTATGGTGGTCATCTCTGCCCTCATCGAGGCTGCCAGCTAGAAACAGGAGTAATAAAGGACTGGCTGAATTCTAGAGATCCTCCAGCCTGGATTTTTGTCAGCCTTCAGAATAGGTTGAAGGATGTAACACCAACAGGCTCAGAAAAACATGTAATCAATTTCCTGTTAGCCAAGTGTGAAGGGTATTATTTAGAAAGAGAGGTCTTATGACTAATTCTATTATAAATCTGTAGAACGATTATTATTAGCTTCACGCAGAAGCTAAAAGAATAGACAGTTTCATAAAGAACAAAGTGTTCAGCGTTGTCAAATGCTATAGAAAAATGCAGATTGAACAGCAAAGATCACACACAAACTTAGTAGCTTTCAAGATGTGTTTGGGGATAGAAGCCAAAATGGGTTGAAGAAAAATGGGTGGTGAAAAAGCACCTCTGAACTGTGTGGATATTCTTTCCCAAAGAATTCTAATAAAGAAGAAAAGACACATGCGACCTCACCCAGCCAGCACAGGGGGGGATGGGACTGAGAATTTTGCTAAAGTAGCAACAGAAAAGCATGCCTGGAATAGAAGGGGTGCTGAACACGTGATCTTGCTTCCTTTTAATTCTTTAGCAGCATGCCTCCCAACGTCTTCATTGTTGTTTTCTTCTCTGGAGGCTAGAAGCCTAGAAACTGTATCTCCTAAAATCCCTTAGAAGGGGCCTTAGAGTCCACCAGTGAGAGCGCATACCTGGCGCAGATAGGACAAGCAGATGTCATTACTGTTTGACCAAAGGGAGCGGAGGAATGGCAGGCAGGGTTGTCCCCTCCGGATGTCTCCCTGAGAATTGTTCCTTTGGTGTCTTAGCATCTGAGACATTCCGTGACAGTTTTCCGTGCTTCCTGAAGATTCTCTTTTGCCGAGAACGTTTCTGGCCTTTGCCCCCCACCTTTACCTCGAGCTCTCCTGGCAGCTTCATAAGGCAGCTTCATAAACCTGTGGCTCCCACATTAGCTCTCTAACCGCTCCGAGGGCTCAGAGCCGGTCCTGCCTTCCCGGTCAGATCTTTGTTGAAACAACGAGAATGGAAGAGCATGAGGCGCAGGTGGCTTCGGGAATGAGGTACCTGAGGAAAGCAAGGGCAGTGACAGACTTGGGTAAAGGCAAGAGCTGAAAGGTAAGGCACCCGAATATGTTCTTCTCTTCCACATAGTAAACATAGTGCGCACAGCCAGTCCTGATGAGACCTGAGAGGCTAGGGTCAGAGGGAAGGGGAGGAGGACCTTCCCTATCAGTGGGCTGGGGGAGGGGCGTAGGAGGAGAGGAGGCAAGGAGGATGGGACGGGGAGGGGCCGAGGGAGGGGCCATAGCTGGGATACAAAGTGAATAAATTGCAATAAATTAAAAAATAGATAAACACGGTGCTCATTTATTGATCTCCTAAGAGATGTCAAATAATGACCTTAAATGGATGTTCCTATTTAATGCTCACTCTGATGTAATTAACACATTCATTATCACCACCATATTGTCTTGGGGGAGGTGACTTCAGTTTCCACAGTCTGCCTATGCAGCTCAGACATATGTACAAATTGTATCCAGTTACTCAGTCGTACAGAATTAGATCAACGTTGTCCTTGGTTCTTATCATTGCAGTAAGGGAAAAACACCCTACCACTCAACACTTGAACTTGAATATTGACAGGTGGCATCTGCCTGTGCGCTGTCACACTTCTGTCTCCTCTGAAATACTCACTACCCTAAATCTCACCTTCATCATGTCGTTTTAAAATATGTCACGGGACATACATGTGTGTTCTCAAACATATATGTTTGGTTTTAATTTTTCCTTCATTTAATGAAAGCATAACCTGTTGAATGGAATCTTCTGAGTCTGAATGGAATCTTAAGCCTGTTGGTATTACATCTTTCAACTATTCTGAAGGTGGAGGAAAAAAAATCCAGGCTGGAAGATCTCTTACTTCTCTTGTTTCTAGCTGGCAGCCCCGAGCCCTGTTGCCAAAGATCACCGCTATAAAGGACTGTTTTAATTTCTTGATGGTTAGTTTTGTCAGCTTGGCACAACCTGGAGCAGAGTTTCTCAATGCTTAACCTTGTTTCCTATTTTATAAACATGAGATAATATCATGTTTTAGTTCTTCCATGCTATTATCAATACCTTTCTGTGGTCTGCCAATGACTGAGGAAGGCATGTTAAAATCTCTCTGACACAATGGCACACTTGTTAACTTCTCTTCAGTTAACTTTGCTTTATGTACTTTGAAGGGATGCTGCTAGGCAAATACAGTTTTTATTTCTTTCTCCTAAGTTAGACTTTTCCTCATTATATAGTCATTTCCATTATTTTTCATATGTTCTTTGCCCTAGATGTTCATCTTATGACTTGTATATACCTAATATGTCATGTTCTATCCTTCAGTCTCCCTGTACCTTGATGTGTTACATTTATCCCTTTCACATTATTTTATTTGTATTTTATGTATATGCATGTTTTGCCTGCATATATGTGTGTACACCACCGCTTTGGGGCCTGAGACCCATGGAGGCCAGAAGAGCGTGTGGGATTCCTAGAACAGGAGTTACAAATGGCTGTTAGCCATCGTGTGGGTGCTAGAAATCGAGCCCTGGTCCTATAGAAGAGCAGCCAGTGCTCTTAAGCACTGATCCATCTCTCCAGTCTCTGTTTTTAAAAAGATATTTTTATTATTTTAGAATGCCAGGCAAAAGCATACAAATATTAATTTAGAATTTCATACAATGTCAGAGAATGTCATGCAATTTTGACCTGATTCACCTTGCCCAGCTCCCAGATCTACCCTCCCACCCACCTACCCAACTCCAGGTCTTCTGTTTTAAAATCGAGCCCAATTTATGCTGCCCATTATTCATGGGTATTGAGGCTCTCCTTGGACTGGGAAACCTACCAGGGGTCATAGCCTAATGGCTTCTACAAGTTGCCATGACCACCATGAATGCATATGTGCTCCTGCCTTGCTGTGTCCAAACAAACAAACAAACAAACAAACAAACAAAAACTATTTCTTTGTAGTCACCCAACCAAGAGAGTGCAACTCTTACACTCTCCCTACCTTCTTCTTCTATGATGATCTCTGGGACTTGGAAGGACAGGGTATGATCTAGACATCTCCTCTAGGCCACTCCAAAGTTTCTCATTCTCTGAAAGTTGACCAATTGTGCGTCTGAGTTCCTTGCCAACTACTGTGGGGTTGAAAGAGGCACCAGTCCCATGGTTCTCAACCTGTGGGTTGTACATAACCCCTTTGAGGGTCAAACAACCCTTTCACAGGGCTTGCATATCAGATATCCTAAATATCAGATATTTGCATTGTGATTCATAACTGTAGCAAAATTACTGTTGTGAAGTAGCCACAAAATTAATTTCATGGTCAGGGATCACTATAACATGAAGAACTGTATTAAAAGCATTAGGAAGGTCGAGGACAAACCATTACGAGTCAGTAAACTTTAATACTATGTCTGTTTAGAAAAATAATATTAGTAGGTTCTCCCGTAAAGCCTATGACCTATCTAGCCACAGGTTCTTGGTCAAGAGCACAGTCACCTAAACAAAAGCAGGACCAAGGCAACATCAGCCAGGATGCCAAGGTGGATGGGGGACTTCTCCCAATCTCCCACACCTAAACAATCTCCCACACCTAAACATCAGCCGGCATGCCAAGGTGGATGGGG